>NC_044041.1:94457006-94778485 GCF_901765095.1 Microcaecilia unicolor | reverse complement strand
GAGATCGTCTCTATTTATCCTGTACAGAGGGGGGAAGGAACAGAAAAATCACAGAAGCAAAAAAAAAAAAAGTAATTCCGCTGTTCTTGTCTTAACCATCTCTACCAGGAGAGCGTTGCAGGCATCCACCACCTTTTCAATGAAAAAGTATTTTCTAATATAGCTTTTAAACTTACCTTCTTGCAGTTTCATTTCATTTCCTGTAACAAAGTTATGTAGTAAATGAGAGCAGATGAAGACCTGCACGGTCCGTCCTGTTTGTCTAACAAGGCGACTAGAGCTGCACCCACCATTACGTGCAGCTTACACTCCCTCATGATTTAATACTGGTGTGCAAACAGGACAGTTGGCATGCTATAAGTAATGCCATACTGGGAAAAGACCAAGGGTCCATCGAGCCCAGCATCCTGTCCATGACAGCGGCCAATCCAGGCCAAGGGCACCTGGCAAGCTTCCCAAACGTACAAACATTCTATACATGTTATTCCTGGAATTTTGGATTTTTCCAAGTCCGTTTAGTAGCGGTTTATGGACTTGACCTTTAGGAATCCGTCCAACCCCTTTTTAAACTCTGCTAAGCTAACCGCCTTCACCACTTTCTCCGGCAACGAATTCCAGAGTTTAATTACACGTTGGGTGAAGAAAAATTTTCTCCGATTTGTTTTAAATTTACTATACTGTAGTTTCATCGCATGCCCCCTAGTCCTAGTATTTTTGGAAAGCGTGAACAGACGCTTCACATCCACCTGTTCCACTCCACTCATTATTTTATATACCTCTATCATGTCTCCCCTCAGCCGTCTCTTCTCCAAGCTGTATAGCCCTAGCCTCCTTAGTCTTTCTTCATAGGGAAGTCGTCCCATCCCCGCTATCATTTTAGTCGCCCTTCGCTGCACCTTTTCCAATTCTACTATATCTTTCTTGAGATGCGGCAACCAGAATTGAACACAATACTCAAGGTGCGGTCGCACCATGGAGCGATACAACGGCATTATAACATCCTCACACCTGTTTTCCATACCTTTCCTAATAATACCCAACATTCTATTCGCTTTCTTAGCCGCAGCAGCACACTGAGCAGAAGGTTTCAGTGTGTTATCGACGACGACACCCAGATCCCTTTCTTGGTCCGTAACTCCTAACGTGGAACCTTGCATGACGTAGCTATAATTCGGGTTCTTTTTTCCCCACATGCATCACCTTGCACTTGCTCACATTAAACATCATCTGCCATTTAGCCGCCCAGTCTCCCAGTCTCGTAAGGTCCTCTTGTAATTTTTCACATATAGACAGTTATGCAGTCTTGGAACACAATACCACAAAACATACCAATAGTCCGAAGAATGGTTTTATTATTATGGCCGTAGCATAGTCACATTCATTATCAATACATGATTAAACCAACAATAAAGGTAACAACATTTTACTCGCCAAGTTCAACCTTAGCATGTCTTCCCCTCCTCCACTGAGATACAGAGCTCCCACACTAGTAGTATATGATAGTAACATAGTAGATGACGGCAGAAAAAGACCTGCACGGTCCATCCAGTCTGCCCAACAAGATAAACTCACATGTGCTACTTTTTGTGTATACCTTACCTTGTTTTGTACCTGTCC
Organism: Microcaecilia unicolor; assembly: GCF_901765095.1. Classification (NCBI taxonomy): domain Eukaryota; kingdom Metazoa; phylum Chordata; class Amphibia; order Gymnophiona; family Siphonopidae; genus Microcaecilia; species Microcaecilia unicolor. The sequence continues at coordinate 94,776,868 of NC_044041.1, read as the reverse complement.
TTTTCAGGGCACAGACCGTATAAGTCTGCCCAGCACTATCCCCGCCTCCCAACCACCATCCCCGCCTCCCGCCACTGGCTCTGCCACCCAATCTCGGCTAAGCCTCTTAGGATCCATTCCTTCTGAACAGGATTCCTTTATGTTTATCCCACGCATGTTTGAATTCCGTTTTCGTTTCCACCACCTCCCACGGGAGGGCATTCCAAGCATCCACTACTCCTATCCGTGAAAAAATACTTTGTGACATTTTTCTTGAGTCTGCCCCCCTTCAATCTCATTTCATGTCCTCTCGTTCTACCGCCTCCCCGCCACTGGCTCTGCCACCCAATCTCGGCTAAGCCTCTTAGGATCCATTCCTTCTGAACAGGATTCCTTTATGTTTATCCCACGCATGTTTGAATTCCGTTACCGTTTTCGTTTCCACCACCTCCCACGGGAGGGCATTCCAAGCATCCACTACTCCTATCCGTGAAAAAATACTTTGTGACATTTTTCTTGAGTCTGCCCCCCTTCAATCTCATTTCATGTCCTCTCGTTCTACCGCCTTCACATCTCCGGAAATGGTTCGTTTGCAGATTAATACCTTTCAAATATTTGAACATCTGTATCATATCACCCCTGTTTCTCCTTTCCTCCAGAGTATACATGTTCAGGTCCGCAAGTCTCTCCTCATACGTCTTGTAACGCAAATCCCATACCATTCTCGTAGCTTTTCTTTGCACTGCTTCAATTCTTTTTACATCCTTAACAAGATACGGCCTCCAAAACTGAACACAATACTCCAGGTGGGGCCTCACCAACGACTTATATGTGAAGCTCTTCATAAAGATGGTTAATAAATTCCAATAAATAAATAAAATACTCGTACTTGAACCTGATCTGTCTTTGCCGTTTTCAGGACACAGACCATAGAGGTCTGCCTGGCATTGGCCTTCCCAAATACTGGAGTAGCTGTGTAAGCACCAATCCTGACCATCAAAACACATAACATTGACAGCCATGAGGTCATTTCAGTTTTGTTTTGATTCCACCCTCTTTCTATTTAGGGATTCTCTGTGTTTATCTTATGCATTTTTAAAATTCTGTCATTGTTTTTGTCTCCATCATCTCCAATGGGAGGGCTTTCCAGACATCCACCACCCTCTCCATTAAAAAGTATTTACTGATGTTACTCCTGAGTCTACCACCCTGCAACCTCAATTCATGTCCTCTAGTTTTACCGTTTCCCTTCTCTGGAAAAGATTTATTTGTATATATAATAATGTTTCAAGTATTTAAATGTCTATATCATAGTACCCCTGTCTCTTTTCTCAATGACACAAAACAATTCAAGGTTGTTAAAACACATTCGGACTGTGAAATATTTCAGGAAGACCTTAAGAAATTGGAAGTCTGGGCGTCCAAATGGCAGATGAAGTTTATTGTGGATAAATGCAAGGTGATGTATGTTGGAAAGAATAATCCGAATTATAGTTACCTGTGCTAGGGTCCACCTTTAGGGTCAGCATCCAAGATATAGATCAAGAAGTCATTGTAAACAATATGCTGAAATCTTCTGCTCACAGTGTGCTGGCGACCAAAAAAGCAAACAGGATGCTAGGAATAATTAGGAGACTAAGAATTCTATAATGTATGCTCCATGGTGCAACCTCACCTTGAGTATTGTGTTCAATTCTGCTCGTCGTATCTCAAAAAAGATATAGCGGAATTAGCAAGGGTTCAAAGAAGAGTGACTAAAAGGATATAGGGGATGGAACTCCTCTCGTATGAGGAAAGGCTAAAGAGATTAGGGCTCTTTAGCTTGGAAAGAGACAGCTGAGGGGAGATATGATTGAGGGCTACAAAATCCTGAGTGGTGTAGAATGAGTAGAAGTGAATCGATTTTTTTTACTCTTTCAAAAAGTACAAAGACTAGGGGACAGTCAATGAAGTTACAAGGAAATACTTTTAAAACAAATAGGAGGCAATATTTTTTCACTCAATAAATAATTAAGCTCTGGAACTCATTGCCGGAGGATGTGGTATAGTTAGTGTATTTGGGCCACTGCTTACTCTGAGATTGGTAGCATAGAATATTGCTACTATTTGGGTTTCTGCAGGTACTTTTGACCTGGATTTGTCACTGTTGGAAACGGGATACTGGGCTAGATGGACCACTGGTCTGACCCAGCAAGGCTATTCTTAAGTTCTCTGTGATATACATATTCATTTCTTCAAGTCTGTTCTCATGTCTTCTACCATTTTAGTCACCTTCCTCTGAACCACTTCAAATCTTATTATATCCTTAGCAAAATATGACCTCCAAACTGAATGCTGTATTTCATGTAGGGCCTCACCAACAAATTGTATAGGTGTATTATCCCTTCCTGCCTTCTGCTGGTTATGCCTCTCTCTGTGCAGCCTAGCATCCTTCTGGTGATGGCCACCATCTTGTCACATTCTTCGCCGCTTTGAGATCCTCAGACACCATCACTCTGAAGTCCCTCTCTTGTTCCGTACATTATTAACCTCTCTCCTCCTATTGTATACAGCTGCCTTGTATCTCTGTACCCAAAATGCATAGCTGCATTTCTTTGTATTAAAGCTTGACTGCCAAACTGTAGCCTACGTTTCTAAGTTTTGTAGATGCCTACTCCCTTCTGGGTGTCAACTCTGTTGCAAATCTTTTTGTCATCTGCAAAAAGGCAAACTTTTCCTCCTACCCCGTCAGCCATATCACTCATAAAGATATTGAGCATAATCGGTCTCAGGATCAATCCCCGAGGCACACCACTTTCTTTGTTCCAAATTAATTCCATTTACTGCCACCCTCTGTCAGTCAGCCAATTTCTGATCCAGTTCATCACCTTGGGATGAGCCTCAAGAGAACCAGTATCAAAAGCTTTGCTGAAGTCTAAGTAGGCCGCATCCAATACATGCTCTCAATCTAGTTCTCTGGTTACCCAGTCAAATAACACAATCAAATTTGTTTGGCAGAATCCTGCTTTGGTAAAACCTATATTATTTTGGGTCTTACAACCCACTTAATTCTAGAAAGATCACTATCCTTATCTTCAGCAGCATCTGCGTTTGATCTGATAGACCCTCCATTATTATTGCAGCGCCTAAAAGATACAGGTATTACAGGGGTGGTTTTAAAGTGGTTTGACGAATTTGTTGAGTAAAAGAACATTTCAAGTGTCTTTAAATTCATCTTACTCTTCAGATTATCAGTTGGATTGTGGAGTACCACAAGTTTCTGCACTATCCCCAATGTTATTTAATGTGTTTTTATGTCCTTTGCTTATTTTAATTCAAAGTTTTGGTTTGAGTGCATTTTGTTATACGGATGATGTCTTAATCATTGCACGAATAAATCCGCAAACATCGGATGTTACTAAGTTGCAAGATGGATTAAATGCAGTTTCAAAATGGTTATTTGAACATCACCTAGTTTTGAATATTCAGAAAACTAATGCATGTTGGATTATAGGGCACCAGGATAGTCCTATTATGATACCAGTTTTGTTTGGGATTCCAGTGACACCAGTAGAATCTTTTAGATATCCGGGGGGTGCTTATAGACTCGAGGTGAACTTTTGAGGATCAGGTCAAAGTAGTGAAGGAAGGTTTTGCAATATTACGGAGATTAAGGTCTGAAAAAAAACTCAGAAATGTAGCAGTTAAATTGTTGGGGAACAAACATAAATATGATCATGTTTCCCCTTTGTTAGTTCACTATCATTGATTGCCTATTAAATATAGAATCTGTTTTAAGGTTCTTACCTTAGCCCATTAGGCTTTTTATGAATTAAAACCACCATATTTAAGCATCTTGGCTAGTGCAAACATACTAGGAAGGGTACTTAGATCTATGGAAGATTTTAGAATGGTGACACCATCAAGATAGTCTGCAGGGGGGCACCAGAGACCCTTGGCACGGCCCTGCCTGACAGATCAGCGAACATGCCGGAGACCGGCGCTGAAGAAGACTTCGGCTAGTGGGGGTTGGGGACCCCTACCAGCAAAGGTACCAGGAAGCGGCGGGGGAAGGTTAGCGGGAGGGGGAATCGAAAGTGACAGAGGGGGGTTGGCGGTGGCAGGGGGGTCAGCGGCTGGGGGAGGTGGGCTCAACTGTGCCCCCCCACCTCGGACTCTGGGCCCCCCTCCTGCCAAGGTCTGGCTATGCCCCCTGACTGCAGCAACTAATTTTAACAAGTTTAAGGTTATGCATAAAAGTTATTCTTTTCATCAGGCGTTTGGTGGTATTGGTAAAGAGGAGATAAGGATCTATTAGTATACTGTCAATGTGAAAATGTCATTCTGTGTGTTTTTGTGAATGGTTTCTTGAGAGATTGTGATTGTCTTCTATTATATGGAATGGCATTCCTTTCTTTTTTAAATTTGTATTAATATGTGTTTAACCGCCGTGATCTGATCAAGCCAGGCAATATATCAAATTTTTATAATAAACATAAACATCTCCATGACTGTTCCCACCCCCGAGGTAAGGCTTACTGTTACCACTGTTATAAAGCAGGACCACATCAGCCCTTCTCCAATCCTGTGGAACCTCTTTCATCATGTTAAATATATCCTTTAGATCATCTTTTGGATAAAAAAAGTGGAGGCACTTGTCCTCTGAGAGTAGCTTTCCTTCATCTGGTGTCCTCTGCTGTTCTCTCCCCTTCCATGTTCCCAACTTCTTTCAAATGATCCTTGTTCAGCAAAGGGACGTCTTATAGCAGGATAAGCCCTTCACATTGAAAAAGTAGTGTGTAGGCCTCTTCTGTCCTTGAATCCTGTAGATAGCCTGGCTAAAAAAAAAAAAAAAATTGCCATGAAATACCTTAGGAGGAGGCAATACTTTTTTTTTTTTTTTAGCTGACGTCTGTGAATTTTGTGGTGAAATTTAGATGATTTATATTAGGATTGTCGGTGTGTTCTGGTGCCCTGTGAAACTGAATGGACTACCTAGTCTTTGCTGTAGCTTCTGTTATGTTACTGTTTTGAAGAAATAGCAGTCTTAATGGCTTACTGGCTTACTGATAAGAGTTGGCTACATTTGATTGTACAGTATTATAATAATTATTATTTATTATTATATTATTATTACTACAGTCTTATAACCCACAAAATACCAAACGTTCACTGCAGGTAACAACAGACAAAGCTGAACAAACATCGGGAATCAAAATATTTTAAACCAAATTATACAATAATTTTCATAAAAAATACACCATTACCACAAATTAGTAAAATTTGTTAAAAAGAAATCTCTTTAAGAGCTATCCTAAACTGAAGATAACCACAAATAAAGAAAAGGAAGAAACTTTCAGAACTGTACAGCCTGATAGGAAAAAGTAGATTGAAAAATCCTCTTTGCCTTTACATGGCAAAATGAGGAAAATTTTAGTAAATATTGATTTCTCATAGATCTGGAAATAAAATCATTTAAAAATGTAAAGCAAGATGAACACCTAAATAAGCAGACAAAGGAGTAATACGATCATATTTGTCTGCTGCAAAAAAATAACTCTTGCAGCTGCCTTTTGTTTGATGACTGCTTAAGATGCCATAATCCTAGTGATGTCATCTAAGTTGCACACTCAATTTGCATCAGTATAAATCTCTGGGGACCCAGTATTCAGCCTGCAGCTGGCAAGCTGCTTCCAGCTTCAGGTTGAACTAATCTGGATATTCAGTGCTAGGGCATGCGCGGCTCCTGCTGTGGAGTATCCAGGTATGATCATTGACATGGAAGTTAACCAGGCACAGGCCGATATTTAAACCAGTGCCCAGGTAATTTGCTTCATAAAATTTATCCTAACTTTATGCAGTTACTTGGCCAGTTAGTGGACTCAAAATGGCCGCTAACTGTGGCCGCTCTGCCCTAACTCCAGCTCCTAAACAACCCACAAACTATCCAGTTTTGGCATAGTCAGTTAAAGCTGGTATTCAGAGGCACTATCCAGTTAAGTGCTGCTGAATATCCCTGGATAGCTCCAGACCAGCAGTGGCCATTTAAATCGCTTTGAACATCTACCCCTGGAGGTTCATAGCTGGTTTTTCCTCTAACGTAGCTTATGGCAATATGCGGCCTTCTGGTTTTCATTCTTGTAATGGACGGTATTACTGACCATGGTAGAATTACTTTTACTTTTTATCAAGTTGTGGGTATTTCTCAGGGCACATTTTGATGCTTTCAAATTTATTTTGTTTTGGATTTTGCTCACACCTTTCAGTGGTAGCTCAAGGTAAGTTACATTCAGGTACATTAAGTATTTCTCTCTGCCTTGGAGGGCTCACACTCTAAGTTTGTACCTGAGGCAATGGAGAGTTAAGTGACTTGCCCAAAATCACAAGGAGCAACAGTGGAATTTGAACCGGGCACCTCTGGAAGTCAAGACTTGCTCTAACCCCTAGGCCAGTCCTCCACTCCATGTTTCATGATGGGGTGGTATCTTTAATGTGTGATAGGTGCTCATGTGCAGGATTTCCAAAACAGGAGGAGCTCTCCCCCCCCCCCCCCCCCAAGCTCTTTCTAAATTTATTTTGGATTGGATGAGTAGCCTAGTGGTTAGGGCAAGTCATTAAGGGGCCCTTTTACTAAGCGGCGGTAAGCCCAACGTGGGCTTGCTGCTCGCCATTCTGGAACTACTGCCTTCCGAATGCGACTGGCGGTGGTAGTTCCACCCCCAGCGCACAGCATTTCTGGCGCTAGCAGAATTATTTGAAAAATATTTCTGTACACGGTTACCCGGTGCTAATCGGGAAGCACCGCTATCGGTTACCGCTGGGTTAGCATGGGAGCCATTATCGCCACCTCAGTGGGTGGAGGTAAGTGCTCCCCCCACATGGCCACATCTTTTTTTTTTTCAGCCTTTTTACCCACTGTGGTAATATAGGCCTCAGCGCACGGCAAAAACGGCCCCTACCGCTAGCGCAAGGCCTTTTTACCACAGCATAGTAAAAAAAAAAGGGGGGGCCCTTAACCCTGTGCTAACGTGTGCCTAACATAGCTTAAAATGGCATGCTGTGGGACATGCTCATGTGGCCTGCTGTAAGTGCCAAATGTAGTGTGATAAAATGGCCTTAACATGCAGGAAACAACTGTGTAAGGAAAAGGACCCCTTAGTTTATAAGAAACAGGGAAATACCTAGCTACTTCTGAAAAAGGTGTGAGGGAAATCCAAATAAATAAAATTGCTATCGCTGGTAACCTTCATGGAGCCTACATAGGTCCATATGGCCTCTCTCTTGGTGGCAGTTTTCAAATCCAGGCTGAAAGCCCATCTTTTTGACGCTGCTTTTGACTCCTAACCACTACTCACTTGCCCTGTACCCTTTTACCCTTACCTCTTAGTTGTTCTGTCTGTCTGTTTGTCTTTCTATTTAGATTGTGAGCTCTTTGAGCAGGGACTGTCTTTTCATGTATGATGTACAGCGCTGCGTATGCCTTGTAGCGCTATAGAAGTGATAAGTAGTAGTAGTAGTTTCTCTAAATAGGTAAGTTTTGCACATACCATGACAGGAATGAACTTCACTCCTAAGTCAGAGTATGTGGAATATGATCTCGGCCTCTCGAATTTCCTGCAAACACTGTGCTGGTTCCCTGGTGAGCTTTTCAGCCAAAGAATGTGGGTACAGGGCAGCTGGATGTTGAGTACGTGTAAGCAGACTTTTATTGTTAATTTTTATTTCACTGTATACCGTAAAGGTACTTTTTACTGATATGCAGTGTATCAAATTCAGTAAATATAATAATTATTATTATTGTTATTGAATCATTCTTCAGTTGAATGGCACAGTCTGACTATATTTTCTCTTTTAATTTGGGTCCTAACCAAGTTCTTAAGAATCATGGAGGTAGCACCATAATAAGGGGCCCATTTACTAAAGGGTGCTAATCCGTAACATGTGGATAGCGCATGAGAAAAGGATTACCCCGAAATGCATTAGTGTGTTGGTCATCTTCCTACTGTTGCACAATAACCATGCATTAGCTATTTTAAAAATATATTTTTGGAGAAGGGTGTTTCGTGGGCGCTTAATACGGGAGCAGTTAACACTTCCTATGAATATCTTCGTACAGGTGGATAATAAATCCCAATAAATAAAAAATAAATAGGAGGCAGTAAGTGCTCCTGCCTTAATTTTTTGCATGTTCTAATGACAACATTAGCGCACAACCTGCAAATTTAACAAAAAAACAACAACAAAAAAAAGCCCTAAACAGTGTTGGGTAAATCTGGGCTAAAGGTACTGGAAAATCCCACATTAAAATACACTAAGCCCAGATTTTACTGCACGTGAGTACAGGAGCCCCAAGTAAACAATCCCAAGTAGGGTGGATTTTTGCAATATCGGAAGTACCAAGTTCAATAGGTTAAACTTTCCAGATATTACAATTGGAATTTATATTGACTTCCTTTTCAATTCCATAATCGTTTGACTTCAATCTGCAAATCCTGATACCTTTTTTTTTCTTCATTTTTTCCCCTCAATTTTAGCATCTCCTGGGATTTCCTCATCCGTGACATACATTTTTCTTTCCAATATCTAATATCTGGAGTATTGTGTGGGACTTTAAGATACAGACAGACATCTTGACCACAATACACCAGATATTAGTTATTGAAGAGAAAAATGTATGGTTCATAGATGATTATGTATAACGCTCCTTGTTAGGTTGATCTTCCTTTTTAAGAAGAATGGGAAATCCCTGGAAAGGGTAACCAACGGACATATTCCAGGATTGCCCTAAGACTAACCCCTTTCAGTGGAGCATAAATCCCTATAAAGACTGATGGCTACATGGTTACCTAAATTGTTTTTGAGGTCCTGACTGACTGTGTGGAGACTGGAGTTTTCTGTACTGTTTGGAAACCCTTAATGGGCATCCCACCATCTTTCCAGAACTATTTCTGCCTAATGTCCTAAGTAATGTTCCCTGGTAGATTTGGCTGGCTGCCTCTTCCATCCTGGGACCAGGTTCAGGGCTGGATGGGTTTCTCTGGCTGTGTGTGGAGACTGGAGTTTTCTGTACTGTTTGGAAACCCTTAATGGGCACCCTACCATCTTTCCAGAACTATTTCTGCCTAATGTCCTACGTAATGTTCCCCGGTAGAATTGGCTGGCTGCCTCTTCTATCCTGGGACCAGGTTCTGGGCTGGGTGGGTTTCTCTGGCAGATAAAATGGCGGAGGGCCTGTATTTTGGTGCCAGAGTTCTGAGTCCTTGGTACTTGTGGTCTCCCTGAAAGCTCTGGGTCTGGACTTGATGTTCTCCAGGTCTGTTTTCCATTCATGTTGGTTACAAAAGCATGAATAATATGCTTAGAGGGTGTAGTCTGCTTTCTATTTAAAGCCAAACAGCCCTTTTCTTTCTGAGAGCCTTGAAAAAGTTTAGCATGTTCACAAACTTGCCATTGCAGTCCATCACCATAATGAGTTATCTTTTTTCTATGTCCTATGTTCTTGGAAATAAGTATTAATGATCTTGCTGTTTAAAAAGGAATATTTTGTTATAAAAAAAATCCCCTCCCCGCACACTGTTTGCTTTAGTAGTAATGGTGTGTGCAAACGCTTTGCCAGAGTATGGAGGATTTTTTTTCTGAACCGTTAAGTGGAAGCATCACAGACATTGAAGGGAGCGGATCTGTGTGGTCTGAAGAGCTGATGCTCAGATCTGAGGTTCAGAGCTAGAAGAAAACCCCAGGCGCCAGTTTGCCTAAAATTATATATGTACTGCCAGGCCAAGTGAAGGGGCCAGATTGAGGAGTTGCCACTGGGTTGCAGAAGAATAAAGGAATTGGGAGAGAGAGAGGCTGGAGGGGAAGGAAAGCGAAAAAAATTGTCAAAACAGAAAGAATAGATTGATTTATTTTTTATTTTTCTTTCTTTCTTTTTTTTTCTTTTTTTTAAGTATTTTGTTCATCCTAGCATTTAAATGTTTGAAAAACTTTCTTCACCTCCTGTGTTGGTGAGATGGCATCTTAGCCTGCACGGAATTCAGTATCGGTTTCAGTGCCTCACGGCCATGTATCCTGTTCTGTCCCTTGGTAGCTGACTGATCTTGTATGTGGCAATGAATACACATGAACTCCTGGTTGAGTGCTGCTCCGGTGTTGACTGAGCCTATCTGCATCGGCATACAGTCAGTTGTACTGTGTTCAGCTGGCATCACCAATCTTTCTGTCTTTAAAAAAAAAAAAAGGAAAAAAATCTGTTTCTGTGTGTGGTGCCATGATGGTTGGCTCTCTGGGCTAACATCATCATGCCAATCCACTAGTGGTTTTAGGAAGCAGAGAGCAGCTCTGCCACGTAGAGACAGAGCTAAAAAAGAATTTGAAAAAATGCTTTTATTTGCTAAGCAAAGACATTTTGTCATTATTTGTTGCTTTTGCAGGGTTTGGGGATTTATTTCTTTATAGAACATTAATTTCCTAGTGTAAATTTCTATGGGAGGAGTAGCCTAGTGGTTAGTGCAACGGACTTTGATCCTGGGGAACTGGGTTTGATTTCCCACTGCAGGTCCTTGTGACTCTGGGCAAGTTACTTAACCCTCCATTGCCTCAGGTACAAATAAGTACCTGTATATACTATGTAAACTGCTTTGAATGTAGTTGCAAAAAACACAGGCAGTATATCAAGTCCCATTTCCCTTTCCCCCTTGTTGGTTAGTCCCCTGTAGGTTGTAGGCTACAGTGACCCTGGTTATAGGCTACAGTGTTTTTTCTGTCCAGTGTATCTTTAAACATTTACAGCCCTACAGACCACATTCACTGCCCCACTATTCTCTGGTACGCACAGACTTAAGTTTAACCAATGAGAACACAGGTTGAATAATGAGGGAGGAGAGGACTTGGCCACAGAGGGGGGCTGAAGCACTGGTGGTGGCCAACTGGCCATATTTAAAACAGATCTTTCAGAAATACTTTTCAAGCTTCTCTTCAAGCCAAGAGATTTAAAGGATTTGCTTGGATTTTGCAGACTGCATTTAAGGCCAGCCAGTAGTATAAACACAGCCATAGCAATGCTGGGGTGGTGGTGGAGGGGCAGAGAGGAGGGAGTCTAGGGAAGAAAGGGACTCGTAGCTGTGTCTTCATCCTCTAGAGTGGACCCTACCTCAGGTCTGGGAGGGGGGGGACTGTCTTAAATCAGTGGCTAGGAGGCCCTTAATTTGAACTTAAGGGGAATAGTAGGCCAAACACTAGTGCCCAGATGATCAAAAGCCCCGCGCTGTTCCAAACAGCGCTCTAAAATAGCGCTGGAACAGCGTGGGGCACTATTGGACCTATGATCAGAGATAATGCATGCAAATTTAAGCAGCGCAATTATCTCTGATCATGGGGTAGAAGTGCGGGAGAATTGTGCCTGAGCATGCGCTCAGCACAATCCTTCCACACTTGTTTGACAGGTCTGGGCTGTCAAAAGCCCAAACCTGTCAAACACAGGGGCTTGGAGGTCCATGGGGCCACCAGGCCCTGACTACCCCTGCCCCGAGCAACCGGGGCTGGAGGTCCGGCGGACCTCCAGTCCCCCTGACAATCCCCCTCCCCCCCAGGTTCAGGGAGGGCTGGAGATCCGGTGGGCACTGCCATTTTGCGGCGTCGAAGGAAGAGGAGGGAGGCAGGCTGCATCCCTCCAACCAAGGTATGGGGGTGGGCGGCGGATGGAGTGACAGGTCCATCACACAGGGACCCTTGTCAATGCTGGGGGTTGGGTTGGGGAGGGGGACCGGCGGTCCAGCGGACCTCCAGCCCCCCTGTTGCTGGGGGGGGGGCTTGGTCGGTGCCCACTGGACCACCAGGGACCATTTGCTGGGGGGTTGGGAGGACTGGAGACACACCAGATCTCCAGCCCTCCCTGAACCTGGGCGGGGTGGGATCGTCGGGGAGACCGGGGGTCCGCCGGACCTCCAGTCCCCTGTCGCTGGGGGGGGGGGGTTGCGTCTTTGGGGGGAATGGGGGCCTGCCAGCATGCAAATGCATGCTGGACAGGGCTCACCATTCCTCCCCAACGATCTGCAAATCCTAACGCCAGCTTGGAGCTGGCGTAGGGTTTGTCGCAGCCAGCGACCCAATCTTTGGCGCACTGGTCACTGATCATTGGGGATGAATGCGTTAAGCGCTGATTAGCATGCATTTGCATGCTACTTGTGCTAAGAGCCCTCGAGCGCGTTGTTTCACGGGCTTGAGGGCTCTGATCATGGGTCGGTAGCAAATGTCAGTGCTAGTATGACGCTAATAGCCTCTAGCACCGGTGTTTGCTTTTGATCATCTGCCTTTAGGAGCGAATCCCACATTATTAAAAAATTAGACTTCGTTTTTTTGTTTGTTTGTTTTTTTGTAGGCTCCCTTTTTATGGAATGGTCTTCCTCAGGATTTAAGTGTAAATAAATAGTATTTGAATAGGTAACTAACCTGGGCAGATGTTACTTCATATCTGCAGGAATGTGATGGTGATAATGCTGAGATTGAAGGATTGTTCTTGGAAGAATGCTTAGGTCTTCCCTATTTTTATTTGCGTTCTTTTCTGATTGAATTAAACTATTTTTAGGGGGCATGCTCAGTGGCTGAGGATGCCATGGAGGCAGGGTTCACAGTCCCTGGTTTGAGGGGGAGCTGGGGAGGTGATACATGGTGGCTCCAAGGAAGGAGTCCTAGAAAAAGAATCCTGGTGCTGTTCCTAGCCTCACTGCTGCAATGAACAGATTCAAAACAATGGGAAGGAAGATCTCTTAAGATAGGGGGAAAATTCCCAGGTAGTTGTGGTGCCAGGATCTGGATTTTGTTTCCCACATAAGTTAAGGAAAAAGGAGGAACTACCAGGCACAGAAAGAGAATTCTTAAGGAAGTCCCTTGCTTTATTTGGAAGGAGAGCTAACACGTTGACTTACACAGAGACCACACACCCGCAGATTGGAAAGAATTCTCTGGGCCATGCTCCACATGCTTTCCCCATTTGTTAAATAAAGTGTTATACTTGTTAAGGCAGGATCCTCTCCTCTTTAGGCTTCCGTAACTCTGGTCTTTGGTGAGTAATAGTCTGTGTGTATGCTTCCTGCAGCCTGGGGCACTGTTCAAGTCTGACTTTGAGGCAGATGCACTAAAGCTTAATGAGCCTTTAATGACCCTCCAAGGAGGAAATTTTGATCCATTGCATGCATCAAAGGGCTTTTACCGAGGAAGCTAGCAGCTAACGAAAACGGAATGGAGATGAGCAATTAGTGTAAAAACCCCATTGAAACGAGATGCACTAACCTTTTCCGATTGCCTTTACGCAGGAAAAAGGCAGGAAATCTAACGAGAGGTCTGTACCTCTCGTTAGGGCTGTCAGCTACAAGTTTAAAAGTGAAATGTATTTTAAAAAATAACTAGGGGGGCGAAAACGCGCGTCAGGGGTGTCCTTTATTGATGCCCCAGGTCGCTGCTGCTCCCCTCTCCCTCAGCACCAAAAGAAAAAAAAATCGGGAGGGGGCAAAGGCGCTCGTGAGGAGCGTCCTGTATGGCTGTCTTTGCCCACCCCACCCCCCCCCCCCCCCCCCCGCACGAAAAAACTCAAATTTTAGCAGCCCCAGCCCCGGGCCGGCCCTCCTCCCTTCCTGTGTCTTCTCCCACACTAGCTCCGCCTCCCGCCAAAATAGTTTACCTACGTCAGAGGAGGGCGGGCCCAGGAAGAAAGAAGGGACGTCTGAGGAGGCCTTCTGACTCGCCGATCAGCTGTTCTTCCCCGTGCAGCAGAGGTGAGAGGCGCTGCACGGGCCGGTAAGGCAAAGGGGGGGGGTCGTTGGAGGGGGGGGAGCGGCAGCCACGACCAAAGGGGGGGCGGCGGGGGCGGGGCACGGGACCGGAGCATGGCGGGAGGCAGAGCTAGTGTGGGAGAAGACACAAGAAGGGAGGAGGGCTGGGGCTGCTAAAATTTGAGGGGTTTTTTTTGTGCGGGGGGGGGGGGAGGGAAACGGCGACCTCGGGTGGGGGGGCAAGGACGGCCATACAAGACGCTCCTCACGAGCGTCCCCCCCACCCTTTTTTATTTTTGTTTTGATTTGGGGAGCCATGTGCTTGTGTTTTGGCTGTTTGTGGCATGCGCAGAGCAGCTAACATAACGATTGGCTGCTCTGCGCATGCTTTAGGGGCCGATTACCGATGTGTTTTGTGATTCTTTGATACATTGTACTTTTCAATACCGATCTGAGCATGTGTGACTTGTTGTTTTGGTGCATTCTTCGTATTTTTTAAAATCGTTAGGGACTTTAACGATTTAGATTTTTTAACGTTTGCTTGATGCATCTGCCTCTTTGTGTAAACCATCATGGGAATTTGAGGTGTAGAAACACTTTTGATTGTGTTCATACTGGGGTGGAAAAATTTGTCGAAAATTTAGGAGCCAATGGAAAACTTATTTAAACACATTTATTTATAAACTAGTAAAAAATAGGGTTACTATTTTTTGTCCTCATAAAAAGAGGACACACCCCGCCCCTGCCCCGCCCCTTTCACGCCATCGCCCCACCCCTTTCGCATATTCCCCTCCTCCCCCAATCACCTTGCCTCCCCCCCGTCACCTCCCCTCCCCTTACTCTATTATCCCTAGTGGTCTAGAGGTACCTCTTCGTCTTCGGGGCAGGAAAGAGCCCCCTCTTTCCAGCCCGGAGCGCTGCTGCCAGCTGCCCTGCATCCTGTGGTGAGTCCGACTCTCAGCGTTTCAAAATGGCCGCCGAGAGTTGCAGTTTCGCGAGGCTGCTTCAACTCTCGGCGGCCATTTTGAAACACCAAGAGCCGGACTCACAGACAGTATGCAGGGCAGCTAGCAGCAGCGCTCCGAGCAGGAAAGAGGGGGCTCTTTCCTGCCCCGAAGACGAAGAGGTACCTCTAGACCACCAGGGATAGTAGAGTAAGGGGAGGGGAGTCCCGCGCCCGCCCCCGCCAGCCAGCCAGTCCAGAAATCCAGACAAACGGGGCTGGCCAAATCCGTCCGGACGCCCGGACATGTCCTCAAAAAGAGGACATGTCTGGGTAAATCCAGACGTATGGTAACCCTAGTGAAAAAGGCTCGTTTCTGACACAAATGAAACGGGCGCTAGCAAGGTTTTCCTCGGAGTGTGTATGTTTGAGAGAGAGAGAGTGTGTGTGAGAGATGGAGTGTGTGTGTCAGAGAGAGAATGAGAGAGAGACAGAGTGTGTGTGTGTGTGTGTATGAGAGAGAGAGTATGTGAGAGACAGTGAGTAAGTGTGAGCCCCCACTCCCCTCTTGCAGGGCCCCCCTCCCCAACCCCACCTCTCTGGTCTCAGGACCATCGCCCTCTCCCCTGGGTTTAAAAACATTTATGGTGTTTTTTTCTTTTTGTAGCGGCTGCTGTTGCTCAACAGGAGAGGCAGCAGCGGCCGGACAGCGTTACCAGTGGCAGCTGCGGGTGGCGAGGGGGTTTGATGCGCCGGGAGGGTCGCTGGACATGGGTGGCTACAGGGGGGGCAGGGGAGAGGGCGATGGTCCTGAGACCAGAGAGGTGGGGTTGGGGAGGGGGGCCCTGCAAGAGGGGAGTGGGGGCTCACACTCACTGTCTCTCACATACTCTCTCTCTCATACACACACACACACACACTCTGTCTCTCTCTCATTCTCTCTCTGACACACACACTCCACCTCTCACACACACTCTCTCTCTCTCAAACATACACACTCCGAGGAAAACCTTGCTAGCGCCCGTTTCATTTGTGTCAGAAACGAGCCTTTTTCACTAGGGTTACCATACGTTATGTGAGAGACAGTGAGTAAGTGTGAGCCCCCACTCCCCTCTTGCAGGGCCCCCCTCCCCAACCCCACCTCTCTGGTCTCAGGACCATCGCCCTCTCCCCTGCCCCCCCTGTAGCCACCCATGTCCAGCGACCCTCCCCTCCCGGCGCATCAAACCCCCTCGCCACCCGCAGCTGCCAGTGGTAACGCTGTCCGTCTGCTGCTGCTTCTCCTGTTGAGCAGCAGCGGCCGCTACAATAAGAAAAAAGTGATAAATGTTTTTAAACCCAGCCCAAATCATTCGCAAATGCCCAAGTCTTAAAACGCAGTCTCTGCAGCCACTCCTCCGGGGTCTTACTCCAGTGACAGTGACGTGGAGGCGAGAGGAGGAGCGGCTGCAGAGACTGCGTTTTAAGACTCTGGCATTTGCGAATGATTTGGGCTGGGTTTAAAAACATTTATGGTGTTTTTTTCTTTTTGTAGCGGCTGCTGTTGCTCAACAGGAGAAGCAGCAGCGGCCGGACAGCGTTACCAGTGGCAGCTGCGGGTGGCGAGGGGGTTTGATGCGCCGGGAGGGGAGGGTCGCTGGACATGGGTGGCTACAGGGGGGGCAGGGGAGAGGGCGATGGTCCTGAGACCAGAGAGGTGGGGTTGGGGAGGGGGGCCCTGCAAGAGGGGAGTGGGGGCTCACACTTACTCACTGTCTCTCACATAACGTATGGTAACCCTAGTGAAAAAGGCTCGTTTCTGACACAAATGAAACGGGCGCTAGCAAGGTTTTCCTCGGAGTGTGTATGTTTGAGAGAGAGAGAGAGTGTGTGTGAGAGATGGAGTGTGTGTGTCAGAGAGAGAATGAGAGAGAGACAGAGTGTGTGTGTGTGTGTATGAGAGAGAGAGTATGTGAGAGACAGTGAGTAAGTGTGAGCCCCCACTCCCCTCTTGCAGGGCCCCCCTCCCCAACCCCACCTCTCTGGTCTCAGGACCATCGCCCTCTCCCCTGCCCCCCCTGTAGCCACCCATGTCCAGCGACCCTCCCCTCCCGGCGCATCAAACCCCCTCGCCACCCGCAGCTGCCAGTGGTAACGCTGTCCGTCTGCTGCTGCTTCTCCTGTTGAGCAGCAGCGGCCGCTACAATAAGAAAAAAGTGATAAATGTTTTAAACCCAGCCCAAATCATTCGCAAATGCCCAAGTCTTAAAACGCAGTCTCTGCAGCCACTCCTCCGGGGTCTTACTCCAGTGACAGTGACGTGGAGGCAAGAGGAGGAGCGGCTGCAGAGACTGCGTTTTAAGACTCTGGCATTTGCGAATGATTTGGGCTGGGTTTAAAAACATTTATGGTGTTTTTTTCTTTTTGTAGCGGCTGCTGTTGCTCAACAGGAGAAGCAGCAGCGGCCGGACAGCGTTACCAGTGGCAGCTGCGGGTGGCGAGGGGGTTTGATGCGCCGGGAGGGGAGGGTCGCTGGACATGGGTGGCTACAGGGGGGGCAGGGGAGAGGGCGATGGTCCTGAGACCAGAGAGGTGGGGTTGGGGAGGGGGGCCCTGCAAGAGGGGAGTGGGGGCTCACACTTACTCACTGTCTCTCACATACTCTCTCTCTCATACACACACACACACACTCTGTCTCTCTCTCATTCTCTCTCTGACACACACACTCCATCTCTCACACACACTCTCTCTCTCTCAAACATACACACTCCGAGGAAAACCTTGCTAGCGCCCGTTTCATTTGTGTCAGAAACGAGCCTTTTTCACTAGGGTTACCATACGTTATGTGAGAGACAGTGAGTAAGTGTGAGCCCCCACTCCCCTCTTGCAGGGCCCCCCTCCCCAACCCCACCTCTCTGGTCTCAGGACCATCGCCCTCTCCCCTGCCCCCCCTGTAGCCACCCATGTCCAGCGACCCTCCCCTCCCGGCGCATCAAACCCCCTCGCCACCCGCAGCTGCCAGTGGTAACGCTGTCCGTCTGCTGCTGCTTCTCCTGTTGAGCAGCAGCGGCCGCTACAATAAGAAAAAGTGATAAATGTTTTTAAACCCAGCCCAAATCATTCGCAAATGCCCAAGTCTTAAAACGCAGTCTCTGCAGCCACTCCTCCGGGGTCTTACTCCAGTGACAGTGACGTGGAGGCGAGAGGAGGAGCAGCTGCAGAGACTGCGTTTTAAGACTCGGGCATTTGCGAATGATTTGGGCTGGGTTTAAAAACATTTATGGTGTTTTTTTCTTTTTGTAGCGGCTGCTGTTGCTCAACAGGAGAAGCAGCAGCGGCCGGACAGCGTTACCAGTGGCAGCTGCGGGTGGCGAGGGGGTTGATGTGCCCGGGGGGGGGGGGGGGGTTGATGTGTTTCGGGTGGGGGGAGGGTGGTGCTTGATGTGCTTCGGGGGTGTTTGATGTGCGGGGGGGGGGGAGGGGTTCTGCAGTGCTGCGTTTGTAGTTTTTTGATACGCTGCTCCCTGCCACTTGCTCCGAAGTGGCTGGGAGCGGCGCACTGATTCCCAGGCAGGGGGGTAGTAGGGAAACACGCGGAGCAACTTCCTCTGTGTGTTTCCCTACTCCTCCCCTTGCCTGGGAATCAGCTGTGAGTGACGTCATCCTGGCTACGGAGCCTAGCTCAGCAACTCCAGGAGCCACGGACACAGGCAGTCCCACATTAGAACGTTGGTGGTGAGAATTATTATATAGGATGGGGCAATATTCAGTTCACAACGGTCAGTGATTTCTGAAATGCTGACTGCTGTCAACAGATGTGGGTCCAGATTTTCAGGAGCAAGCCATATCCAGATGGTTTGCACTGGATATCCGGTATATTGGAAGAAATCTGGGTCTGGCCAGTATTTAGCACCGGTATCAGACAGCAATCCCGGCAGGTTAGTACAGCTCAAGTTATCCAGCCACTAGCAGTGAATATTGGTGGTGACCACACAACTCCTGGCACCATCTTAGTTCCAACCCTGGATTGCCCTAGCACTAATTGGTCTATATGTATCTCTTTCTTTCTTTCTTTCTTTCTTTCTTTCTTTCTTTCTTTCTTTCTTTCTTTCTTTCTTTCTTTCTTTCTTTCTTTCTTTCTCTCTCTCTCTCTCCTGCTTGAATTTAGGGAGGGAAGTTTGGTTTCTGACGTGCAAAGGCAAGTCGTTCCACAATTCTGTAGTGATTTTCAGCGGCACTGGCCGGTGAAGTGTGGCTGAATATTGGCATGACACCCAATTAGCTTGCTTTAACCAGGTAAAAGCCCCCCCCCCCCCCCCCCCCCCCCCCACCCCCCCCCCCCCCCCCCCCCCCCCCCCCCGCAAACTAAAACTAAATTGGAGAACAGCAGCATCCAGATATAAAATCAAATTAACAGATGCCAAAAAGCTCTATTACACCAAACTGATTGACATGACATCAGCAACACCAAACGTCTCTTCTCAATAGTTGCCAACTTAACAAACGTTGAGGGAATCGCCATCCCAGCTCAGGAATCTGCTCCAACAGCAGAACAACTAGCCCTCCATTTCAAAGAGAAAATCACCAAAACCAGATGGTCTGAATTATATCGACTAATTGGGAAATTCTCCAAATCCTACTCCCAACTAGACATACGCTCAACAAACCTGATGAGCTGTGTCTCTCCAAAGTTCAAATCCATTATCTACAACTGGCAGACTGACTCCATCTCCAGATGTTCCTTTCCACCATCAATGGGAAATATTATCCAAAAAAACAAGCAAGAATCAAGGGCGAATATGAACAACTATCGACCTGTAGAATCCATACCATTCCTGATAAAGCTAATGGAAGGAATAGTCGCCGTACATCTAACTGAATACCTGGAGGGATTCAATATACTACACGGCTCACAATCAGTATTCCAAGCAAATTTCATCAGTGAGACCACTCTGTGTGCTCTGATTCATGATATAAACATCCTTAGGGCCACAGGGAAGAAAGCACTCATCATGCAGTTCAGCCTCTTAAGCGCCTTCAATGTGGTAGATCACGAATTACTCCTAATGATCCTAAACAACATTGGCTTAACAGGTCACGTACTAAACTGGTTTTGCGGCTTCCTAACAAGCAGATCTTACCTAGTTAGGATGAATGGAACATACTTAGAAAGATAGCCCGCAGATAGTAGCATCCCCCAGGGCTTGCCATTATCTCCGAAATGCATCTACAATAGAGAAACGGCTATGTGAAATTATAAAGGAAGATGCAATTTATTATGACGTTTCCTCTTCCGTAGAGTAGGGCAGCCACAAATGATTTTTCTAAGACTGTGACTGTGAAGGGGATGGCGTGGTGTCCAGATGGGAGGCCCAAGTGCAGTCGTGCCCCCTATCTAGAGAAATGCAGGGCAAATCTTTGAGCAGTCTAAACATTTTCTTCTCTCTGTTTTGGGGGAGAGGGCTTGGTGCATTCTGAGCCCCCCACCCTCACCCAATCTATACTCCATGCTCATCTCCCTCCTCTCTGGAGTCTGTCCTGGGGCATTGTAGAGGTCAGAAGGAGGGGAGTGATGGGAAAGGGGGGGGGGGTCAAACATTCCTCACACAATTTTGGAGCTGTTGGCAGATTTTCATAAGGGAAAGTTCTTGCTGATAAGGATTAGCTAAAGCCCTGGCTACTAGATGTGCTGACCCTCAAACCTTCAGGTACCTTCAATCATGTTTCTCCCATTATATTACACTGTACAATTTCAAAGCCTAAAGGATATAGGAATGTATGAAGAGGCTTTTTCTTACTCTCTGGGGAAAATGCTCGGTTTTAGACATGCATACCAGACATGTGAGCTCACTGCGGCTTTTGCTACAGTTTTAAACTACATACATACAAGGAATTTATTCCATTTAACCCCCCCCCCCCCCCCCTCACACACACACACACACTCAAAATGAGGTCTAGGAAATCAGGATTGTAGAGTTTCACTCAGCAGCTGTTCTGAGGAGGTAGTCTGCTTGCTTCATTCTTGTTGCCTTCAACAAAATTAGAAAGATCTTTCCCCCACCCCCGCTCAAACAAACATTAGCCAGGCTTATTTGACAATTTTCAAGTTGGATGACATGGAAAATGACTTGGGTTACCTGGTTGTGATAGCTCATATTTCCCATTTGCTCAGTTTCTGAACACTTGGTCACTGCAGAGTGGACATAGAATACAAAGCTCAGACTGTGTTGTGGTCCCATTCCCCCCTCACAAAAAAAAAAAAATTGTACAAGAAGTTCCAGTATTTTTTTTTCTCCAACCAATTGCATCTGTTCACAGTTTGCTTTAGAAATGGCTTGTGCTGTTTCATTGGTTCCACAGCTTTTAAGCCTCTGTATTAAGACTGTAGGCTCTTTTAGTGTAGACATTCGTTGGGTGATCTGTGAAGAAAGAATAAATCTTAAAGCCACCATATTACTGCTGCTGCTGCATCAGCATCATTACATCATATGATCTTTCTGGTAACTCCAAATGCAGGTGGTCATTCCCCACTTTGTTAATGCCTGGGCAGTTTCATATATTTAAAGTGCCATGCTTGCTGAGCCCTCAGTGGAGGGGGAACTGCTCATATACAGCACCAGGCACAAACCATTTTCAATTCCTGTCACACATTAAGGGGGCCCTGTTACTAAGCAGCGGTAAGCCCACAGCAGGCTTACTGCGCGCCATTTTGGAGCTACTGCCATCCCAACACGGGTAGCAGTGGTAATTCACCCCCAGGACGCAGCATTTCCGGCGCTAGCAGAAATATTCAAAAAATATTTCTGCAGGTGCTAACCTGGTTGTAATTGGGCAGCGCCACACACTACCTGATTACCGCTGGGTTAGCACGAGAGCCCTTACTGCTACCTCAGTGGGTGGTGGTAAGTGCTCCCTCACCATATGGCCACACGGTAAGTGAAATCTTACTGCATGGCCATTTATTTTTTAAGAGTTAAAAGGAAGTGGGAACCCCTCCGAAGGGACACCACCTTATAGAGGTGGAGGGGCTTGTGTGTTTCAATGACTTAGAGGGCTATGCTGAAGGGTTACCCATATCAGACAGGCCTCTGAGGAGAAACCAGACAAAGAGTGTCCCAAACTGGGAGTGGTAAGATGGTGACCTGAAGTTCTTATGCCCAGTGGCCCAGCTGCCCTCTGAAGTTTCGTCTTCTTTACGTAAATTTCCTCTCTGCAATTGCAGTTACCTTAACTGAGAGGAAGGGGACAACCGGCGGTCAGCCGCTGATGGCCAGCATTTTATCCCCTGAGCAGCAAATGCGGGGCCGCTGTGCGACGAACTGCCCACAGATGAAAGGGTTGGCGAGTCCTTTGATTAGCGCTGGCGAAGGAGCGTCGACGCTCTTGGACCTGGAGAAAACAACTCCATCGCTCCCGAATTATTCAATCACCATGTCCAAAGGAGTGGAGGAGTGAGTTAGAGGTATATGCTGAAACGGAGGACGTTTACAGCAGAACCCGAATCGGCGGAACCACTCCTAAACACCTATGAGAAATCAACTTGGAGTTTTTGACTCCCATGGAGGTTACATTGAATACCATCTGGAAGGCACTTCGGGACCTAACGGTGGCAGTAAATAATTTTGTTTCAAATATAATTTTATTAGAGAGTTACATGGACAATTCAACTGAACCCTTTGAGAGTAAAAAATTGATATAACAAATGATTCTACATGAGCAAGAAGTGGTTATGATAATAGACCAGAAATTTTGAATAATAAAATGAATATTATTATAGTTGATTAATATCGAGATTATTGTTTTTCCCAGAGTTCTGGGTATGACTCCTAAAGTTTTCCTCAGAAATATTTCCTCAAATTATTACTTTAAAAGGAGTGAAGCCTGTGAAAACTGGGATTACTTTAATCAGTGGGATTTTGAATTAGAGACTTAAGTATAAGTATTGTTAAATAACTTCTGGTTTTTAAAAGAGAGAGAACGTAATCAGATGTATTATTTCTAACTAATATTGGACAATAAGTATGTTTTTCATTGAAATGATTTGACTATACACCATATTGGCCTTGAAGAAGCCAACCAGATGATCAATGTGGAATAATGAATTAGACGAGTAATATCTGGGGATAATCAGGTTAATACCACGGGGGGTTTTTTTTCTGTTTACTGTTTAATTGATCTCCTTATCTTGTTTCACTCTCCCTATTTAGTGGTCTAAGGAAGAGAATAGAATTACCTGACTGAAATAATTCCTACATATTACTTTCTCTGTATTTCCAGCAAGTTGTTTTATCGCTTGTAAAAATTTAAATTGTTATAAATAAAAATAAAAAAAAAGGAAGTGGGAAGTGGACCAATGACTCCAGGGAGACGGGATACTGATGTATAAAGTACCACTTTATTCACAGACTCGACACAGTACCGTGTTTCGGCCACAGGCCTGCCTCAGGAGTCTTAAATGATTCTGGTACTAGGAATCGTCTGAAAGTTAGGTGGTCTTGAAAAAGACCTTTGAATGATTGAAACAGATACAGATTAGTGCAGGGCTGTTTTTACCTCAGCTTAGTAAAAGGGCCCCTCAAAGTCCAGAATTACAGAGGGAATAAAATTGGGTTGATATTTATTGCCTGTGGCAATAAATATTTTTAGATTGAGTCACTTTTTCAGTTTGTGAAACTATGATCCTTACTTTAGAGATGCTATTCATGTTTTAGGCAACCATAAACCAACATTTGGATGTCTATAGCACATGGACGTCCAAATCCCAATTTTATAAAGCTGAAATATGAATGTCTAAACTAAAGAACATCCATATTACAAGGAGGTGTGGTCTAGGTGTCTTGGGGGTGGGATTATTGCGAGCCAAAAAATGGACATTCATGACGCATTTCAAAGGGGGAATAAATGTCTATGTTCCAAATGATGGACGTCGGGATCTAGACCTGCTACCTGGGATGTCTGTGTCAGAAAAGTGTTCCTACTGAATTTGTGTTACAGTGGAAGGATTAGGGAGGTCACCTCCTTATTCCTCCATTGGTTGATGTCCAAGTTTTTTTTTTTTTTAAGATTTGTTAACCCTCCTCCCACACACACACACTTCCCCTACCCCCCATGCTACCATAGGGACATTCATGTTTAAGTTTTGCTCCGTTGGTATTTTAAGCATCCATTTTTCTAAATGGACCTTCCTGCTGCATGTAGCCAGTGCATGAAAGTCCATTTCATCTTATATTTTAGAATAGCCTCTACTTCAGATATGGAAATCGGACCGATGAATGAGGTGATCAAATTTGCAGATGATACAAAACTATTCAAGGCTGTTAAAACACGTGTGTACTGTGAAATATTGCGGGAAGACTTTAGGAAATTGGAAGATTTGGCGTCCAAATGGCAGATGAAATTTAATGTGGACAAATGCAAGGTGATGCACATTGGAAAGAATAATCCGAATCACCATTACCTGATGCTAGGGTCCGCCTTGGGATTCAGCGCTCAAGAAAAAGATCTGGGTGTTGTTGTAATCAACACGCTGAAATCTGCTCAGTGTGTGGTAGCGGCCAAAAAAGCAAACAGGATGCTAGGAATTATTAGGAAAGGGATGGTAAATAAGACCGAAAATATTATAGTTCCTTTGTATTGCTGCATGGTGTGTCCACACCTTGAGTATTGCATTCAGTTCTGGTCGCCATATCTGAAAAAAGATATAGCGGAATTAGAAAAGGTTCAAAGAAGAGCGACTAAAATGGTAAAGGGGATAGAACTCCTCTCGTATGAGGAAAGGCTAAAGAGATTAGGGCTTTTCAGCTTGGAAAAGAGACGGATGAGGGGAGATAAGATTGAGGTCTACAAAATCCTGAATGGTGTAGAACGAGTAGAAGTAAATCGATGGTTTTTTTACTTGTTCCCTGTGCTTTTTTTTGTAGAAAAAAAGGTGCCGGTATTCATGGGCAGGCTCACCACATATGGCCCCACCCCTATTATAGCCACATCCACATTAGCCAAACCCCTTATACCAGCCATGGCGCATATAAACAGACATCATTGAAAATATTATACTAGTATAGGAGGAAAAAAATAATGTGATTTTTTTTTCATTATAAATTTCTGTAAGCTGTTACAGCTCCAGTATACTCGGTGCAAAATAAGACAGCAGATGTAAATTCTCAAATTGGACATATTCCAAACACTAAAATGAAAATAAAATGATTTTTTCTACCTTTGTTTGTCTGGTGACTTTGTTTTTCTATCCATATTGGTCCCAGTCTCTGCTCTCTTTCTGTTCTCTTAACTCCGTTTCCAGGGCTTCCTATTCCAGCTTTTGCCTTTTTCCCCATCCATGTGCAGTTTTTCTCCTCTCTTCCCTTTCCCTCATCTCCATCCATGTGCATCTTCTTCTTTTTTCTTTCCTCCCCTCCATCCATGTCCAGCACTTCTCTCTCCTCTCTTCCATCCAGGGGCTTAGCCAGACCTCAGCGGGAGGGGGGTCCAGAGCCCAAGGTGGAGGGGCACATTTTAAGCCCGCCTCCCCTAGCCCCCCCCCCCCCCCCCCCCGCCACTTTCAGACCCCCCGCCACCGCCGACCCTCCCCTGCCGCCGCTGCTAAGTACCTTTGCTGGCGGGTGTCCCCAACCCCCGCAAGCCTTAGTCTTCTTCAGTGCCGGTCTCCAGTGCATTCGCTGATCTGTGCTGAGTCCTGACATCCTGCACGCGGTGGCGGCAGGGGAGGGGTCAAAAGTAGAAGGGGCCAGAGCTAAATCTATGGGGGCCCACGCCCCCGTGGCCCCACATAACTACGCCCCTGCCTCCATCCATGTCCAGCATTTCTCCTCTCTCTTCCCTCCCCTGTATCCATATAAAGCAATAATTTTCTCTCCTCCACCTACGTCCAGCATGTCTCCTCTCTTCCCTACCCTCCCCTCTCATCCATGTCCATTCTCCTCCCTCCCCTCCCATCCATGTCCAGCGACTCCCCTCTCTCCCCTCCCATCCATGTTCAGCGACTCTTCTTTCTCCCCTACCCTCCCCTCCTATCCATGTCCTCTCCTCTCTCTCCCCTGCCCTCCCCTCCCCTCCATGTCCTCTCCTCTCTCTCTCTCCCCTGCCCTTCCCTCCCCTCCATGTCCTCTCCTCTCTCTCTCCCCCCTCCCCTCCCCTCCATGTCCTCTTCTCTCTCCCCTCCCCTCCATGTCCTCTTCTCTCTCTCTCCCCTGCCCTTCCCTCCCCTCCATGTCCTCGCCTCTCTCTCTCCCTCCCTCCCCTGCCCTCCCCTTCATGTCCTCTCCTCGCTCTCTCTCTCCCCTGCCCTCCCCTCTCTCTCTCTCTCCTGCCCTGCCCTCGTCTCTCTCTCTCTGTCCTGCCCTCCACTCATGTCCGCTCCTCTCTCTCTCTCCTGCCCTGCTCTCCCCTCCATGTCCTCTCCTCTCTCTCTCTCTCTCCTGCCCTGCCCTCCCCTCCATGTCCTCTCCTCTCTCTCTCTCTCCTGCCCTGCCCTCCCCTCCATGTCCTCTCCTCTCTCTCTCTCTCCCCTGCCCTGCCCTCCCCTCCATGTATCCTCTTCTCCCCTGCCCTGCCCTCCCCTCCATGTCCAGCGATTCGTTCAAACTCCAGCCCTCCCGCCCTCCCTCAACTCCCCGACTTTGTGTTCGTGCACCCGTGCTCCTTGCCTTGAAATCTTTAGTTTACCTGAAGTCGCAGTGAACCGACAGTAAAAGCAGCAGGCAGGCACTGGCAGGCAGGCTCGCCTCCTCGTCGCTTCCCTTCCCTCTCAGCACGTCCCACCCTCATGGAAAGGAAATTACATCAGAGGAAGGCGGGATGCGCTGAGGGGGAAGGGAAGCAATGAGAAGGCGAGCCTTCCTGCCTGCTGCTTTTACTGCTGGTTCGCCGCAACTTTGGGTAAATTAAAGATTTCAAAGCAGGATGCACGAATGGAAGGGAGTGGGCAAGTGAGCCGGACCTAACAAAAAAGGTGCCGGTATGCCGTACTGGCACAAATAAAGCACTGCTTGTTCCAAAAGTACAAAGGCTAGGGGACAATTGAGGAAGTTACATGGAAATACTTTTAAAACAAATAGGAGGAAATATTTTTTTATTCAACGAATAATTAAGCTCTGGAACTCTGCTGGAGTAAGTGGTAACAGCGGTTAGTGTATCTGGATTTAAAAAAGGTTTGGACAATTTCCTGGAGGAAAAGTCCATAGTCTGCTATTGAGACAGACATGGAAAGTAACTGGCTTGCCCTGGGATTTGTAGTATGTAGGGTTGCCATGATTTGAGTTTCTGCCAGGTACTTGTGACCTGGCTTGGCTACTGTTTGGAAAACAGGATTCTGGGCTAGATGGACCATTGGTCTGACCCAGTATTGCTACTCTTATTTTCTTATGCTATATCTATCCCCTTCTAAAATACAGTAC
This sequence comes from Microcaecilia unicolor, assembly GCF_901765095.1. Classification (NCBI taxonomy): domain Eukaryota; kingdom Metazoa; phylum Chordata; class Amphibia; order Gymnophiona; family Siphonopidae; genus Microcaecilia; species Microcaecilia unicolor. Next base: position 94,749,812 of record NC_044041.1, on the reverse strand, counting down.
TAGCCAAACTTGAGATGTTCCAATCTAGACGTCTCTAGTTCCATTTGTACATCCTTTTTTATTTGACTAACTTAATATGTTTTTTGATTAGCTTTCGAAGGTAACCCTTCAGATCAGAAAGAGAAGGGTTAACTTTGAAAAGTAGTGCTGTAGAAATGATTGGTAGTAGTAGTAAAACTAATTTTAAAAATGTATTAAATTAGTCCAATAAAAAAGGGGTATCGTCTTATTTTCTTTTCTCTGTTTTGATTTATTTCTATTTATTACCTTTAAAAGTGGACTAACTCGGCTACCACACCACTTTACATCCTTTCTAAAATGCTGTTCCACAGGTCTGGCTCTGATAACGCTGGCATAACCTTCCTAGATTTCCTGCCAGATTTTAGTTTCTTTATTATATAGGGAAAGATCAAGAAATAACACAGCATCTGGTAACAAATGAAAACGTATGTGCAAACCTTCCTTTTCTAGTTTTCTTTATGGATTTTATTTTTGTAATGTTCTATTGCAGGCGTTTGGAAATGCGAAAACAGCCCACAACAACAATTCCAGCCGCTTTGGGAAATTCATTCAAGTCAACTACCTGGAGAGTGGCATTGTGCGGGGGTAAGTCAAATCTGCAAAATCAAATGCGCTTCTCGATTTAGCAAAGTCTGGCCTAATTCTCAGTTAAAGATGCTGTTCAGTTTGGGATATTTTTTTGGTAGCTTTTTTGCATTCTGTGCCTTTATTAAAGCCTTCTGGTATACATAGTGACTCAGGTTTGCTAAGCAAAAGCTGAACACAAGTGCCATGCTTGAGGGATGGGTGTGTGTTGCGGGATTAGAACCCTTACCTTACAACCTGTTGTCTATGCTTTTACACATCATACAGTCATAGATGTATAGGGCTGGATGGACCCCCCATGAAGCCATGTGCTTCAACTCCTCTACCTCAGACAGGTTCTGCTGTAGCTCTCCAGACAGAAGGTTGTCTAACTTGCTCTTAAACTTCTTCAGTGGGGTTTGCCTCACATGTTTTGAGCCAGGGGCTGAGTACCATGAAATAGAAGACATGGGTTTGAATCTGCCAATCTTTGGAGTGCAGCTGGGATTGGACATGTTACAGGGGGTGTGAGGGGTGGTGAAGGCAGGTGCCACTCCTGTCGCAGCTCCTGACAGCCACAGGGAGAGATACTGAGGGATCCGCCCTTGATGACCAGGCTGTCGCCTGAGGTAGGGCAAGTTCTAACGAGGATAGAAGGGGTTTCGAAAAATAAATAAAACACAAAACCCTCCATTGACAGATTCCTCTCCCTCCCTTGGTAATATGTTCCTACCCCTAAAGTCAGAAAGTTGTCCTGAATTCTCCCTAACTGCATTTAAGTCCATTACTACAGCAGGAACGCCAAACACAAACACCGTGCTCAAAATATACTAGGAAACTGCTCCACCTACATTTCCAGGCATGAAGTAAGTTTATTTTTCCTTTTTTAGATGCATTTTTGAACTTGCAAGCTATTCATGTCCTCATAAGACAAGTGTGGCAACTCCAAGGTCAGGAGAACATCTGCAAGCCATCATCTGGTCGGTGTTTTGAAATGCACCCTATGTAAATTCTTCAGGCCAAGGCCGCCAAGAGATAGATCCCGGGGCAGGGCCGCCGCCACCCCCCCCCCCCCCCCCCCCCCCCCCCCCCCCCCCCCCATTACCTTCCTGTGTCTCCTTCTCCCTCGCTCTGTCACTGTCAGAGATCCTGTGTGCTGGGACCCGGGTTATCACATTAACGTAATCACCCGGGTCCCTACACATAGGAGCTGGAGAGAGATAGACCCTGGCGCTAGGACCGGGGAGTCTTGCCACCCCATTTGGCGGCCCTGCTTCGGTCTAGGGTCACCAGCTGGGCACCCTGTCACTTGGACCAGTTCCTTGGAGTTGTAATTAGCCTTTCTCTAAGTTTCTGGGACATCCATGTCCCATTTTGTTCTTTTATGGGATATCTATTGGTTAGTATGATTGCATGAAGAGATGTTCTCGAGAGTGGAGGAAGCCCAACTACATATGTCTAGTGTCTTAGTACATGGAAGAGGCTTTTGGGAGAAGAGGTATAAGTAACTTTTTTATTAAATGTTATGCAGCATTTGATTGTATGATACAATCTGAGCTTTTGGCTTTTGCATTTGATGTTGTGTATGCTATGTAGGCTGATGTATTGGCTGCACATTGTGTCTGAAATGAGCCACTGCATGCAATTGATGTCCAGTTCTGTTTTGTGGTGGAAATAAATTTTGGACTGAACCAGGACTAAGTGGACATCCATGCTTTGGATGACACTTGAGGTGTGTCAATGAGTTGTGTGTGTGTGTGTGTGTGTGTGTGTGTGTGTGTGTGTGTGTTTGTGTGTATCTCTAGTTGAATTACACTTAACCCAGGATCACCTTCACTTCAGGGAGCAGGTGAAAACCTGGTGCATCTCTCGGGCTTTCAATTGACTGTGCTATGAACTCGTCTTAGGTATCTGGCCTGGTACTTTAGAGCTTCCCTAGAACAGTTTTCAAACCTTGACTAGCATTAACAGACACCCTGGTATATCCCCAGTATGCATATGGAATCTGAGAAAGCGCTGATGTTTCGGGTATCTCATGGGACAAAGATAATATCTTGGCTCCTGAATTTGCAAGTTCTGATTTGGCATTTAACTTAGCAGAGTTTTAAAAAGGTTTGGATGGCTTCCTAAAGGAAAAGTCCATAGACCGTTATTAAATGTACTTGGGGAAAATCCACTATTTCTGGGATAAGCAGTATAAAATGTTTTGTACTTTTGGGGGATCTTGCCAGGCATTTGTGACCTGGATTGGCCACTGTTGGAAACAGGATGCTGGGCTTGATGGACCTTTGGTCTTTCTCAGTATGGCAATACTTATGTACTTATTTATTGCGTAGTGTTGTAAACTGCTTGTCTGAGAAAGTTGCTTTCTTCTATGGGCTGTTGGTACTTTGGAGTGGCCCTTAATATGGGTTATGTGTTTTCTTTGGTCTTGTTCTGTCTGTGTATAACGTTTTTCATTCCAGTTAGTACATAGTGCTGTCTGTAAGGCTTTTATTTGCTATGGGTGCAGTTGGGCGCTGGGATGATGCGCGCTAAGCGTGAATTCTATAAGGGCAGTTTTGCGCTGAACTGTCTTTATAGAATACTAGCTTAATACATTTTAGGAGCGAGTATTTATGCCTGCCAAAGGCTGGTGTAAAAGTTCTCACCTAATTATTGTTAGGTGCAGAAATGTGGAAGTATTCTATAATTCAATGTCTAAATCCTGCAAACTCCCATGACCCTCCCTTGACCACACCCACTTTGGAGTTACGCACGAGATGAATTAGGGACGCAGATACACATAACTCGTAATTAGTGCCAATTTTCGCTTGTTAAGGTTAATTACTTGAAGCAGTTATCTGCAATCCGCGCCCAGAATTGCACACCTAACTAGGCTACCTATAGAGAATTTGGGGGTCTGGTCTCTGTCCATGTTTGCTTATTGCTGTTTACATCATCTTGGGTGGTTTTTCCTTTTGGAGAGGTGGGTAATAAATGCATAAATTCATGGTACCACAGCCAGTCTGGTTTGGTTGGATCCAGTTCCTTTAAAGAAATGTGTGGTACTATTGTGAACGTAGTAGCTTAATGGATTTGGAGTGGGAAGGAAGGGACCTTTTAAGAGGAATCTTACAAACTTTCAACATTATAACATAAAGACCGGGGACCTTTAGACCATAAAAACAACAGGGCAGTGCCCGAGAGCCCACTCTCCCCTAGCCTCCATCTAGTTTAATCACTGTTGATAGGTGGTTAAGGGCCCATGACCTTTATTGCCCAGGAGCCCAAATCACTGTCAATTTGCCCTTGCATAGAGGTGACTTTTTATTTGGTCCAGGGCATGCACTTATTGTGTCTGGTAAAATCCTGCATAGTATAGCATGGGCTGCAGTTCAGTTTTTTTTTTGTCTTCTAATAATGTTCTCACCCTGCCTGGACAAATTCCATCATGGCTTAAAAATAAGAAAGCGTGTTAAGCTGCTTTTATTACCAAAGCTTGGCCTTCGTCCCTAAGCTCCGCTTCCTTCCGATCTGAAGTTGGCAGATCTCCCGGGGAGTGTGGGTGAAAGGCCCACAGTGCCAGTTTGAGAGAGTGGGAAGGGGTAGCTGGCCATGACACACCAGGCAAGGGGAGCATTAGGCAGAGGGGTTGGAGCAGTGAGGAAATGCCAGCTCCCTTCCCACTGCCACTTCCTTTCTTTTTCTGTTGCTCTGAGCTCATCCAGCAGAAGAGGAACAGAAAAGTGGCTTTGAATCTCTCTCATGGGCTGAGTAGCTGAAGATGATTCACATGAAACCAAATGGTGATGGCCTCCAGCTGGGGTTTCCCCTGTTAATTCTCTGCCTTTGCTGCGAAATCCTATGAATCCAGGAAGTTGTGCTTCTGGTTTGTTTTTTTGTTTGTTTTTTTTTTTTGGGGGGGGGGGGGGGGGGGGAGTTAAAATGTAAATTAAGGAACTGGCAAGATATTTAGGTGGTTGACCAAGTAGTTCAAGAGCAGCTAGCTAGTTCCAGGCTCATAATGTCCAAGGTTTTTTTTTTTCAACCCCCCCTCCCAATGCACTCCAGAACTGGTCAAAACTCAAAGTCTCATTGAGTACTTGGATCAGCCCAGGACTGACTAGTAACCCAGAGATGCTGACGTGGCCACACTTGTAAAAGGAAACTGAGCTTCAAAACTGAGCATTAAAAAAAATCTGTTTTGGATTGCTCTTATCATGATTCACTTAGAGGTCTCACAGCCTACCTAGAAATTATCGTTTATTGGGAGAAGTGCCCCATGCTTTCACTGAGAATGACAGGACTGTAATCGCCTGCCTTGAAAGGCACCAACAGAGTCTAAAAGGTGGCACTCGCCTTGACTGATGTCAAAATGCCCATGAATCAGGATATGTCATACAGTGACCTTCGAACCACTGGGTCATGCAGTCTGGTTCTCATTCTTCTATTTGTTAAGCTTGAAAATACACCCCCAGCCTCCTCCACAGCATTTCAGGGTGCAAAACCACATGGCCCTCTGCACAGTTGGTGCTACTAGCTTTAATTGTAGGCCCCTAAACTGTAAAAACTTGTGGGAGGCTTCTGAAATGGACTAAAGGGACCTAAACTGTATTTGTGCTGGTGGAGGGGTGGCGATATCATAGAGGCCTTCAAGTACAAAAACTTTTTTTTTAGTGAAAAGGAACATGGTATGAGGCCTAAAGGGGGTAGACTGAGAAGTAACATTAGGTAAGCTGGAGAAGGCTCACTGATGAGGGAAAGAATGATATGAAAAGATGTAACCACACAGAAGCACAGAAAGGGGTAAATTCTCAAAAGGTTGCTGAAATTTAGGTGCCGGGATGATGAATGCTAAGGGAAAGATTCTATATATGGTGCCTAAAATAAAATCCATACGGAAAACATTTTTGCCTAAGCGTAATCTGTAAGCTTTGTCTAGACTTAAGCGTGGTATATAGAATACGCTTAGTTGATATCCTAGGGCCTAAAACTGTGTGTCTAGTTACACCAACAAAAACATGGCGTAAATCCCTGCGCATAGATTTAGACGCACTGGGCCATATTGTATAACTCCGCATGCAAATTTTAGAATGCCCACAAAACGCCCATTTCCCCACCCATAACCACGCCCCTTTTTGCCTGCTTGCATTAGTTACGCGCAGTGCATTACAGAATACACTTGGTGAGTTCTATGCGTAAATTCTAATTATTGCCAATTAGTGCTCATTGTTGTTTTAAGTCCTGTTATCAATGTTAATTTGTTTGTTAGGACAGTTAAATTACACGTGTTGTTATAGAATTCTCCTGGATTTCAGTGCGGATCTCTAGGCGCGCTATGTAGAATCTGGGGGTAAGTGCAAATTCTGTAATGGCAGTTGTGCACAGAACTGCCACTATAGAAAACTAGCGTAAGTCCGCATTTACGTGTCTAACTTTAGGTGTGAGCATTTAAGCTAGCTTAATAGCTGGTGGAAATGTTTGCAGCTAACTGTAAACCTTTCTAAGGCCCTCATCCTCCTTGAAGTTGCACGTTCTGAAATTTGAGCACGCAACTTATAGAATAGTGACTAAGGGCAGTTATGTGCAGAACTCACCAATTAGTACCAGTTATAGCCTATTACTCGTTAACAGCAGTTATCAGCTTATTATTAAATTATGCACAAAACTGACTGACGTTCTAGAATTAGGGGAATAATTTATTTATTTAGATTTAGCTCACACCTTACATTCAGGTACACTGGCTATTTCCCTGGAGGGCTTACAATCTAAGTTTGTACCTGAGGGTTAAGTGACTTGCCTAAAATCACAAGGAGCAGCAGTGGGATTTGAACTGGCCACCTCTGGATGTCAAGGCTGATGCTCTAACCACTAGGCCACTCTTGCACTCCAGAATACAATTAAAATGCTTTGTGTATTTGTGAGAGAGAGAAAACCCCAAACCAAATTTGAGGGTTATCAATCCACAGCCTTGTAGTCGTGTGTCCAGGATTTCTTTTTAAAGTAATGCAGATGTTTAAAAAAGCGAAATGGGCAATTTCAAAATTCAAAAAAAGTAAATATTACAGGATAAAATTACCTTAGACTTGGATGCGTGCAAAAATCAACAGCATCTGTGGCCACATGAAAACTTCAAAGACTGGAAAGGGAGCACATTCAGGAGCTTATGGGAAGTGACTATCCAGAAAAATAAATAATACGATAGAAACTTATTGATTTTATTTTATAAATATAAATCATTATATATAGAAAAGATATATGAAATGTGCTCGGAATTGTGAAACTTTTCCTGTACCAGACTGCTTAAATAAATTGCATCATTTCACAATGCAGCCATTAATCAAAAATAATAATACTGTCACTTATCTGTATAGAGTTTTCAATGTTCTGAATTGTGCTTCGATTTCCGTTCACAGTCCATGTGCAAATCTCATGTGTCACGTGATAACTAAGGCCCCTGTTTACAAAGACATGCAGCTTTGTAAACAGGGGGTAAATGTCTTTTCTAATTTTATTCATAAAATGTTTCATACTGAACATACTGAAAATTGTTCTCTCTAAGATTCTTCAAACAGAGACTTATTCCAGTCTGTCTTCTTTAATTGATGTCTTGCTTGGCATAGTCAGGAGTCAAGCTGAAATTCTGTTTAATTCATAGAAATGGCTGTCTAATGGGAGTGGGTACCCCTCAGGTAAGTCACTCGCCCTCCCAATTTTCAGTATGTGTATTTATTTACTGCATTTGTATCCCACATTTTCCCAACTATTTGCAGGCTCAATGTGGCTTATATTGTATTACAATGACAATCACATTAATGGAATAAGAATTTCAGAATATTGCTACAGATAATGTGCATAAGAATACCATGGCAATCATATTAACGGAATAAGAACTTCAGAATATTGTTACAATTAAGGTGCATAAGGATATCATCTAAGATTAGAAGTGGATAAAATAGATAAAAACAACATAAATGAGATCAAGACAAGATACAATGTTCAGTAATGAGGATGCAGTTAAAATAAACAAATGTTCTGGTAACTAGGACGATTTGAAACATTTTAAGAGTAACTGGGGAAGGAAAAGGAGGTCTATATCATTGCCTGCAGGCTTCAGGGAGATAAAGCCTCCACATAGGGCTCAAATGCAGGAGGAAATTAAATGGGGGGTGGGGGAGGGGTGTCTTCCATGGGGAAAGAAAGCACACTGTCACTCCAGTACACTGTGAATGCAGTTAGACACTCTCTTAAACAAATGTAACAAACACATTTTAAATCAAACTAACAACTTCAAATACAATACTGGCCACAGAGTAAAGTATATGGAGCCATTTTCAAAGGCGCTTTTCCATTTGCTTGTAGAAAACATCTTTTGACATTTGCTCCCTTTCTCTGTTATGGGGAGAGAGAGGTGGGCCAAGAGCTCTCCTGGTAAAGTATTAAAGTATGTGCAGGAAGTTCATATGTAATTCCCTGTTCACACCTGCAAGTGCCCACTGGGAAGAGGAAAAATCAGCTTCTGCATGGGGGTGGGGGGTGGGGGTGTTGAGAATAGCTCTCATAATGTTCAGTTAATTACTGTTCCAGGAATTAAAAATGCACAGTGCGTTCTAAAATTAAACTGAAAAGCCTCACGTGGGAGAGATCAAAGCAACCTTTAATTTCACAGGCTGGTAAAGTTAAGTTGACAGGGAGCAACAGTATTAAGATTAAAGTTTCACCATTGCCTCTGCACCATGATCGATTGCAGACTGCTGGAATTTTGTAAAGGAATGCCAAACAGCACACATGTTTAACCACTGGGGCTTCTGATTTTATCCCCCACCTCAGCCCAGCTGTTGGAGTGATGGTCCTCAGCCAGGGGTCACAAACCACAGCTCCCTGAGGAATCTGGCTAACAGACTAAAGAGCCCCATGGGAATGGGGAATGTGAGAATCCAGTGGAACCCGTGGGATTCCCGCTGGAGTATAGTTAAAACCTCTGGTGACTCAAAAATTAGGCTTGTAATGCATTGAGAGCCAGAGAGGCCTGGAAAATATGAAGAGAGGCAGCTGGAGCCCAGAATGAGGCTTGGAATGCCCAGAGAGGCAGCTGGAACACCAGACTGGGGCTTGGAACACTCATTGGTTGAATAGTGAATAACATCCAAAAAAAACCACGGGAAACTGTCGGGTTTGAGAGGAAATGGGCTGCGAGCAAGTGTCAATTCCTGTGAGTACAGGCGGAGATGGAGGAGATTAGTTGTGGGGATGGAATGGATCTTAGCAGGTACAGGTGGGTATAGGTTAGATTCCATTAGGGATGGGTGAAATTTCTGTCCCCGTGCAACTCTAACAGACCCGAAGTCAAGCAACTGGGTGTCACCATTGAGCAACAGTGAACTTTCTCTCCCTCTGTAGGGGGCTGTGAACGCTGCACCCACAGTAACCCCAGCCCAGTGAGTGAGAGATCTCACCTGGGATCCAGGAGCACTGCACTGCAAAAATAAAAATAATATCCGTAAAGGATTGTGATCTAGGCAATGCAGACAGAATTACTCTTAATCCTGCAGTAGAGATGACCATCAGCAGCCAGTCCTGAGACATACAAAGGATTTTACCTCCCAGATTTATGGGTAGATGGACCATTTTTTACAATTCTGGTGGCCTCTGGAGAAAGATCACTATTACGCCCCTGGTCGATGGAGGCTTATAGGAAAAGTGACAGTCTTGTGATACTGCTACGTTCAAGAGAGAAAGACATGATTATTCTGGAAAAGCATGTCGCCTGTGTTCTGTTTTTGTATGGTAAAATCTGTTTATACTACTCTGTGCCTGACCATTTGGCTTGATGTGAGGTAGATGAATATGTAGAGGTAAACTTGGTAACATAATCAGTAAAGCCCACGATAAGCACAGAGGATGGTTAGTTGGGAAGAAATGAGGGGTAAAGTTGGAGGTCAGCTGGGTTCTCTGCCATTCCAGCAGAAAGTAAACTGGGCAGAATGGAAGGCCCTTTATGGCCCTCATCTGTCTTCATTTTCTATGGGGTGCATTTTCAGATATAAGTTTGCTGGTGACCAGTAACGTAACTCTGCTATCCATAAATATTGAAAGCCTATATTGATAGTACCAGTCTCAAAATATGCCTGACCATCCTGGCACAATCCATATAGTCAAGGGGCAGAATGAGGGCAGCAACCAAAAATCCCATATATAGTGGCGATATTTAGCTGCTGCACAGATAATTTATACATTTAGTTTGGGCCTAAATGAATAGTCGTGGCAGTGGTCACAGTTTATCACATATATTCACCATTACTGACTAAATGAAGAGTGGCACTGAAGATACATATTAATTTAAACACAGGTCCAGCTTTTAATTAAAATGCTGACTGTGCTGCTGAATGTTACCCCCCCCTCCATTTTTTAAGTAGCTTTTGTGCCTTAGTGAAGTTAATCTTTGGGGGGGGGGGGGGTTGATGTGTTGCAGCAACCCTCTATGGATAAAGGAAGTAAAATGCTCTATTTTATAGGAGAATCTCCCTGATACAGTTTCTTTATTAGATTGACTTTCTGTACTTTGCGACAGTAAATGCTTGTTGAACAGGTGAAACCAATCAGGCTGCTGTTTTTCTCCTGCATTAATAAAGCTTTTTTTTTTTTTAATTATTAGGGCAGTTGTTGAAAAATACCTACTTGAAAAATCTCGCCTTGTATCCCAAGAAAAAGATGAAAGGTAAGATCATGTTCCCTCACAGGATCAATACTCCTGAAGAGCAAATTGCAAGCACTTATTTCCTCACCTTTAAGGTTTACACTGCATTGATTTCAAGTACGGCCTTCCCTGCTACTCTGCCACAGACCTCGGTCCTGCCCTGTGTCACCTCTGTTTTTCCAGTCTTGTGTCTCCAGACCTGCCAGAATCTTATCCCTCGCCACTCTAGCTATTCCAGTGCTAAGCCTCTCTGTGTATAACTCTGCCAGTGCACCTCATTCCTGCCTCCTGCCACTCCAGTAGTGTTGTGCTCTCCTTGGAGCAGAGACTCCCACGATGCTGCTGTGGAGCAGTACTGGACCGTGTAGACTAATATTATTGACTGTATAACAGCAGCAAGTTCATCCATTTATCTTGTGCCTCTCTGCTCTTAGGCATGATACTATCCCCCTAGGAGACTATAACATTGTGGTTTATTAGTAGAGCAACACAGATAAATAGCAAACAGCAGTAAAGATTCCTATAAGTCCTGTGATTCTTAATAATAATAATAATAATAATAATACGGCTAATGAAAGCAAAATACCCTTACTTCAACACACACTTCGCCTTTAGTTAATCTCCAGCTAACTAAACTCAAATGTAAATTTATCTATTTATTTATTTATTGATTTGACTTATTTACTGCCTTTTTGAAGGAATTCACTCAAGGCGCTGTGCAGCAAGAATGTCAAACATAAGCAATAGACAATTACAGCAGTAAAAATGTTCCAGTAACAGTACAAAGGATGGCATAATATGTTACATTACAATGACAACACAATACACAATAAAACATTTAAATAGACAGCATAGGGTATAAGCAAAGATGGAACATATAGTTAGATAAGATAGAGTAACAGGAGTAAGAAAATAAGGGACTAATTGAAAGAAAGGTGCTTGAAGATTGTCAGCTAGGGTAGGATCACAGGGCTTGACCACATGACCTGCAGGTGGCAGTAGAGTCTTCTCCTTCAATAGTGACAGAATAGCAGGCCTGGTTACAAGGGATGGTACTGACTGACAGAGTCCCTGTATGACCTTGTGTATGGGTTTTTTTAATCAGTTATATCCTTCAAGTCATAATAGCATGGTGGAGGAGAACTGACTGAGGGCAATGGTAGACATAGGTCAGTCGTATATGAACATTCCACATCAGCATGTTGGCTGACAGGCCATCTCACTCCAACTATTCCTCTGATGCTTTTTGGTGTTCCTATTACTTCTGTTGATATGTTTAAATATCTTGGGGTTTGATTAGATTCAAAACTTAACGTTTTCTTCACAAATTTCATTGGATCCCACTTAGACTTGTAATATAGTCTATTCTGGAATCTCAAAGGCGGAACGTCAGTGTTTGCAAATTGCAGCAAGGCTACTCTGCCATGCCCAATGGAAAGATCGTGCCTCTCCACTTCTTGTTAAATTTCATTGGCCTCCTGTAGAATACCGTATAAATTTTAAAATTTTGTCACTAACATTTAAGGCTTTCCATACTGGTACCCCAGATGATTTAGCTTCTTTATTCCATATACACCTATACATTTTCTACGTTCTTTAAAAGACCATAGATCAGTTTTATCAAATCCATCTCGAACATACTGTGATTCTACTAGAAAGAGCACCTTTTATTTCAGCGCTCCTTTTTTGTGGAATTCACTACCTGCTTCTCTAAGAGCTGACACGTCATTTTGCCAATTTAAGGTTGGGTTGAAAACTTGTTTTTTTTAATCAGGCATTTGCTAATTTTCTATCCAATTGATATTGGTCTGTCTGTGTCTATGGGTTCCCTGCAAAGGAGATGAGAACAATTTGGTGGTGGCGGGGGTGGAAGTTTTGATAGTTTTTTTCGAAAAACGTTTTATGGAACTTTTATTTTGCTAAATTTTATTTGAGTGGTTTACTTGTGTGTTTGATATGCTACACTATCTAATTTTGGAGTTCTTTTCTAGTTGTTTTATTTGATTTTGTTATATTGTACTCTGCCTTGATTTACTTCAGTGGTAAATGTGGATTTAACAAATTTTAATAAACAACAAACAATCAGGCTCAGATATTATGAGATAGGGTGCAATACCCTTTCCTCAAGGTTGTCTTGAATTATCCGGGCTGCATATTAGCTGATTTTACTGAACATATACTGTTCCAGGATCAGGGTCACTGTCTTTATCCTTGGCTAATGAAATGCAGTGTAAGTCTTTGACATAGAGAATCCATGGAATTTGTTTGTCAGTGGTTCCCAAACCTGGTCCCGGAGACACCCCGGACAGTCATGCTTTCAGAATACCCACAATGAATATTCATGAGAGAGATTTGCACTGCCTCCACTACATGCAAATCTCTCTCATGAATATTCATTGTGGATATCCTGAAACCTGACTGGCTGGGGTGCCTCCAGGACCAGGTTTGAAAACCACTGGTCTGTGTGATTGATGTGGGTGTTTCCCTCGTGAGAATAGTTAGATACTTTTCCATTTCTTAAATTTGTTTTAATATTGTGAACCGTTCTAACATGATTATCAAAAACGATATATTCAAAACACAATAAACCATAAATAAATTGCACTGGAAACAAGTTTGCCCTCATTCTTTTTCTCTTACTGTCCTGTCCACCCTACTACATCCTACACAAGTAGAAATCGTAACCTAGTGTACACGTGGGTATTTGTGTGTATAAATGGCACATAAACTGCAAATCTGACCTAGACCATGGTCAGGGGTTACCATATACCTTTAGCTCTTAATCACATTCACCTCAGCTTCATGTTTTGGTAGTGGGGTTGCACTTTATTTATGGGAGCAGATGCACCCACTGTTTAAATCTCTTGCTCTATTTCTGTCCCTAATTTTTGTCTGCAGGAACTATCATGTCTTTTATTATCTGCTCCTGGGGGTGACGGAAGAGGAGCGGCGAGAATTTCAGCTGATGCAGCCTGAAGATTACTTCTACCTCAACCAGGTACCACAAGCCATAATGAAGTAGGACCATTCTCTCGTGCATACCGGACAGCGCTCACAAGGTGCCAGTATAAATTGTTGCAGCTGGTACTTTGCCCCATAATACAGTGGGCCTGGCTCCCATATCCATATAACCGTCACCCGGCTAGCTGCAGTGAAGACAGCATGGGGGCAAGGAGGTTTTAAGGAAAAACAATTTCTGTGCCTACAGACTGACGACATCAAGAGGATATGAGGCTAATGGGGAAATATTCAAAGGGGTTTAAAGCGGGCAAGAGAAGCTCTTGCCTGCTTAAACCCCAATCAGTAGACAGGGAGGGGATATTTAGCAGCACTTAAAATGGCAGTGGCACTGAATATCCCCTCTCATTGCTATGGCACTGTCCAGTTAGTGCTAGGGCGGAATCAGGGTGGACCCAGACATGGGCGCTGACGATATTCAGTTCCAGTGCCCACAAACAATCACCACGCAAAAAGCAGTCCTAGCTTTGCCCAGTTAGGCGTGCAGGTTCTAGCACTGAATATCAGCTGACTCCCACATAAATTTCTGGGTCCGCTGAGGACTGATACTCAATGCCAGTGCCCAGACATGGCCTGGCATTGAATATCCAGTTGTTACGTTTTCAAAGCTGGAACTAGGTTTGTGAGCCCTTGGACCTCTGCCAAGGAGCGGCAGCGGCAGGCAAAACCACCCCACACCAGAGGCAAGGCAGAACTCTGACAAACAGTGAGACTTCACCTGCACATGGCCACCTTTCACCAGGAGTTGAGCCCCTGGCTGCAAGTGGCCGACAGGACTTATAGGACAGGGCAGGAACAGGATCCCAACAAGGCTGCACAGGGACTGAGGGTCAGAGGGGAAAAGAATATACAGGGACAGCAAGGCAGGGAAAGGATAAGCTAAAGGACAGGACAGGAAGCTGCAAGCAGCCACTAAAACAGGAAACAAAACACTGAAATAACAGAACTGAAAGCTGCAGAGCAGCCACAAAGACACAAACAGACAAAGACTAAACACAAAACTACAACTCAGAGACAAGACTAGAGAACAAGCAACAACCTAATCCAAACTACATACGGACTAACTAGAACAGACAAGAATCTCAGGCAAGAATCAATACAATAAAACCAGACTAGGCAGACGTGCACACAGCACACCGACAAACCTCAGGGCCTTAGGCGATGCAAAGGCAAAGCAGAAAGATTTCAGATTGGCTAATAAGCCCAGCAGCAGCTGAGGCTCAGCTGCAGCAATCACCAGGCAACTACGGGTGCTGTGCAGGTTCAAACAAACAGAGCAAGTCTGGCAGTCTAGAAGATCCGGACCGGACTAGCCTGAAATCTGGAACGGGTGACAATAACCAGACAGTTCATTGCAGCCACCAGATCTGGCCACCAGGTGGCGAGAGGAAGGAGAGCACGAAACATGGGCACTATCGTGACACCAGTCTAATTCAGCCCCTGTGTATCAGCCAGTAAATTAATAACAAATCACCACCAAGCCACAGGGTTGTCAGCTGGCTCCCTTTTATCCGTCTCCCCCTTCTTCCCTCCCCAATACTAAACAGTCATTAAGCATTAGGCACAAAACTGCTCTAAAACTAGATCGGAGAGCAGATCGGACCCGAACAGTAAGGGTGTCCAAAGCTTGAGGAATCTCCTTTTAAACTGACATCTTCGTGAGTCCACCGAGAGTCTCTCCATCCGGCAACTCACGCATGTGACTCCTCCATTGTGCCAGAGTCGGAGGTTCCGGAAGTATCCACTGAAATAGGATACAACGCTTAACGATCGAAGAAGCTTTACGTAGAAAGATATCTTTGTCCCTACTTTTATCATGGTCATGTTGTCTAATAGACAAGTTTGTGGAGTGGCAGTCCAAACACAATGAGACACCCTACCTAAATGCACCCATACCACCACCCAAAATCGGCGGACAGGAGCACAATCCCAAACACGACATTTAATTGCACGTTAATTTAAAATGCAACTAAGATACTGAAGGGGGGGGGGGGGCTGGATGTACTAGAGATAACGAAATATTAGTGACAGTCATATTGGGATAACAGTGAGTACAGTTACATGACAATACTGGTTACATTCGAATATACCAAGATATACCACAAAGACCAAAACATGTGAAACTTCCACATATAACCAGAAATGTTAATAATGCCTTCTGTTATATTACAATCATGTATTCCATTACCATGTAACCCAAAATCCTTCTGTAACATCAAATGTCTACTCTTTTCTCTATTCCACTATCCATGATGTATTGTAAGCCACGTTGAGCCTGCAAAGAGGTGGGATAATGTGGGATACAAATGCAACAAATAAATAAATAGGCCATTTTAGAATAATGGGTCTCTTCTGCTTTTGTGTATGTTCCTTTTTCCTGCTGCTCTTAGTAAAACAGCTTCCTCTTGTCTGTAGCATAACTTTAAGATTGAAGATGGGGAGGACCTGAGACACGATTTTGAAAGACTGAAGCAAGCCATGGAGATGGTGGGCTTCCTGCCAGCAACCAAAAAGCAGTGAGTACCCTGTTTCCCCTTTGGAGGGGGTGAGGCTAGAAGCAGTTCATCTCAGCTCTTTGTGTTCAGAAGTTGACTGTTAATTCTTTGGGACTGGGACATTGCAGTTGTTTACCAGGTTGCAATTGCTAATGGCATATCAATGACGGCTCTGAAATCAGTAAGGCTTTCACTCCAGCTTTACATTGTTCAGTGATTAATGCTGCCGCCTTTGACCTGATCTGAATTTACCAATTGATTTGATTTAAAATTGAATTTGATTCCACAGCACTCAGATTTATCCTGCTCCTCTCACTATAATAGGAAAGAGTGCAAATCCCTGAGCGGCACAGGGATTGGATTTATGAAACCCAGTCCGACTCTCGCTTCAGGCCTGCAGTTAATTAGGTAACCCCTTCCTTCCATCCCCTGCTTTGTGGAAATGGGTGCCTTAAGAGGGCAGTTTTTATACTGAAGTAAAGAGGCTGTAAATTCTCCATCCTTTCTCCAGCTAAAAGTATATATGGGTATGATCGGTGGTGACCCTACCATGAGGCCAACTGAGGCGGGGGCCTCAGGCGGCACTCTCCCATTTCCTCCTCAACCCTCTTCCTCACGTTTACCATGTGGAAGGGGGGAGATGCCAGACTGGGCAGGGGCGGCATCTCATCCCTGCCTCAGGCAAGCAAATTGCCTTGGGCCGCCCCTGGGTATGATCAACCCACATGCTTTTATCCACAGGAAACAGAAGATTGCTCGAAGTGAAGTTAGGTCAGAGGAAGCAATAACGTGTAGCTGTATGATTTTTTAAAACTGTACATATGATTTGTCCCTAATTTCATCTGGAAATACTTTTACAGTGAGAATTGCTGCAAAGTCCCTGGGTAGGATGGCAATTTCCAATAAACTCCGGTTTTGGTCACATTACCCCACTGAAAACAGCACAGCTCAAGCTGAGGATAAAAGCAGGCTATATAAATTCTACAGCTCTCAGTTGTGGTCCCGTCCCCTTACTCTCATCAGATCGCCAATACCGGTTTGAGTTTAGTGGAGGAATGGTGACAGGGCAGGGATGCGAGAGTTTGAACATCTCTAAATCCGGTTAGCAACAGGGGTTTGTTTTCTAAGGAGTATGTAGAACAGAATGTACCCAGGAGTGCATATGCATAAGAAGCAGACACAGAATCATAGAGCCAGATTCAGTAAATAGCACCAGGAAAAATTCACGCTGGTGGCTGTTCTGTAAGAGCGCTGTGGGCTGAACACTCGTTATAGAATAGCGCTGAGTGTGTGTTCTGGTGCCCAACTTTGGTTGCGAGGACTTACACCAACTGGTATAAATCCTGGTGTGTAACTTGGGCACGGAGCCCCTAAATTCTATAATCCTGTGCATAATTCTTTGGAAATCCCCTGACCCGCCCGTTCCCTTCCCATAGCCACGCCCCCTTTTGGGTTGCATGTGGAGGATGTGGGTGCGGATCTTTATAGAATTGCGCACAGCCAGGTCCGTGCGCAAATCCAAATTAAAGCCAATTAAAATCAGTAATTGATTAACAGACAATTATTGATAATAGCTTGTTAACAAATGTATTTGCATGCAGATCTCAGGATTGCGCACAGTTGTGGGCGCCATTTATAGAATCCGGGGATAGCGCTTACTTATACATGAAATCTGCACTTGGCGTGGGATTTGCACTCAGTCATGTATTTAATAGAATACACTCATGTGCGTCTCTTTTTTTTTTTTCAGCATGTACACCAGTGGTTCCCAAACCTGGTCCTGGAGGCTCCCTAGCCAGTCAGGTTTTCAGGATATGCACAATGAATATTCATGAAAGATTTGCATGCACTGCCTCCACTGTATGCAAATCTCTCATGAATATTCATTGTGAATATCCTGAAAACCTGACTGTCTAGGGAGCCACCAGGACAGCACTGCTAAACACACATTTATTTACAGTGGCGTCAGAGGAGAGAGAAATTTGTGCACCTGCTTTCCCCAGGATAATTATATAAAAGTACCCAGGGCATCTTTATAAAATAGCTGGAACCAAGGTGTCTTGACTGTGTTGGAGCCTCTTTAAACAAACAAACAAAAAAAAAAGAGCTCCCTCAGTGTCCTTTGAGTTTCTTGTAGCATTTTTTTGATCTCTGAGTAATGAAAAAGGTATCGATGCCTGAGTCCAGCTGTGACAGAGCAGCAGAGAGAGGCTCGGAGGCAATGTAAAAGGAAACAAGACAGACCAATTATGTGGCTAAAGTTTGCCCCTCTGTGCCACTTTATCACAGATGTAAACATTTATCAGTTTTGATAGCCGATTGGAAGCTCTTTGAGCAGAGTAACCATATCAACCACATTGTAAAGCACAGTGTAGGCTGGTACTCTGTAAATAAATATTTTTATAGTGATTGTAATGATGTTGAATGTCTTAGTCTTGTGGCTTTTTTGCCTCATTCCTGTCTGTCCCTTGTGAATTTTACAATTTTTCTCCTCCAGGATTTTTTCGGTGCTCTCAGCTATCCTGTACCTGGGTAATGTCACATACAAGAAGAAATCAACAGGTCGGGAGGAAGGGCTGGAGGTGGGGCCACCTGAAGTCTTAGATACCCTCTCCCAGCTCCTCGAGGTTATTATCTTACAATTATATATCTGGCCTCTTTTTCTCATCTCATGGTCAGACAGCTCATCCCACACCCCGACCTGCAGGAATGGCACAGCATATGCTGTCGGTCTCAGCTATGCTGTGGATAGGGAAAGTGGAATTTGATATACTGCCTTTCTATGGTTACAATCAAAGCAGTTTACGTATTATATACAGGTATTTATTTTGTACCTGGGGCAATAGAGAGGGTAAGTGATTTGCCCAGAGTGACAAGGAGCTGCAGTGGGAATTGAACACAGTTCCCCTGGCTCTCAGGCCACTGCACTAACCATTAGGCCACTCCTCCACTCCAAGTGGAGGTTGACAATCAACAGGGACACTCTGTCTAGAGTGTCATGCTTAAGGAGGGTGGGGTCTTTGCTGTGACCAGGGTGTTAGTAGACTGGTGAAGGGAGTAACAACATACTCCATTCACACACACCTTCAATAAAATACAGCCCTTAGCAGGCAAGCATGCTTCTTGGCACTGTTAAGTAATGAAAGGCCTAGATCAGTAGCTTACCTGATTCCCCCATCCTATCTCATCAGTACTAAAGCCAACAATTTCCCTTTTTATCTCTCTCTCTCTGTGCAAAATCCATTGTTTAGGTGAAGCGGGAAATGTTGGTGGAGGCGCTGACAAAGCGAAAGACGGTGACTGTGAATGAGAAGCTGATTCTGCCCTACAGCCTGAATGAGGTGAGTATAAAGCTGGATTGAATTCCATCTGAATGGTCCGATTAAGACATGCTGTGACAAAACAGTGGATTTTAAGCTTGTAAACTGTGTTCATTATTTCTTGAAGTGTATTTCTCAAGTTTGGCCAGCAGGTGGTGCATGTTTATGTTTAAAGCTGTTACAGGGAAATGACTGCTCTCTCTTTAGTTAACATAGATAAGAGGTAACCTGCAGTGATGTGGCCAGCTATTTTTAAAACTTGCTCTGGGTTCTGATTAGCCCTGGAGTTCAAATTCATCTAGGAAATACTGGATTTTTCTTCAGTCTCAGTTTGGAAGTAGAGAGAGAGAGAGACCTCCTTACTGAAACCCGGTGAGCAGTTATCCTATATAATAATTCTCACCTCCAACGTTCTGTCTTGCTGCTTGGGACCGTGGCTCCTTCCGAGTTGGTCTGCTAGGCTCCGTAGATCAGGCTGACATCACTGTAGCCATTATGATGTCAACTTCAGAACCAGGGGAAAAAAATAAAAAACATGCCTCACAGCTGATCCATGTCCAGAGGAGGGTCGCTGGACATGGGTGGCTGGAGGGGGTCAGGGGAGAGAGGAGGGTCGCTGGACATGGGTGGCTGCAGGGGGGTCAGGGGGTCGTTAGGTGGCTGCAGGGGGGGCAGGGGAGAGAGGATGTTCGCTGGACATGGGTGGCTGCAGTGGGCACAGGAGGAGAGGAGGGTCGCTGGACATGGGTGGCTGCAGGGGAGCCGAAGAAAACCTTGCTAGCGCCCGTTTCTTTTGTGTCAGAAATGGGCCTTTTTTTTACTAGTATTCTATAACCTGTGAGCAGCTATATTTCCTGTCTGTTTACCTTTACCTGTCTTATCTAGATTGTAAGCTCTTTGAGCAGAGACTGTCTTTTGTGTATGGTGTACAGCGCTGCATATGCCTTGTAGTGCTATAGAAATAAGTAGTAATAGTAGTAGTAGTACTTCCCAGGCACTATTCAGGTAGTGAACAAATGTTGAGATAGTGTTATAATTGATCCATATTTCAGTTGCCTGTTACTTTTTTGTTGATTGCACCTTTTATGTTCATTGTTCTAATTTTTCATGACAGTAAACATTTTTAGTTATTGTCTCTGTCTGGACTGATTAAGAATCCTGGTGGTTTGTGTGTTGGGTCTGTGAGTGCTTTCCAGGAACTGTGGGACCACTGGGAGTGTGGCCCCAGTAACCTAGAAATCACTGGGAAATACCTTGAGAGTGGAAGACTCGCCCATAGGAGATTGGGACCCAGTCAGTGGGAGGAGAGTGCTAGTGTAGAGCACCATCGGCAGGTGCAGGCGGACCTGAGCTGTGCTGGGGATAGACCCTTTAGTGGCCTTGGGGTAGCCCCAAGTGGATGGTTAAGCGTTTTGTCACACACACGAATGGCCGATATTCAAGGAAGACTGAGCATCTGACCTAGGCACCTCATTTTTGGTTGAAATCTTTATTTTATTAGTAATATATAAAAATAAAATTCACAAAAAACCTTTTTATTACATTATTATAGACAGATATATAAACAGCAGGGAGATCATAGATATACAGTATAATTAACCATTAGGGCTAAAGATTAAGTATATCAACATTCCAAAACTAAAGGGAAAGACCTCCCACCCTAATATATCCAAGTTCTTTATCAGTCATACAGCACCTTCATTTTTTAAGCATCTAAATTTGGGCTTTTTTTCCCCCCTTCCTGTGCTTGGAGACCTTGTGTCCATTTTCAGCACCAGCTACCTAATATACATCTTTCCAGCCTTCTCCTACCCCTGCCTCCATTCAGTTTAAGACCCTAAATTTAGATGCTCAACCGGTAAGAGATGAAGGGGTCATTTTCATTTAGGAAGTATCTTGTTAGAGACACAGGAAGATGAAGTGATTTTTCCTCTTAGATACCAAGACAAAACCTATTGAGGCCCTTCTCTTTTTCTGCACTGGTTCTACCCAAGTGTAAAATTTAATAATGGGTTAATGGCTCTTCCTTATATGGAAGTAGGCTTTGGCAGCGCAGTTGTGTCAACCTGTCACCCACCTCTCTAGTAGCAGATGTGAAATCACTCTAGATTTGCTGCAGCTTGTTCTCACATCAGGTGGGGATCTGAGAGCAAGTTGCCACCTTAATCTCAGAATAACTATTACCATCCAGGAAAGGCTGTTTCACTTCTGGATTAGTTATTCATTGCAGAAATAATGCAGAATTAAAGGAACGTGAGTGGAGTTTGGAGCCACCTCTGGTACTAGGTGAAAACATGAGAGGGAATGAACTACTTTAATCCAGGAGCAAATACCCGAGTGTTGAACATAATAGGGCATCGGGATTCACTGATCCAGAAGAGAATCTGGGTGTAGGGCAGCGGTTCCCAAACCTGGTCCTGGAGGCACCCCAGCCAGTCAGGTTTTCAGGATATCCACAATGAATATTTCTGAGAGAGATTTGCATGTAGTGCTTCTGGCTCATGAATATTCATTGTGGATATCCTGAAAACTTGACTAGCTGGGGTGCATCCAGGACCAGGTTTGGGAACCACCGGTGTAGGGAATCCAAGGTGAAAAGCTTTATTGTGGGTTTAAAATGACTGAGAATTTTAAAGGGTGTGCAGAATATCAGAGGGCTCTGAGGAGCAGTGTGAGAGGAAATAAGTCAGGACCATTTCCCAGCTCACTGCAAAACCAGAGAAGCAAAGACCCAAGTAGCTAAGGTGGTCTTCTGTTATTTGCAGGCGATAACAGCCCGTGATTCAATGGCAAAATCACTCTACAGTGCCCTCTTTGATTGGATCGTGCTGCGGATTAACCACGCTCTTCTAAATAAAAAGGACATGGAGGAATCTGTTACGGTAAGTCCCTCACTGTGCCATTGCTTGCTTCTGCTGTAGAGTAGCCAGCTTTAAATGCTACTAGGCCTGACACCTTTTTGGAGTGTGTTCAGTGATAACCATAGGCGCCCGGTATAAGAGGCTTGGGGAGGCTAAGCCTCCCCAGCCCAACCGCTGCCCCCACCACGCGAGCTGCAGACTTCCCCGTGTGCCCTCAACTGCCATTTCCTGCCTTCTTCCAGCACCACCGATCCCCCGACCCCCGCTCCCCCCGTCGCCGCCATCAATCATCTGACGTCAGCCCGATGGCCTTTGTTCCCGTCCTGCCCTCGCCCTACCTTAAAATAGTGTAATCCTCCTCGAGCAGGCGGCGCCAGCATTGCAAGCAGCAGCAGGCTCCAGCGTTCCCTTGCATGGCTCTGCCCTTGCGGAAACATGTCAGAAGAGGGCGGAGCCATATGAGGAAACGCTGGAGCCTGCTGCTGCTTGCAATGCCAGCGCCGCCCGATCGAGGAGGATTACACTATTTTAAGGTAGGGCAGGACGGGAACGAGGGCCATCGGGCTGATGTCAGATGATTGGCGACGGGGGGAGCGGGGGATCGGTGGGGAGGGGGCTGGAAGAAGGCAGGAAATGGCTGGCAGAAGGGAGATGGGCTGCTGGATGGAGGGGAGGGCAGGGGGGAGAGGAGGGTTGCTGGACATGGGTGGATGGAGGGGAGAGGATGGTTGCTGGTGCTGGACATGGGTGAGGGGAGGGGAGAAGAGGGTTGATGGACATGGGTGAATGGAGGGGAGAGGAGGGTTGCTGGACATGGTGGATGGAGGGGATGGCATGGGGAGAGGAGGGTTGCTGGACATGGGAGGATGGAGGGGAGTGCAGGGGAGAGGAGAGTTGCTGGACATGGGTGGATGGAGGGGAGATGAGGGTTGCTGGACATGGGTGGATGGAGGGGAGGGAAGAGTGAGGAAGGAGATGAGACGAGGGAAAAGGAAGAGAGTAAAACTGCACATGGAGGAAGAAAATAGGCAGAAGCTGAGGACCAGAAATGAAGAAGAAAGGAGGAAAGGAAAGAAATAAATGGAAAGGAAGCCCTGGAAACGGAGTTAAGAGGACAGATAGCAGCAGAATCGGATACTGGGCCAGCATGATCAGAAAAACAAAGTCACCAGACAACAAAGGTAGAAAAGATAATTTTATTGTCAATATAGTGTTTGGAATATGTCCACTTTGAGAATCAGGTGCTCAACATTAAATGTTTATATTTATTTACTTATGTATGGCATTTTATCCCACATTAAATATGAATTAGGATGTTTTGTGGCTCTGCATGAGAATTGTGATATTATGATCCTTGTTTCATATTGTTGACGGTCTGCATTTTCCGTATGGGTGGTATATTGGTGTATTAGGTTCTGCCCAGTGTAATATTTATGGTACAGTAAGGTTCTGAGTGTGTTTTTGCACAAAGTTGTGCATAGTGTTTTGTAGTTACGATTGTGGTTAGTATATGCTTTGAGCAACCACTTTATTCTTTGACATATGATACATATCTAATATCCCAACCTAATAAGTGGAGCTTGATGTACAAATATAGTAAGTTTGAAGGTGGCCCTTTAAAATAATGGAGAAAACTCCAACCTTTGCAGAATTTATCTAACAAATGGAACCTCAAACCTCCAAACAAGGGACCATACCAAAGTACTCATAACGCCTTGTATATACAGGAGTAGATTGCTATCATAGGTTCCTACTAAGGAGGAAGAAGAGAAAAAAAGCCCAAACGCAAAAACTCATTTTAAATGAGAAAATCGTATGGGATGAAAAACTCTCCTCCCCTCTTATGGAAATATATTAAAGGAACACCAAAAACCAAACCAACCTAAACTGACCCCAACCCAGAACCAGACTATCTATAAGGAGACCCCTCGAGAGAAGAGAGCCCCAAAGTAACCAACTCGAGAACTGTATCAGTAAGGGTAAACCCAAACCTACCCACTCTTATTTAGTAAACTTGGTAGCCCCCCCATTGCCAAGCATCCAAATAGAAGATTTTATACTTAGCTTAGTCCCAGCACAGAAGCTTCCAGAGAAACCTGCTTAGTTGTTTTGTTGAGAATGCTGACCATCAACAATCTGGCCTCCTCCAGCTTCCCTCGCCTTTCGCCGGTCTGCCACATGTCCCTTTGTTATGTCCCACCCACAGGAAGTTGCATCATAGAAGCAGGACACAGCATAGGATAGGTCCCGCTGCCTCTGCCGTGACCTCAGCAGTGTGTGGTGAACTGTTTGGGAAAGCTGGAGGAGGCCAGATTCACGTGGACATGGGGGGGGGTGGTAAATATCTGGGGTAGGGGGCAAAGGGGGAGAGATGCTGGATTTGGTGCAGGGGTTTATGGAGAGATGCCAAAATATCCAAGGGGGAGACCGAGAGATGCCTAAATGTCTGGTGGGGGGCAGAGGGGGAGAGATTTTGATTTGGGGGGAGGCAATGATGCTGGATTTTAGGGGGGCATTGATGGAGAGATGCCCAAATGTCTGGGATGGGGACAGAGGGAGAGAAGATGCTGGATTTGGGGTGGTGGTGGCAATGGAGAGATGCCTAAATATCCAGGGTAGGGGAGAGAAGCTGGATTTGGGGGGCAGCAGAGGAAAAGAGCAAAGGGGAGGGGGAAGAGAGAGGTCAGGTGCTGGACTTGGAGGGAGAACAAAGAGAGTCTCTCCTGCCTAGTTAATCACTTTGAATATCGATCCCATAGATTATAGTGATTATTTTAGAACTGAATAAACTGTCATTTAAACACAAACATTTTAAGTTCCAACTTTATAAAGCCTTGATAAGCATGTCTAAAACTGAAGAGCATGCAAATGACAAGGGAGTCTTTTGGGCGGGATTAGGGTGAGCCTAAAAAAGACTATGAAAATGATAAAAGGGATGGGATGACTTCCCTATGAGGAAAGGCTAAAGCGGCTAGGGCTCTTCAGCTTGGAGAAAAGATGGCTGAGGGGAGATATGATAGAGGTCTATAAAATACTGAGTGGAGTGGAACGGGTAGACGTGAATCACTTTCCAAAAATACTAGGACTAGGGGGCATACAATGAAGCTGCAAAGTAGTACATTTAAAACGAATCGGAAAAAATATTTCTTCACTCAATATATAATTAAACTCTGGAATTTGTTGCCAGAGAATGTAGTAAAAGCAGTTAGCAGGGTTTGAAAAAAGTTTGGGTAGCTTCCTAAAAGAAAAGTCCATAAGCCAGTATTAAAATGGACTTGGGGAAAATCCATTTATTTATTTGTTACATTTGTACCCCGCGCTTTCCCACTCATGGCAGGCTCAATGCGGCTTACATGGGGCAATGGAGGGTTAAGTGACTTGCCCAGAGTCACAAGGAGCTGCCTGTGCCTGAAGTGGGAATCAAACTCAGTTCCTCAGTTCCCCAGGACCAAAGTCCACCACCCTAACCACTAGGCCACTCCTCCACTCAATTTCTAGGATAAGCAGCATAAAATGTATTGTACTGTTTTGGGGTCTTGCCAGATACTTGTAACCTGGATTGGCCACTGTTGGAAACAGGATACTGGGCTTGATGGGCCTTCAGTCTGTCCCAGTATAGCAATACTTATGTTCTAAACTTTTATTCTCCATTTTGGAAGAAGAATAAATGTATGTATCCTACAGATCAGTTCTGGGATTTATACCTGCTACCTAGGACATCTAGGTTTCTAAAAAGTGCTCGTATTGAGCAGTGCTTCACTACAGGAATTAAGGTAGTGGAATGCTCGCTTGATATCCTGTTTCTCCACCCAAAAAGGATACCGGGTTCTGTGACAGCTTTGGGAAAAAATGTTTTTGTTTCTAAAGTGGCTAAGATAAACTGTTTACATGGCCTTTTGACTTGTTAACATTTTAGACATTTATGTTTTTAAAGTGGATGCTTCTTCCACATGTGACCAGAGCACAAACATCCATTTCGTCATGTATTTTAGACCGGTCTGTATGTTGGCAGATCTTCTTCTAAAATACTAGCAGAACTTGAGATGTCCCGGCCTGGACATCTCAATTCTGATGTGAACATCCTTTCTAAAATGTTGTTCCACATGTTTGTCTTGGATGTGGAAAAGCCAGGTATAGCATGGGGTGTCTGAACTAAACATAGACCTTTATACATATATAGGACTGGATTCAGTAATTGATACTCAGAATTCAGCACCAAAAAAAATCGGCCCTTTATAGAATAGCACTTAGCATCGATTCCCGGGGCTCATTAATTAATATGCGTGCGCATCTTGGGCACATATGCAAACTTGGACCCCATTTATAGAATCCAGGGGATGATGCCTGTAGTCTGGTGCTTCTATATAACTGTACATATAGGGGCCCCTTTTACAAAGGCACGCTAACGTGTTTAGTGAGTGCTAAAAATTAGCGTGCGCTAAATGCTAAGATGTCCATTATATTCCTATGGGCATCGTAGCATTTAGTGCACATTAATTTTTAGTGTGCCTTTGTAAAAGACCCCATTATTAGTTTAAAAAAAAAAAAAAGAGGCAGAAGATCTATGATGGAAGAACAGCAGACCAACACATGTGGATGATAATAGCAAGGACTTTTAATTCAACCAGAAACCTGATTTGGAGATTTTCCTGGGCAGTTGTGGAGAGACTTAATTTATCTAAACTGTTACCCTAGAGCAGTGATGGCGAACCTTTCAGAGACCGAGTGCCCAAACAGCAACCCAAAATCTAATTATTTATCGTAAACTGCCAACAGGGCAATTTAACCTGAACTTTAAAAGCATTTGGCATGCTTTTGAATAATGTGATTTTTGCTGTTGCAAATTAAATGATCCCAGGTTCCAATCTAATTCATGTTTAATGTGGGATAAAATGCCATAAATAAGTAATTAAATAAATATAAACTTTTAATGTTGAGCACCTGATTCTCAAAGTGGACATATTCCAAACACTATAATGAAAATAAAATGATTTTTTTCTACCTTTGTTGTCTGGTGACTTTGTTTTTCTGATCATGCTGGCCCAGTAAATGATTCTGCTGCTATCTGTCCTCTTAACTCCGTTTCCAGGGCTTCCTTTCCATTTATTTCTTTACTTTCTGCCTTTCTTCTTCATTTCTTGCCCTACATCCATAAGTAAAAGCTGGGTCCTCCGCAGACTTGACTGCCCAGTGGATCCGGCTTCTGCCTATTTTCTTCATCCATGTGCAGTTTTTCTCCTCTCTTCCTTTTCCCTCATCTCATCTCCTTCCTCACTCTTCCCTCCCCTCCATCCATGTCCAGCATTTCTTCTCTCTCTCTCTCTCTCCCTTCCCTCCCCTCCATCCATGTCCAGCATTTCTTCTCTCTCCCTTCCCTCCCCTCCATCCATGTCCAGCATTTCTTCTCCCTCCCTTCCCTCCCCTCCCCTCCATCCACCCATGTCCAGTGACCCTCCTGTCCCCTGCCCCTCCTCCAGCCACCCAGATTGTCCAGTTGATTCTTCAGGGCAGGCAGGAAAGATACCCAGTCTTGCCTGCCCGCTGCCGGCGCTGACTCTCCCACGGCGCTACTGCATCGCTCTTCAATATGGCTGCCGAGACTTACAAGGGCGGCCTCCAAGACTTCAGCAGATGGGCAGCCATTTTTAAAGAGCGATCCGGCAGCGGGGGAGAGTCAGCGCCAGCATTGGGCAGGCAAGACTGGGGATCTTTCCTGCCTGCCCCGAAGAATGCTGCCTTCAGGTACTCGGAGGGACCCTGTAGCTCGGGGGAGGGAGGGAGGAGAGCCAGCTCGCCCTCAAGAACAACCGGCTCTTGCGAGCCGGTGTGAGCCAGCTCCAGCACACCACTGGGTGGAGGGGACTGTGGAGCCGGCCCGGGGAATTTTGTCCCACCTGCACCCTCTTCTCGGCAGCCCTGGTGACGGCACGCGTTCCAACAGAGAGGGCTCTGCGTGCCATAGGTTCGCCATCACTGCCCTAGAGAGATGTGAGCTTTTAACTCTGCCTCTCTAGTTTTGCCTCTGACGCAGCTTTGAGGCATAAGTGTTTCTGGTTGAATTAAAAGTCCTTGCTACTATTATCCACGTGTGTTGGTCTACCATATAACTAGTTATATTTATAACTTGTATATTTAACGTCATTACTTGTACATATAGAGCTGCTAAATTTAGACATGTCAAATTATTCCCCTGAAGTCCTGCTGTAAATTGACCTAATAACGTTTTCATGTTCTTTTAGTGGAGGAGAAACATTATTTTGGGTGTTTTCTTTCAGTGTTTATCCATCGGGGTTCTGGATATATTTGGATTTGAAGATTTTGAAACCAACAGCTTTGAACAGTTCTGCATAAATTATGCAAATGAACAGCTACAGTGTTACTTCAATCAACACATTTTTAAATTGGAGCAGGTAAGACATCACATTGCACAGGAAGGTGCCCCTGTGTGGTGTGGAGGGTAAAGGAAAGCAAGCATGAGCTTTCTCATAGCAGTAGAAGACACAGTTAAGATAATACGTAGCCCATAAGTAACTAAATTGTATGTAATAATAAGGTTATTATTTAAGGGGTCTGTCTTCTTAACCTTTGGAGTTAACTAGACAGGCTTTTAGCATTTAAAATGTTTCCCAAAAAATGTAATGCAGGCAAAATTGTAAAAAAAAAAAAAAAGGCAGTAGGCAAGTGTTCCCGGTACATGGTTAGACTTTGGTCATCGCTGATTATCAAACTTGAAGGTACCTGGATAACTCAGGGTGGGAAAAATTGCTGTTCTAAAGCTTTCCCACTGAGTGGTATTTTTACAGATGGACTTCAAAATAATCTAGAGCTGGGTAGCCTGCAGGAGATTTTAAGTATATTTTCTCTATATTTTTGGCCTTGGTATTTTTTATTTTATTTTTTGTTCATCCTGTTGCCCTCCTATCCTTTAGTACATCTGGCCCTTTCTTATGAGACTACACCTGCTCCCGTAAAGTTCTGATGGGCTTAACATACTTATCACCCTTGGGGGAAGTACAGTGGTGGAAATAAGTATTTGATCCCTTGCTGATTTTGTAAGTTTGCCCACTGACAAAGACATGAGCAGCCCATAACTGAAGGGTAGGTTATTGGTAACAGTGAGAGATAGCACATCACAAATTAAATCCGGAAAATCACATTGTGGAAAGTATATGAATTTATTTGCATTCTGCAGAGGGAAATAAGTATTTGATCCCCCACCAACCAGTAAGAGATCTGGCCCCTACAGACCAGGTAGATGCTCCAAATCAACTCGTTACCTGCATGACAGACAGCTGTCGGCAATGGTCACCTGTATGAAAGACACCTGTCCACAGACTCAGTGAATCAGTCAGACTCTAACCTCTACAAAATGGCCAAGAGCAAGGAGCTGTCTAAGGATGTCAGGGACAAGATCATACACCTGCACAAGGCTGGAATGGGCTACAAAACCATCAGTAAGACGCTGGGCGAGAAGGAGACAACTGTTGGTGCCATAGTAAGAAAATGGAAGAAGTACAAAATGACTGTCAATCGACAAAGATCTGGGGCTCCACGCAAAATCTCACCTCGTGGGGTATCCTTGATCATGAGGAAGGTTAGAAATCAGCCTACAACTACAAGGGGGGAACTTGTCAATGATCTCAAGGCAGCTGGGACCACTGTCACCACGAAAACCATTGGTAACACATTACGACATAACGGATTGCAATCCTGCAGTGCCCGCAAGGTCCCCCTGCTCCGGAAGGCACATGTGACGGCCCGTCTGAAGTTTGCCAGTGAACACCTGGATGATGCCGAGAGTGATTGGGAGAAGGTGCTGTGGTCAGATGAGACAAAAATTGAGCTCTTTGGCATGAACTCAACTCGCCGTGTTTGGAGGAAGAGAAATGCTGCCTATGACCCAAAGAACACCGTCCCCACTGTCAAGCATGGAGGTGGAAATGTTATGTTTTGGGGGTGTTTCTCTGCTAAGGGCACAGGACTACTTCACCGCATCAATGGGAGAATGGATGGGGCCATGTACCGTACAATTCTGAGTGACAACCTCCTTCCCTCCGCCAGGGCCTTAAAAATGGGTCGTGGCTGGGTCTTCCAGCACGACAATGACCCAAAACATACAGCCAAGGCAACAAAGGAGTGGCTCAGGAAGAAGCACATTAGGGTCATGGAGTGGCCTAGCCAGTCACCAGACCTTAATCCCATTGAAAACTTATGGAGGGAGCTGAAGCTGTGAGTTGCCAAGCGACAGCCCAGAACTCTTAATGATTTAGAGATGATCTGCAAAGAGGAGTGGACCAAAATTCCTCCTGACATGTGTGCAAACCTCATCATCAACTACAGAAGACGTCTGACCGCTGTGCTTGCCAACAAGGGTTTTGCCACCAAGTATTAGGTCTTGTTTGCCAGAGGGATTAAATACTTATTTCCCTCTGCAGAATGCAAATAAATTCATATACTTTCCACAATGTGATTTTCCGGATTTAATTTGTGATGTGCTATCTCTCACTGTTACCAATAACCTACCCTTCAATTATGGGCTGCTCATGTCTTTGTCAGTGGGCAAACTTACAAAATCAGCAAGGGATCAAATACTTATTTCCACCACTGTATCTCAGCCTGTTGTCAACTAGACTGAAGCAATCCTGCACCCTCTGAGGGATGTGGTTGGAAAAGGTTGAGTTTGGAGGGGAGCTGATCAAAGGAGGCCTGCTAGGGATAAGTTCTGAGTCATTAACCAGCCTCTTATCAGCTCCACAGCAGACCAGTGAAAGTGTAGCAGTGTACAGTGGGAGCTTATGAGTAAGGGGATGGGGGAGAGGGTCTGTGGTGGTAGGAAGTGAATCAGCATTATCTGATCTAAGGAAGTCATTTCCTGCTTAGAAGCAAAGTCTTCAAGCTGAAAGAGCCCTTCTTAATAAACAAAGGCCAACCCGGGCATCTTGCTCCATCCCACTCTGTTTCTTACACACGTTACAATAGCTCGAGGCCTCTTTTCGGCCCCAGTGCTCAGAAGTAAAATGCAGGTACTCGGTGGTGTAGCTAGGGTAGTTGACACCCGGGGCCAGTCATTTTTTAACACCCCCCCCCCCCCCCCCCCCCCGAAATCCAGTACTAGGCATACCGAGAATACAAAACACTCAGGACCTATAGAGCAATTCTACCATACCATAAGCAGTAATTTGTACGAGTCACACAAGGAAAAGGAAAGCATCTTAAACACTACAGTGAGCACTAGAACATCAATTCACCTATTGTTAAACGAAAACAGACAGATTAGTACAGATCGTCGATCCTGCACAGTCAATGCCAACCGAAAGCCATGTCTTTTTCACAAATACAGATACACCCTAATCCACTATAGAATAAGTAATCATAAACTTTCTATTTAGACAAAAATTAAACTGAACCCCCGATGCCAGACTCTGCATACAATGCAACACCACAGAAACAGAAAATGTCCTCTAGTACTGTGCAAAATATAAAGACAGCAGATGTAAATTTGAAAAAACTAACAAATACCAATCACCACTTTACAAATACAAATAGAAATAAAACAAATAATATCATTTTATTGGACTAATACATTTAGCTTTCAGAGGCCAAAACCTCCTTCCTCAGGTCAATTCAGTATAGTACTGTTACAGTGTCCTATCCTGACCTGAGGAAGGGGGTTTTGTTCTCCGAAAGTAAAATGTATTAAAATTAGTCCAATAAAAAGATTACCTTATTTACATGTTCTATTATAAACATTTATTAACACAGCTACAATACTACTTTATCCTAAAGCAAAAACTAAAAATATATATTTACAGTTCATTGTCTCTGGTTTCTGCTTTCCTCGTCTTTTCACTGTCTTCCTTCTATCCAGCATCTGTCTTCGCTCTCTCTCTGCCATCCAGTGTCTGCCCTCTCTCTCTGCCCCTTCCATCCACTGTCTGCCCCTTCCATGCACCATCTGCCCCAGTCTGCCATCTCTCTCCCCCTTCCATCAACATCTGCCCTTTCTCTCTGCCCCTTCAGTCCGTCTGCCCTCCCTCTACCATCCATCCAGAGTCTGCCCTCCCTCACGCTCCCCCCTTCTATCCCCTCTCTCTCTGCCCCCTCTTTTCAACCCCCAGTTCCAGCCCCCTTATTCAACCTGCCCCTAGTTCCAGCCCCAGCCCACATCTCCCACCTGCCCCCCTTTTCAGCCCCACTATCCCACCAGTCCCCAGCCCTTTTCTCCCATCAGTCCCGAGTTTCAGCCCCCAGCCACTTCTCCCTGTCCTCTTTTCAGCCCCTAGTTTCAGCCCCCAGCCACTTCTCCCTGTCCCCTTTAAAGCCCCTAGTCCCCACAGTTTCAGCCCCCTTCATCCACCACATGCCTTGCATGGACCCATTTTCCCTCCTGCCCCCTTGTCAGACCCCACTTCCAGCTTCAGACCCCTTCTCCCATCTGAGCACTCCACTCCCCCCTCCCCTTCTCCCCTCTCTCAGCACCCATCTGAGCTCCCCCAACCTCCCTAATCCCCTTAAAGCACCCCTCTGAGCTCCCTCACCCCTCCCCAATCCTTCTCCCCTCCTTGATGCTCTCCCACCCTCCCTAATCCCCTTTAAGCACCCCTCTGAGCTCCCCCACCCTTCCCCAATCCCCTTCTCCCCTCTCTGAGCTCCCCCACCCTTCCCCAATCGACTTCTCCCCTGTCTGAGCCCCCCCCACCCTCCCTAATCCCCTTTAAGCACCCCTCTGAGCTCCCCCACCCCTCCCCAATCCCCTTCTCCCCACCTTGATGCTCTCCCACCCTCCCTAATCCCCTTCAAGCACCCCTCTGAGCTCCCCCACCCCTCCCCAATCCCCTTCTCCCCTCTCTGAGCTCCCCACCCTCCCTAATCCCCTTTAAGCACCCCTCTGAGCTCCCCCACCCCTCCCCAATCCCCTTCTCCCCTCTCTGAGCTCCCCACCCTCCCTAATCCCCTTTAAGCACCCCTCTGAGCTCCCCCACCCCTCCCCAATCCCCTTCTCCCCTCTCTGAGCTCCCCACCCTCCCTAATCCCCTTTAAGCACCCCTCTGAGCTCCCCCACCCCTCCCAAATCCCCTTCTCCCCTCCTTGATGCTCTCCCACCCTCCCTAATCCCCTTCAAGCACCCCTCTGAGCTCCCCCACCCCTCCCCAATCCCCTTCTCCCCTCTCTGAGCTCCCCACCCTCCCTAATCCCCGTTCTCCTGCTGCTCCTACCCTGTCCTGCCTTAAAAAAAAATTTTTTCGAAGCGCCGGAGAGTGGCAGGCAGCGCGCCTCGCGTCTGCCCTGCTAGTAAAGAAGGTCTCGTCGATGTCGTCGTCCTTCCCACACTGAGTCCCGCCCGCCCTTGTGGTAATAGGAAGTTGCCTCAGAGGGGGGCGGGACTCAATGTGGGAAGGGCGACGACGTCAGCGAGATCTTCTTTACTAGCAGGGCAGACGTGAGGCGCGCTGCCTGCCACTCTCCGGCGCTTCGAAAAAAATTTTTTAAAGGCGGAGCAGTGGGAGTGGAGCACCCCCCCACCCGATGACACCTGGGGCGGACCGCCCTCACCGTCCCGCCCTTGCTACGCCACTGCAGGTACTAGAAGCCATTAGCACCTGACTAGTGGCCGCATTAGTGAGGTCAGAATGCTCAGAGGCTCTAGCGCGGGAAACAACAAGCTCGCCAAAGATTAGTGCAAATAGCATACTAATGTAGTCAAACGAATGTTAATGAGGTCTTTTCCTATTGCCTTCCAGTGCTAAGAGAACAGTACATAAAACAAAGCTGCCCTTACTGCTGAAAATCTAATGCCAGCTCAGAGCAGGCGTTAAGGTGTTTGAAGAGAGGATTTCTCATGATTTTTCTTTTAAATCAGTCTGTTTTTCTTTCATTTTGAAGCAGAAGGAAGCCCGTGCAAGCTCCTAAGCGCCAGTAGTGAGAAACAAATGTGAACGAGTCCAAGCAAAGCCAAAAGTGAAAGCACACATCAGCACCTGTTTCCTGTGCTTAAATATAAGCCTTCCAAGTAAAAAAAAAAAAAAAAAAATTGTTTTTCACATTCAGGTTTTGCCTGGCGCATAGAAGCTGATTTTACTGCAAAACTCTTCTGCATATGCGCCAAGCACGTCTTCCCTCCTTGCTTTCGCTTTAACAGTGTGTATATCATTTGCATACTATTTCCTTTGAGCATTGGCAAGTTAATTTTCTGTACTGTTCTGCCGTTATAGTTTCAGCATTGTTGGCTTTCAGTGGGAGTTCTGAGCATTGGGGCCTTGGAGCAACAGCAGAAAAAGGCAGGCAGCCTAAGACCACCAAAAGCTCTGCAGAAAACCTAGGTTCAGGGAAACAAGAGAAAGCTGACCCATTGGGCTTCTGTCACCAAAACACTCCCTTTACATTTGTTTTATTTTCCTGGGTGTCTCTTAACCCATTGGGGAAGGGAAAGAAGCTGCACCTCTTGTTGGGGCTCAAGTCTGTAGTAAGCTGTCACAAGCTATGCAGCTCTTTGCAATCTCTGGTTTCAGTATTCTGGTGCTGGGCCAGCATGGTGTCTTTTATTAGTTTGTTTCTGTTCCTCGCCAAATCCAAAGGTCATTACTCCGTCCTCATCCTCCTCGACCTATCCGCCGCTTTTGACACTGTCAATCACAACCTACTTCTCGACACACTGTCCTGTTTTGGGTTCCAGGGCTCCGTCCTCTCCTGGTTCTCCTCTTATCTCTCCCATCGTACCTTCAGAGTTCACTCTCATGGTTCGTCCTTCCACCCCTATCCCGCTCTCTGTTGGAGTCCCTCAGGGATCTGTCCTTGGACCCCTTCTTTTTTCAATCTACACCTCTTCCCTGGGCTCCCTGATCCCATCTCATGGCTTCCACTATCATCTGTATGCTGATGACACCCAGCTTTATCTCTCCACACCAGACATCACTGCGGAAACCCAGGCCAAAGTATCGGCCTGCTTATCTGACATTGCTGCCTGGATGTCCAACCGCCACCTGAAACTGAACATGGCCAAGACCGAACTTCTTGTCTTCCCACCCAAACCCACTTCTCCTCTCCCTCCACTCTCTATCTCAGTTGATAACACCCTCATTGTCCCCGTTTCATCTGCCCGCAACCTCGGTGTCATCTTCGACTCCTCCCTCTCCTTCTCTGCGCATATCCAGCAGATAGCCAAGACCTGTCGCTTCTTCCTCTATAACATTAGCAAAATTCGCCCTTTCCTCTCTGAGCATATCACCCGAACTCTCATCCACTCTCTCATTACCTCTCGCCTTGACTACTGCAACCTACTCCTCACTGGTCTCCCACTTAGCCATCTATCCCCCCTTCAGTCCGTTCAGAACTCTGCTGCACGTCTTATCTTCCGCCTTGACCGATATACTCATATGACCCCTTTCCTCAAGTCACTTCACTGGCTTCCAATCAGGTACCGCATACAGTTCAAGCTTCTGCTACTAACCTACAAATGCAGTCGATCTGCAGCCCCTCCTTACCTCTCAACCCTCATCTCCCCTTACTTTCCTACCCGTAACCTCCGCTCTCAAGACAAATCCCTCCTTTCAGTACCCTTCTCCACCACCGCCACCTCTAGGCTCCGCCCTTTGTGCCTCGCCTCACCCCATGCGTGGAACAAACTCCCTGAGCCCATACGCCAGGCCCCCTCCCTACCCATCTTCAAATCATTGCTCAAAACCCACCTCTTCAATGTCGCCTTCGGCACCTAACCACTACACCTCTACTCAGGAAATCTAGACTGCCCCAACTTGACATTTCGTCCTTTAGATTGTAAGCTCCTTTGAGCAGGGACCGTCCTTCCTTGTTAATTTGTACAGCGCTGCGTAACTCTAGTAGCGCTCTAGAAATGTTAAGTAGTAGTCTACCTCCATGCTTAAAATAGGTTATTTTACCACTAACTCATGCTATCTTAAAGGTAGCAGCCTATGTTCCCCCCCTTAGTGTGAAGAGTTTGTCTCTGCTAACCAGAGCTGATATTGTGATGTCAAATGCCTTACTCCACCAATGCCTAAGAGCCAACCTGTTCTGTCTTGCTGCCTGGGACCGTGGTTCCTTCCAAGTTGGTCTGCTAGGCTCCGTAGATCAAGCTGACATCACCGTAGCCATTATGATGTCAACTTCAGAACCCGGGAAAAAAAATGCCTCACAGCTGATGCATGTCCAGAGGAGGGTCGCTGGACATGGGTGGCTGGAGGGGGGGCAGGGGAGAGAGGAGGGTCGCTGGACATGGGTGGCTGCAGGGGGACAGGGGGTCGCTGGACATGGGTGGCTGCAGGGGGGGCAGGGGAGAGAGGAGGGTTGCTGGACATGAGTGGCAGGAGGGGGGCAGGGGACAGAGGAGGTTCGCTGGACATGGGTGGCTGCACTGGGCACAGGGGGAGAGGAGGGTCGCTGGACATAGGTGGCTGCAGGAGGAGAGGAGGGTCGCTGGACATGGGTGGCTGCAGGGGAGCCGAAGAAAACCTTGCTAGCACACGTTTCATTTGTGTCAGAAACGGGCCTTTTTTACTAGTTTATTACATAAAGCAGTGATTTCGATTTCTAGAGACACTGCTGTTTTCTTTAATTAATGGGGGAACTTATCAGTGTAGCTACCATTAAGACATGTTGTTTTACTGTTAACCCTAGTTATTAGTTACTAGGTCTCATTGCATATAATGGGACCTGTGATAAAATAGCACAAGTCAGTGATAAAATAACACATTGTAATGGTAGCCCACATTGATAAGTACACCCCCTAAATGGCCGCCTTTCTACTGCCTGGTTCCACCCAACAGCTGGAGCATCTTGACAACATTTCTGTGGCCAAGAGACAGACATGGTTGCCCATACTTCGTTTGTATCAAGGCTTTCCCACTTCAGCAGACTGTTAATAACATACAGAGATTGCAACCCCTGAGGTAGGTGGCCACTCCACTGAAACACAGTTCCATGTTGGGTCTGCCAAAAGTACATGTGCTTTTATAGTTAAGATTTTATGTGGACTACACCCTTGGCATCCATTTTTTTGTGAAGGATCATTGTCCATCCTTAATCCTTTCTCCCCTTGTTTTGTTGCATAGAATTTTTTTGTTTCTGGTCTCTTTTTAGGTTTATTATCCCCTCCCCCCCAAACAAAATTTGGAAATTTATGTATATAGATTTCAAATCTTTCTTTAGTAAACGTAAGGTAACATTTGTAAAGTATAGAGCCAACGGGGAAAGACAACCATTTAAAGAGACTAATTCTTCCATTTAATGAAACAGCTTTCCAATTAGTCACCCAATCTAGAGTTGTGCTGAGTAAATGATCCACATTATCTTTATATAGCACAGAGATATAAGATGTCAAACATGCTCCCAAGTATTGAAAAGAGGTGTCCGCCCATTTTAAAGGGAATCACCCCCTCCATTCTCTTTAATTCATCCGTTATTGGTAAAGCCAGTAACTTGGACTTTTTTAACTAAAAGCTCAAAATGTCACCATGTTCTTGCAAGATTTCCATTAAAATGAGGCTTTTGAAGGTTGACCAAATGGACTAGTAGGTCATCAGCAACTGCTGAAATTTTGAATTTTTGATGTCCTAACCACACTTCCTCTACCTCTACATTGTGCAAGATTTCTCTAATCCATGGATCTAAAGATAATACAAGTAAGGGGGGGGGGGGGGGGATAAAGGGCATCCCTATCTTGTTCCTCCATATATATTAAATTGTTGAGATTGTATTCCATTGACCAACAAAACTGCTTGAGGGTTGGTATTCAAAAGGGCATCACAGAAAGTTCCTTGGAAACCATATGCCTCTAGCACCTCAAATTAAAAAAAAAAAAAATCCCAATGTACTTTATCAAATGCCTTTTTGGCGTCAAAGCTTACCAATAAAGAAGGTTGTTTGCGATAGTAAACTACTTCAAGAGATGCTAAAATAGCTCTGTTTTTAACTGCAGTGTGACCATGAACAAAATCTACTTGTGGTTCTGCTATCAAGGAGGGAAGATTCTGTGTTAGCCTATTTGCCAAGATTTTTGCAAATAATTTTACTTGAAAATTCAATTACGAAATTAGCCTGTAAGTGGTGGGACAAGAAGTATCTTTGGTTTTAACAAGACGATAATTTGGGATAACACCAAAGAATCTGGCACTTTTTCTTGTTCTATAATGTTATAGAACGATAGAATTTGGTTCTAAAACCGTCGGGCCATGGAGTCTTACCCATCATGCTTCCCTACGGCCAAATGCAGTTCATCTATTGAAATGGATGCATTTAACAATACTCTGCCTCTGTAGCAATAGGAAGATCCATACTATTTAGGTACACCGAGTTGTCCAGCACATCTTGCTGAGGTTTGTCATACAAGTGTTGGTAAAATGATTAAAAAACATTATTGATTTCCTGATCCATATGCACTTGTTGACCCCTATCATCAATTAAATGATTAATATTAGAGGGACCTTTACTTGTCTTAACTACTCTTGCCAGAAATTTCCCACATTTGTGTTCATGAATATAAAATTTATATTTGTAATAGGCCATTGATTTGGCGGTCTGTTGATGAACTAGCTCATTAAGAGCCATTTCAGAAGCCAAAAGGTTGGCCTTGTGTTGAGGAGTAGGGTGTGGCATTTTTTAAAAGCATCAGCACGTGTGTGGGAAATGTGTCCTCTCCGTGTATTGTCTGTGGGGAAATGTACCATGTGCCTGTATTACATGTATAGCAGTGTCATAGAACAATAAACAAATGACAAATCAATCTTCATGAATGTATATGATGTCCTTCTATGGTGCACGCAAAAAGGTTTACTTTACAACAGGAAAGGCTGTCGGGATCGTTTTCTCTTGTTATAGAACTTTGCCACAATAGAGGCACGTTGTTTACAAGTGCGTGTATCTTGCGCTTTCGAAGGTTTTGCATCTTGCATTTGTCTGCACCAGACTTTAAAAGTACTATACTGGCAGATTTGTGACACGTTAACTACACTTCAGCACCATATGCAGTTGTTACCTTTGTTTTTTCTTCTTGAGCATGAACAGAACGTTGATGCTTACCGCAAGACTATTTTGCGTTTGTGCTAGGCGCTTTCTCTACTGAGCTGTACAAGACTTTCCGCTTACCTCATTTGCATGCGATTTCCTATGAGCATCAATCACTGTTCCACGTTTGATAAGTTCAATGGTGGTTATTTACGTACGCAGATAACGGCTACTTTTGAGCATCTCTTCCAAGATTAGATATAGGTACTCTTTATCCTTAAGGAATAACTTTGATCCCTGAACACAAAAGTCCTGCTGAATGACCCTAACATGATCTTACATGCCCTTTGCCCCCTCCCCTAGTCCAGTTTCAGGTAAGCTGATGTCTCTGTCTGTGCCACCGCTGCAGGGTTCTAGACAGATGTTTTTAAAAGTAGAGAAGTCAGATCCCCAGAGGTGAAAATGCCCTGTAATGGTGAGCTGTGTTGTGGGGGAGGGTGTGAAGAAAATTGTCCCTTACAATGAGAGTTCAATTCTTGGCGGCTAAGAACATGAATCATTTGCTTTCAGGGTGTGGGTTGAAGTCAATATTTAATGAACATGACGAGACAAGGAAAGGTCTGATTTTTATCTCTGAAGGAAGGAAGGCCAGACATAGCCAGGAGTTTCTTGAACCAATGAACCATATGATAGAATCGGAGTCTACTTGATCCATTTCTGGTTTAACCAGCCTCACAGCCACCATGAACACTACCTTTACCCTGTATTCTGATTCACTGGTGACTGGGCGCTATTTACTAGAAGTGATATATGATCAATCGGGACATGCCTGGGGTGTGTAACCAAAACCTCAGGCCCTGGGACCTGGCTGTAGAGGAGGGGTAAACACTGTATTTATTGTTCTGTATCTGTCTGCATTAATACAACCACAGCATCTCTTAAACATTTCTTCTCAGGCAACCTTAGTAGCATTTCAAGAACAAGAGGAACTTAAAGAGGAAATCATGCCACCTGTCAGTACTGGAAGTAGATTTACAAAAAGGAGGGGGGGATCCTCTTTATCTTGTCACCCAAAAGTGACTGCTTCCCTTTCACTTCTGATTTACCTCATTCTGGTGGGAAGGGTGAATGCTGTCTCTTTTCAAAGTTGTCTTTAAAAAAAAAACATGATTTAAAGTCTTAAGATTTTTGGCCAGCACAGTTTTCCTCTCCTGGTTTGCATGCTTGGGGTGGAGTGGGACAGAACTGTGTGCTATAGTCACATATCTGACCCTGGAGCAGTGTGGACTAAATAGCTTTTACTATTAAAAAACAAAAACAAAACTAAATACATTAAAATCCTCCCCCCAAATATTCTGCACATGGTGGTCAGTATGTTTTTAAAATACTGACCGTAGTGGATTTTTTTAATGCCTGGATATTCATGTTATGAACTGTTTGGGTGGTTTTTCTTCTTGTAATTGGAGTTGTTATATCCATGTATTTGTGTTCATCTTTATGTTCCATATTGCTCTGCTGTGCAAAATCTCAGTAAACAGATACTTTAATAATTAATGCCTGGATGTTAAATGCAGAGCCATATTCACATACCAGTGCTGAATATCCATATGAAAAGCAAACTGCCAGCGCATCCCGTTTGCTAGTGATATCCAGACCATTTCCCAAATGCCTCCTGGATAAAGTTAGGACAGCCCTTTTGTTGTTTTACCTTTATCTGGATAATTATTACCCAGTTAGCAGACAAAATATCACTTGCATCCAAGTAACTCCTGGTTCCACCTTAGCCATGCTGCCGAACCACTCTGGTCCTCTCCCAATACAGCCAGGGCTGTTGGTGGTAATTTTGAACTGCTTTACCCAGATAATGGTGCTGAAAATCCATGGCTGGTAGGAGTTGTTCCTCCCCAGAGAAGTGCTGCTGACAGAATCTTTCATGCTGCTCTAGTGACCTCAGGATGGTTTTGCTATGGGTTCCAAATGGTTACTACCTCATTTGTTCTATTGCATAGTTTTGCTCAGGTATGACAGGTAAGATAGTTGATGTAGAGGAAGCAGTCAGGCAGTACATAGCTGTAATAATTCCTGCATATCATGGCGTCTGAATTGATCACATGACAGGAGGGGGAGGAGTTAAGATGGCGGTTTGAGCTTGAGGCTCTGTGGACGCCAACGCTGAGCTCTTTTCAATATTACCTTTTTCCAATATGCCGCATACAAAGCGAAAAGGGTGCAGTGAAGGGTGTCTTACCGTCTGCCCAATCACTCCCTCCGGGCCAGCGAACGCGCCTACAGTTTGCCACGAGCACCCCTGTGGATACTGGCGAGAGGGATCCCGCTGTTGGATTCGTCGAAGGAGCGGCGTTTCCACTTGGGACGGAGACATCATTGTCCCCGCCAGAGCTTAATCCGCCGCTTTGCCCTGCAGCCCTTCGGATGAGCGATGAGGACTCGATGGGACCGGAAGTCGGTAACCAGAGGGCCTCAGACGGCAGAACTCTTCCCCAGGACGCAGATGGTTCAATCATAGAGCCAAAGGCTCCCCAAGCGGTGACTCTACACTCTATTTGGGCAGCAATTCAACAACTAACAACTACAGTCATAAAAATTCTCAGGATACAGCATTGCTGGTAAATAAGTTTGACTCTTTAACATTAACCTTGGAAACTGCTAAGACTGAACAACTTAACCAAAAAACTGAAATAACATCGTTAAAATCTGTTACAGATACATTGATAAAAGATAAAATGAAAACTTCCTTAAAACTAGAACACTTAGAGAATTACAACAGAAGACTAAATTTGAGGTTATTGAATTTTCCTTTTCTAATTGGAGTTACCCCAGTGGATTTCTTTAAAAAATATTTAATGGAAGTTTTGGCTTATCCTCAATCAGCAATACCACCTATTAACAGAGCTTATTGTTTGCCAGATAAATTCTCCAAAGCGAATCCGAGTGATAATAATCAAGGTCCAGAGATAAATCTGCAGGACTTATCAGCGTTTCTGGAAGAATCTATTTCAGAAATAACCAGTCGAAGGACGTTATTGATATCGTTCGTTTTCGAGCAAGATTTAAATGCGTTATTAAGACTTTATTTCAAGAACGCAACTAAACTTTTTCATGGTCAAAAAATCTGGATTTTCCCAGACATGATAAAAACTACTCAGGATCGCAGGAGAGCGTTTCTAGCTTACAGAGAAGAGGTTAAAACTATGGGTGCTACTTTTTTGCTGGCTTATCCCTGCAAATGCTGTATCAAGTATTTAGGGAATAAATATATTTTTTTTGAACCAGACCAGTTGAAAACGTTCATAGATGCTAAAAAGCTGTCCAAGTAAATGTGTAGAAGATATTAAGGATATGGAAATTTGATGGGGGAATACGAGCCAGGCTATTTACTTTCTGAATTTCTTGTTTTATCTCCTTTATTGCTTTATTCCCCCTCCTCTTTTCTGATCGTTGTGGTCTAAGAAAGTAGACTATGTTTCATAGTTAAATTGGTAAAGGTATACTGAAATACTTATTATTTTGAGATAATGTTGATTGTTTCATGGTAATAGTAACCTATGAGAAATTTTACTGCTGTATTTCCATTTATAAGTTTATCTTGTAAAATTGAAAAATTCAATAAAGAAATTAAAATATTTAAAAAAAATGAATTGATCACATGACTACAGTGTTCCTTGTGAAGAGCTGAGTGTAGAAAGATTAAGAGGTTTAAACATGTTTCTCCCACGTTGAAATGTTTGCGTTGGCTACCTGTAAAATTTTGTGTATATTTTAAAATTTTAACTTTGATACATCAATATGTATCATTCCGTAATATTTTTTTGAATTGTATGAATATATATGAACCACGATGTGATCTACGGTCTATGTCAATGAAACAGTTGTTTCAACATGTCGTTTTGTAGAAACACGGAATTGCACTTTTTCAGTAGCTGGAAGGAGCTTATAGAATGTATTGCCAGGTTATTTAAGACTTTATGCTGATTATAAACAATTTAAGAAATTGCTGAAAACTTGTGAAAACTTCTATTGAGGGATAGGATTGAGCTTGTTTCTTTGGCGGTTTCCCATGGGGTTTTTTTTTAATCTGTTTATATTTATATTGATTGAGATCTATGATTTTCTCCGAGGACAAGCAGGCTGCTTGTTCTCACTGATGGGGTGACGTCCACGGCAGCCCCTCCAATCGGAACACTTTCTAGCAAAGTCCTTTGCTAGTCCTCGCGCGCCGATGCGCACCGCGCATGCGCGGCCGTCTTCCCGCCCGAACCGGCTCGTGCCGGCCAGTCTTCTTTTGTCCGTGCTCGGTACGGTTGTGTTTTGCCGTTCGCGCCCCTAAGTTGACCTCGCGCGTCGTTTATCGACTGTGTCTTTCAAAAAAAAAAAGGTGTCGGAAGGAGACCTTTATGGTCGTCTCCCTTCCCATACTTCCAGTTTTTGCCCCGGTAAGTTTTCTTTCGTCGTCGGGGTAGGCCTTATTTAGGCCTCGGTCGAAGTTTTTCTTCCCCTAATTTTTGCGGTGCCTTTTTCGAGTTTTGATCTCGCCGGCGCGATTTTTCCGCCCATGACATCGAAGTCTTCCAGCGGCTTCAAGAAGTGCACCCAGTGCGCCCGGGTAATCTCGCTCACTGACAGGCACGTGTCGTGTCTTCAGTGTCTGGGGGCTGGGGGCTGGGCACCGCCTGCAGGCCTGTAGTCTGTGTTCCCTTTTACAAAAACGGACTCAGGTAGCGAGATTAGCCCAGTGGAACGTTTTGTTCTCGGGCTCTTCGTCGGCATCGGCACCAGGAGTATCGACTGCATCGACGTCGTCGGCGCCTGGACCTTCATCTTCGTCCCCGAGTGCATCGAGGCATCGGCCCTCTGCATCGGGGCGTCATCGGAAGGCTGCATCGGTGTCGGTGGTATCGAGACCTCCTCGTCTGCTGATGTCGTCGGACGGCGGTGCTTCGTCTGGAGTGCAGGTGAGGGCTGTCCATTCCCCTGCTGGTGGCGGTGAGCCTTCGGGTGGGTCTCCCCCCACCCTGAGGGCTCCTGCGGTACAGCCCCCCCCCCGAGACCGACCTCCTTCGGCCTCGGCCCCGAGGAAGAGACGGCTGGATTCTACGTCCTCCTC
Organism: Microcaecilia unicolor; assembly: GCF_901765095.1. NCBI lineage: Eukaryota > Metazoa > Chordata > Amphibia > Gymnophiona > Siphonopidae > Microcaecilia > Microcaecilia unicolor. Next base: position 94,705,773 of record NC_044041.1, on the reverse strand, counting down.
GACGGTGCCGGGAAGCTCCGGTGACATGCTTCGTTCCAAGAAGTCGAAGAAGCATCGTCACCGGTCTCCTTCCCGTGTCGGCACCGAGAGCTCTGGGTCGCCGAGGGAGTCGGCACCCAGTAGGCATCGGCACCGAGAGGACCGCTCGCCCTCTGTTCAAGAGGTGTCGATGCGCTCCCCTTTGGACAGCCTGGAACAGCCTCCACGCCCGGAACAGACTCTGACATTGACGCCTGCATCGACTTCCATGCCTTTTTCTGCAGCCGCTCTGAACGAGAGCCTCCGGGCCGTTCTCCCAGAGATCCTGGGAGAGCTGTTGCGCCCTACCCCTCCGGTACCGGGGGTGCTTGCGCCACCGGTACTGTTGAGTGAGGCGCCGGCTGGCCCTTTGCCCGGGGTGAGGTCTCCGGCATCGGTACCGCGTGCGGTATCGACTGCGGTCGCCTCCCAGGAAGGCTCCCCGACTACGTCGGCGGAGGGAGCTTCGCCGGTGCGGGCGAGGGAGTCTACCTCTCGACGCTCCCACCTTGGCCGTGGTTCCACGGAGTCGAGCCGGGCACGGTTGCAGACACAGGTCCGTGAACTTGTGTCTGACACCGAGGGTGAGGCCTCGTGGGAAGAAGAGGAAGACATCAGATATTTCTCTGACGAGGAGTCTGAGGGTCTTCCTTCTGATCCCACTCCCTCTCCTGAAAGGCAGCTTTCTCCTCCCGAGAGTCTGTCTTTCGCTTCCTTTGTCCGGGAGATGTCTACGGCCATCCCCTTCCCGGTGGTTGTGGAGGACGAGCCCAGGGCTGAAATGTTTGAGCTCCTGGACTATCCTTCTCCACCTAAGGAAGCGTCCACAGTACCCATGCATCATGTCCTCAAAAAGACATTGCTGGTGAACTGGACCAAGCCATTAAGTAATCCCCACATTCCCAAGAAGATTGAGTCCCAGTACCGAATCCATGGGGACCCAGAGCTGATGCGCACTCAGTTGCCTCATGACTCTGGAGTTGTGGATTTGGCCCTAAAGGAGGCCAAGAGTTCTAGGGAGCATGCTTCGGCGCCCCCGGGCAAGGACTCTAGAACCTTGGACTCCTTTGGGAGGAAGGCCTACCATTCCTCTATGCTCGTGGCCAAAATTCAGTCGTACCAGCTCTACACGAGCATACACATGCGGAACAATGTGCGGCAGTTGGCGGGCTTGGTGGACAAGCTCCCCCCTGAGCAAGCCAAGCCATTTCAGGAGGTGGTCAGGCAGCTGAAGGCGTGCAGAAAATTCCTGGCCAGAGGGGTGTATGACACCTTTGATGTTGCGTCCAGGGCCGCTGCTCAAGGTGTGGTGATGCGCAGACTCTCATGGCTGCGTGCCTCCGACCTGGAGAATAGAATCCAGCAGCGGATTGCGGACTCGCCTTGCCGTGCGGATAATATTTTTGGAGAAAAAGTCGAACAGGTGGTAGAGCAACTCCACCAGCGGGACACCGCATTCGACAAGTTCTCCCGCCGGCAGCCTTCAGCCTCTACCTCTACAGGTAGAAGATTTTTTGGGGGAAGGAAGACTGTTCCCTACTCTTCTGGTAAGCGTAGGTACAATCCTCCTTCTCGACAGCCTGCGGCCCAGGCTAAGCCCCAGCACACTCGCTCTCGTCAGCAGCGTGCGCCTCAGCAAGGCCCCTCGGCTCCCCAGCAAAAGCAAGGGACGAGCTTTTGACTGGCTCCAGCAGAGCATAGCCGACATCCAAGTGTCAGTGCAGGGCGACCTGCCAGTCGGAGGGAGGTTGAAAGCTTTTCACCAAAGGTGGCCTCTCATAACCTCCGATCAGTGGGTTCTGCAAATAGTCCGGCAAGGATACACCCTCAATTTGGCCTCAAAACCTCCAAATTGTCCACCGGGAGTTCAATCTTACAGCTTCCAACACAAGCAGGTACTTGCAGAGGAACTCTCCGCCCTTCTCAGCGCCAATGCGGTTGAGCCCGTGCCATCCGGGCAAGAAGGGCTGGGATTCTATTCCAGGTACTTCCTTGTGGAAAAGAAAACAGGGGTGATGCGTCCCATCCTAGACCTAAGGGCCCTGAACAAATATCTGGTCAAAGAAAAGTTCAGGATGCTTTCCCTGGGCACCCTTCTCCCCATGATTCAGGAAAACGATTGGCTATGCTCTCTGGACTTGAAGGACGCCTACACGCACATCCCGATACTGCCAGCTCACAGACAGTATCTGCGATTTCAGCTGGGCACACGTCACTTCCAGTACTGTGTGCTACCCTTTGGGCTTGCCTCTGCGCCCAGAGTGTTCACGAAGTGCTTGGCTGTAGTAGCAGCGGCACTTCGCAGACTGGGGGTACACGTGTTTCCATATCTCGACGATTGCCTGGTGAAGAACACATCCGAGGCAGGAGCCCTGCAGTCCATGCAGATGACTATTCGCCTCCTGGAGCTACTGGGGTTTGTGATAAATTATCCAAAGTCCCACCTTCTCCCAGTGCAAAAACTCGAATTCATAGGAGCTCTGCTGGATTCTCGGACGGCTCGTGCCTATCTCCCAGAGACGAGAGCCAACAACTTGTTGTCCCTCGTCTCGCGGGTGCGAGCGTCCCAGCAGATCACAGCTCGGCAGATGTTGAGATTGCTGGGCCACATGGCCTCCACAGTTCATGTGACTCCCATGGCCCGCCTTCACATGAGATCTGCTCAATGGACCCTAGCTTCCCAGTGGTTTCAGGCTGCTGGGGATCTAGAAGACGTGATCCACCTGTCCACGAGTTTTCTCAAATCCCTGTATTGGTGGACGATTTGGTCCAGTTTGACTCTGGGACGTCCTTTCCAAATTCCTCAGCCACAAAAAGTGCTGACTACGGATGCGTCTCTCCTGGGGTGGGGAGCTCATGTCGATGGGCATCACACTCAAGGAAGCTGGTCCCTCCAGGAACGCGATCTGCAGATCAATCTTCTGGAGTTACGAGCGATCTGGAACGCTCTGAAGGCTTTCAGAGATCGGCTGTCCCACCAAATTATCCAAATTCAGACAGACAACCAGGTTGCCATGTACTACGTCAACAAGCAGGGGGGCACCGGATCTCGCCCCCTGTGTCAGGAAGCCGTCAGCATGTGGCTCTGGGCTCGCCGTCACGGCATGGTGCTCCAAGCCACATATCTGGCAGGCGTAAACAACAGTCTGGCCGACAGGTTGAGTAGGATTATGCAACCTCACGAGTGGTCGCTCAATTCCCGTGTAGTGCGACAGATCTTCCAGGTGTGGGGCACCCCCTTGGTAGATCTCTTCGCATCTCGAGCCAACCACAAAGTCCCTCAGTTCTGTTCCAGGCTTCAGGCCCCCGGCAGACTGGCATCGGATGCCTTCCTCCTGGCCTGGGGGGAGGGTCTGCTGTATGCTTATCCTCCCATACCTCTGGTGGGGAAGACTTTGTTGAAACTCAAGCAAGACCGAGGCACCATGATTCTGATTGCTCCTTTTTGGCCGCGTCAGATCTGGTTCCCTCTTCTTCTGGAGTTGTCCTCCGAAGAACCGTGGAGATTGGAGTGTTTTCCAACCCTCATCACACAGGACGAAGGGGCGCTTCTGCATCCCAACCTCCGGTCCCTGGCTCTCACGGCCTGGATGTTGAGAGCGTAGACTTTGCCTCTTTGGGTCTGTCAGAGGGTGTCTCCCGCATCTTGCTTTCTTCCAGGAAAGATTCCACTAAGAGGAGTTACTTCTTTCTATGGAGGAGGTTTGCCGTCTGGTGTGACAGCAAGGCCCTAGATCCTCGCTCTTGTCCTACACAGACCCTGCTTGAATACCTTCTGCACTTGTCTGAGTCTGGTCTCAAGACCAACTCTGTAAGGGTTCACCTTAGTGCAATCAGTGCATACCATTACCGTGTGGAAGGTAAGCCGATCTCAGGACAGCCTTTAGTTGTTCGCTTCATGAGAGGTTTGCTTTTGTCAAAGCCCCCTGTCAAGCCTCCTACAGTGTCATGGGATCTCAATGTCGTTCTCACCCAGCTGATGAAACCTCCTTTTGAGCCACTGGATTCCTGCCATCTGAAGTACTTGACCTGGAAGGTCATTTTCTTGGTGGCAGTTACTTCAGCTCGTAGAGTCAGTGAGCTTCAAGCCCTGGTAGCCCAGGCCCCTTACACCAAATTTCATCATAACAGAGTAGTCCTCCGCACTCACCCTAAGTTCTTGCCAAAGGTTGTGTCGGAGTTCCATCTGAACCAGTCAATTGTCTTGCCAACATTCTTTCCCCGTCCTCATTCCTGCCCTGCTGAACGTCAGCTGCACACATTGGACTGCAAGAGAGCATTGGCCTTCTATCTGGAGCGGACACAGCCCAACAGACAGTCCGCCCAATTGTTTGTTTCTTTTGATCCCAACAGGAGGGGAGTGGCTGTAGGAAAACGCACCATATCCAATTGGCTAGCAGATTGCATTTCCTTCACTTACGCCCAGGCGGGGCTGACTCTTGAGGGTCATGTCACGGCTCATAATGTTAGAGCCATGGCTGCGTCGGTAGCCCACTTGAAGTCAGCCACTATTGAAGAGATTTGCAAAGCTGCGACGTTGTCATCTGTCCACACATTCACATCTCATTACTGCCTGCAGCAGGATACCAGACGCGACAGTCGGTTCGGGCAGTCAGTGCTTCAGAATCTGTTCGAGGTTTAGAATCCAACTCCACCCCCCTAGGCCCATGTTTGTTCTGTTCCAGGCTGCACTCTCAGTTAGTTGGTAAATTTTTTAGGTCAATCTCAGTTATGTCCTCGCCGTTGCGAGGCCCAATTGACCATGGTTGTTGTTTTGAGTGAGCCTGGGGGCTAGGGATACCCCATCAGTGAGAACAAGCAACCTGCTTGTCCTCGGAGAAAGCGAATGCTACATACCTGTAGAAGGTATTCTCCGAGGACAGCAGGCTGATTGTTCTCACAAACCCGCCTGCCTCCCCTTTGGAGTTGTGTCTTCCCTTCTCTTTGTCTTGCTACATATGAGACTGGCCGGCACGAGCCGGTTCGGGCGGGAAGACGGCCGCGCATGCGCATTGGCGCGCGAGGACTAGCAAAGGACTTTGCTAGAAAGTGTTCCGATTGGAGGGGCTGCCGTAGACGTCACCCCATCAGTGAGAACAATCAGCCTGCTGTCCTCGGAGAATACCTTCTACAGGTATGTAGCATTCGCTTTATGTGACTATTTTGTTTGTTGCATTTGTTTGATATTGTGAATGTTTTATATTGTAACCCGCTTTGATTTTAAAGTGAGATATAAATTCATGCAAATAAATAAATCTATACCGTGTTCCACAATGTAGGTGTCTCGATGCTGATTGCTAATTCTGTCATGGCATCTGGGCACCAAGATGCTGCTGTAGAATACTAACGTTAAGCCTGCATTGGCGTGCCTACATTTTGATGCACAAACTTCAGTGTTCCCTCTAAGCCAGAGATGTCCAACCTCAGTCTTCAGGGCCACAAGGTTTTCAGGATTTACCCAAAGAATATGCATGAGATCTATTGCGTGCATTGCATCCATTGTATGCAAATAGATCTCATGAATATTCATTGTGGAAATCCTGAAACCCAATCTGGCGAGGGTCAAAGTTGGACACCCCTACTCTAAGCTGTGCAGGGGTCCTCCATCTACATTCCTGCCACTGGGGGAGGGGTGTTGTTTCAGTATCATATGTTCAGTAGCAAGGGATAGGCAAGGTCTGCAGGACTCCAGAGGACCTGCTTGTCTCTAGTGATTGAAAACATGATATCGAAACACCTCCTCTCACTGGCAGCAATGAGTTTGGAGGACTCTTGAACTGCTTAGAAGGAACATTGGCCTGTTTACACCATGACAGGGGAAGGCATAAATGAGCTTACCTAAGTGTGGCAAGCTACACTCTTAACTTACAGTTTTCTATAAGTTACACATGAATGATGAAGATGTGCCTGTGCCCCTCCCATGCTCTGCCCCCTTGCAGTTAAGGAACTTACATGCCTTGTTTCAGAATAGCGCATAAGTGCCAATTTTTGCGACACATGTGCAAAGGCATGTGTTACTATGTCACAAAATGTCTAGCCACTCACCTGGGGTTACCCTGCGGCCACTTAGAGTGTCTATCCTCGGCACAGCTCAGATCCTCCTGCACCTGCCGCTTCTGCTCTACACCAGCACCCTCTTCCCACTGACTGGTTCACAACTGCCTCTGGGTGAATCTCCCGCTCCCAAATTATCCTCCTAGTGATTTCTAGGTTACTGTGGCCACACTCCCAGTGGTCCCACAGTTCTCAGAAAGCGCTCACAGACCCAACACACAAGTAGCTGAAAAATGGATCAATTAGAAAACTAACTAAACATTTGCATACTTCCTAGAAAGTACCTGGGGAGATCAGGGCATATGAGCTTCAGCAAAGAGATCTCTCTCTCTCTCTCTCTCTCTCTCTCTCTCTCTCTCTCTCTCTCTCTCTCTCTCTATCACTACAGGCATGTCCTATTATCTGTGTGCCAACTAGTCCTATTATCTGTGTGCCAACTAAAATAAAGAGAAGTCAGTCCTCTGTAACAACTTTAAACATGCACTATCTGCTGGCCAAACTAGAGAAATAATCTTCAGAATTAATTTAGGCAGGAAAATATCCAATACATTTTACAGGCTTAAAACACACCATTTTTTCAGAAACTGCACACATCCAGTTATAGAATTGCCCTTTGACTTGTTATAAATCATCAAGGACTTGTCATTGGAACAATGTTAAGCAACTGAGGAAAAGTGACATCAAGTTTTATCCATAATAAATCCATCCCTCCCCCCACCATCCGTTCCCAGTCTTGTCCCCCCCAACCTTCCTAACTACTAGATTGTTACTAAGTGCTTTGTAAATCCTATCAACACCCTTCCCCCACCTTCTGAAAAAAAGTTCCAAATTGTTCAACAAGGCTGAGCTAACTTGCATTGTTAAAGTTCCCAAGTAAGGGTCCCAGGTCTTGGCAAAGTGTTTTCTAGACGTTATACCTGCAGTTTCAACAGATGTTCTCTCCAGGTGCAATAATTCACCCATCTGATTTCACCAGAACAACAAAACCGGTGGTATTCATTCATCCGTTGTAGCATAATGCATTGATTAGTTATTGGGCATGCTTTGCGTTTAATTTTTTTAAAATGTTCATTTTATATGGTAAGTTCTTCCTCCTGCCTGGTGTGAAAATGATGAGGCTTGTGTGATAATGAAGCTCCCACCTCAGGATCCCAGGTCCCTCTTTCACTCAGGGTGAGCTGGTTCTCAGTATGCAGATTTTATGCAAATTAATCTACTACCCTTTTCTGCTCAGGGTGACCTGCTTCTCACAAGGCAAACATAGTCAGCATAGTCAGGTCTCACCAATCAGGTTATTTGCAAACACATCTTTATTTCAGCCTCTGGGGCACACTTCTTTTAGCTTAAAACACTTTCACAAGCTTTAACAGTTCTTCCAGCTTAACCATTTCTTCCTACTCAGTGCAATCTTCCATTTTAAACATTTCTTCTTGCACAGTTCATTATCCATAGATTTCTTCCCCCTGAGCCCTCTCACACAGCCATTTGGGCTCAGTCTTAACTCAGTCCCTGGACACACAGTCCCTCCTTGTAGCACCCAGCTCTAGACACACAGTCTTTTCTCCTGGGACACACATTACCTCTTCACTGTTCTAGACACAGCCTTCTCATCTGGGACACACAGTACCTCTTTGAACACTCAGTTCTACCACCAGTCCAAAGGGCACAGCCAGTACTCCTCCTGGGGATCCTCCTGCCTCAGCTACCAGTCTTCCTCTGCAGCTGCTGGCTCTCTCCTCCCCCTCACAACTCAGGTGGGATATTAAAATGGTTAATAGCCAAACAGGACCCAGCCCATAACCTGCTGCACCTGTTTCTATCCCCAGGACTCTCCCCGGTCCTAGCGACCTCCTGCTATACATCCCCTTACTGGCTCCCTTTTGTGACTCACCCAGCCCTTCAGCAACTCACCTAGCCCTTCTCCCTGGACATTTTTAGGGGATCTGCGCCCTCTAGGGGCCTAACCAGGGTAGGACAGCCTCTTCCTTCTTACATACCCCCACCCTTAAGATATTTGCTGCTCAACCTCAGCCACTCTGTAAGCCTTTTCCACTGAGGAGCAGCAATTCTTCCAAGAGGGCATACACTTTTCCAGGCTCATCCCTGTTCTATCCCTGGGTCTCACCAACCCCCATCTAGGCTCCTCATCCCCCTCTTAGCACATCCCATGGCCCCGGGCCCCTCCCATTCACCAGGCCCGAGGGGTTTCCGCTGCAGCGGGCCCTTCCTGACCCTCTTCTCCTGCAGCCCCCTCCCGCCTCTTGGGCCACCCGACGCTACCATGAGCCCTCCGAGGGAGGGGTCACCTAGCCCGCCTAGGTCCCTTATCTTTCTCTTAGCACCTCACATGGCTTGGCCCATCCCCCCGTTCCCGGGGACCTGAGGTGCCTAACCGCAGCAGGTCCTGTCTGACCCTCCAACTGCAGCCACCTCCTACCGCCTGGGGCTTCCGACCTCACCACGATCCCTCCGAGAAAGGGGTCACCTGACGACTCTTCTCTTAGCACCACACATGGCCCGGGCCCTTCCCTCTCACTAGGGTGCCCGCCACTACCATGCTCCCCCAGGCTGGGACCCCTGCAGTAGGTCCCTTTTGACCCTCCCCCTGCAAGTCCCAAAACCTGGTTCTTAATGTCCAGCTTTATTAGATCCTCTCCAGCGGTAGTTGACTCCGGTGAGTGCTGTGGCCTTCTCCTCTCCGGCTTGAACTTTTCTCCGGCTTCTCAGGCCTCCATCCTTCCTGGCCGTCCGATGGGGTGCAGCCTGCAATCACAACAAACAAAATCCAAGTGTGGCCTGTTTTCTCTCCTGGCCCCCTCACTTGTGCTGCACCTCCCTGTGTGTCCGCCCCCCCCTCCTGGGAAGGGGTTTGTGGCCTCCTCCATCCCCTACAGCCACTCCCTAGCCTCCAGTTCTCACTTACGTATCCACCTTCACCTCCCCCCTAAATACCCTTTACCTGGGGTAGGTGAGCAAAGCGCTTTTGCTAGTGTTGGCCCCCTCGACGGGCTTCTGGAACCTCCAGGGACACCTCCATCTCACGCTGACCCCTCATCTGGTCTGATCTGGACTCCACTGCTCCCGCATGGATGTTCAGTGAAGATCCCACCACTGCCACCATTTGTGAAAATGATGAGGCTTGTGTGATAATGAAGCTCCCACCTCAGGATCCCAGGTCCCTCTTTCACTCAGGGTGAGCTGGTTCTCAGTATGCAGATTTTATGCAAATTAATCTACTACCCTTTTCTGCTCAGGGTGACCTGCTTCTCACAAGGCAAACATAGTCAGCATAGTCAGGTCTCACCAATCAGGTTATTTGCAAACACATCTTTATTTCAGCCTCTGGGGCACACTTCTTTTAGCTTAAAACACTTTCACAAGCTTTAACAGTTCTTCCAGCTTAACCATTTCTTCCTACTCAGTGCAATCTTCCATTTTAAACATTTCTTCTTGCACAGTTCATTATCCATAGATTTCTTCCCCCTGAGCCCTCTCACACAGCCATTTGGGCTCAGTCTTAACTCAGTCCCTGGACACACAGTCCCTCCTTGTAGCACCCAGCTCTAGACACACAGTCTTTTCTCCTGGGACACACATTACCTCTTCACTGTTCTAGACACAGCCTTCTCATCTGGGACACACAGTACCTCTTTGAACACTCAGTTCTACCACCAGTCCAAAGGGCACAGCCAGTACTCCTCCTGGGGATCCTCCTGCCTCAGCTACCAGTCTTCCTCTGCAGCTGCTGGCTCTCTCCTCCCCCTCACAACTCAGGTGGGATATTAAAATGGTTAATAGCCAAACAGGACCCAGCCCATAACCTGCTGCACCTGTTTCTATCCCCAGGACTCTCCCCGGTCCTAGCGACCTCCTGCTATACATCCCCTTACTGGCTCCCTTTTGTGACTCACCCAGCCCTTCAGCAACTCACCTAGCCCTTCTCCCTGGACATTTTTAGGGGATCTGCGCCCTCTAGGGGCCTAACCAGGGTAGGACAGCCTCTTCCTTCTTACACTGGTGACTTTGTTGCCCACAGGCCCTTCAGCCACTTTGAGATTTGAGTTTTCTAACCTTGTAGCTTTGTGGGAACATCCATGTTTGATGAGATACCTCTGGCCCCATTTTTCTCTTGTCTTTAATGGTTCACATCTCATTGAATCCCGCAGGAGGAGTATCAGAGCGAAGGAATCAGCTGGCACAACATTGACTATACCGATAATGTGGGCTGCATTCACCTGATCAGCAAGAAACCAACAGGCCTTTTCTATCTCCTGGATGAAGAAAGCAAGTAAGCCACACAGATTCTGTTGGTGGTGATGATTGGGGGTGGGGGGGGGGGAGCCAGTGGTGTGCTGGAGCGGGCTCTCACGGGCTCGCGAGAGCCGTTTGTTAAGTTTTTAAGAATTTTGGGAGCCGGTTGTTAAAGTAGGCCTCCGCATGGCTATTCTAACAACTGACTCCCAAAATGTAGGCTTGGTCCCCCTCCTGAATTCTCTTTTACTTTGCTGGCAGTGATGCTGGCCCCACCAGCCAAGTAAATAGACTGCTGCTGCTCCCTGCTCCTTGTTTCTGACTCTGAGCATCAGGCTGGGACTTTTCATGCAAGTGCAAGAAGGTTCCATCATGCTGCTCAGAGCCAGAAACAAGCAGCAGAGAATGGTGGCAGTCCATTTATTGGCTGGTGGGGCTCGGTAAAGGTTTGCCTAGTGTGCCCGCACAAGGGAGGGGAGAGAGAGGCATGTATTCCCCCCCTCCCCCCAAATTTCAGGGCCGGCTATGTCCGGAGAGAAAGCCCGTTGTTAAAATTTTACCAGCACACCCCTGGGGGGAGCCAGCCGAGGACAAGCACTGTTTTAGTGCAGGAGACCACATTCTAACTTCAGTCCTCTTCTAACTTCCATATCCAGAAATGTTTAAAATGGCACTGCTATATAGACCATCTAGATTGGAGAAGGAATGTCCAAGTTGGGATTGTTCAGAATTTGCAGTGGATTTATGAATCTGTGAAAAACATATAATACATGTATCTGGTGCAGATGTAGTGAGTACAGCTGTTTTACGAAAGTACATTCAGAAAAAGAGCACATCAGGGCTCTGGGTATGAAGATGTCGGCACTTAACCATGTAAACGGGGGATTTTGCAGTCTGCATGTCTGTGTGATATTTATGTATATGGGCACTGGATTCTGCAAAACTGGTACAAATCTGGTACAAAGAACATATCTACTATAATAAAACTCACCCTCAACGTTCTGAGGACACTGACGTCAGTGAAGCCAAGCTCTGACTTCCTTCAAAAAGGTTCGTGGTAGTGAAGCCACCAAAATCGCTCCGGGCCCCACCTTCGAGGGCGGAGCAATGGCAGAACAATGAAGGGGTTGACAGGGAGGGAGGCGGGGGGGGGGGGGGGGGAAATTGCTCCGGGCCTCGCCCTTGAGGGCGGAGCAATGGCAGAACAACGAAGGGGTTGGCAGGGAGGGAGGGGGGGGTGGGAAATCGATCCGGGCCCTGCCCTCGAGGGCGGAGCAATGGCAGAACAACGAAGGGGTTGGCAGGGAGGGAGGCGGGGGGAGGGTGGGAAATCGCTCTGGGCCCCGCCCTCGCGTCAAACGTCATGATGTTGGGGGCGGAGCAATGCCAGAACAACGAAGGGGTTGGCCAGGAAGGGAGGGGGGTGTTGGCGACAAAAACCTTGCTAGGGCCCGTTTCATTTGGTCTGAAATGGGCTTCTTTTACTAGTGTTCATATAATTGTGACAAATTTGTAAACCCCCAAACACCTACTTGCTCACTTCCCGCCCCCCTTACCCCAACACACCTACCTTCCGCTCCCCACCCCCCTTACCCCAACATACCTACCCGCCTGCTCTCCTCCCCCCTTACCCCCACACACACGCACCTGCTTCCCTCCCCCCCCCCCTTATCGGATTAATTGGTCTATACCTCCACCATAAGGAGATCTTTAATTCAGCCAAACCACATAGTCTTGGTTCTTTAGGCCACATGAGAAATTAAACAGTGTAACAAAACTATGTTTATCCCCTTCCCATAACTACTCCAGAGTTTGCTTTTGAACATCAGAGAGGTGTTTAAATGTACAATTCCCCCCCCCCCCCCAATCCCTCCTCTGAAACCCGGGTCCAAGTGAGCAGTTACGTGACAGATGGGCTGCAGTGGAGCTTTTCAGGGGCTTCAACAACTTCTGAAATTTAGAACAAGGACAGTGCCAGGCAGACTTCTATGGTTTGTGCCCTGAACATGACAAGGACAAATCAAGATCAGGTATTATACATATGATTTTGACGTGATACTTCATTACATATGGAATCTTGTTGGGCAGACTGGATGGACCTTACAGGTCTTTGTCTGCCGTCATGTACTATATTACTATGAAACTGAACTTAGGTGTTATTCTGTAAACTTAGCTCCTAAATGCTGTAGCATACAACTACAAAGGGACTGTGCACATGGGCAGGTCAGGGGCGTGTCTAGCGCACATAAGTTATAGAATATTATCATGAGCACAACTCTCAGCTTTACACCAGCCTTTGAAAGTTAGGCACGCGCATATACCGACTTAAACTCTATTCTATAGCGGCATGTTTACGCATAATTGCCGTTACAGAACTGATGCTTAGTGCTCATGTTTTGCATGTCTAATTTTTGGCACGCTTTCTTGAATCTACCCCACAGTGTAGTGTTTCATTTCCACTCTGTTTTTTTTTTCTCTCATTTGTTTTTTTTAATGTAGTTTCCCTCGTGCCACTCACCAGACGCTGTTGGCCAAGTTCAAGCAGCAGCATGAAGAGAACAAGTTTTTTGTGGGGACACCAGTAATGGAACCTGCTTTTGTCATCCGTCACTTTGCAGGGAAAGTGAAGTACCAGATCAAGGTAGGTGCCGTGGCTGTGGTCGGGCTATGGCTCTTGCTTTCAAAGGGCTTCCAACTTGCCCCTTGCAAACTTATAACATTGGGGTACAAGAGAAACATGTCGCCACAGCATGAAAATAAGTCAAGACAGTGGAAAAGGACCACTATAGCAGGACAGAAGTCCTAAATGCCCAGCTTGGCCAAGTTTTAGCTTGATATGTCCAGACAGAGTGTTTAATTTGTTTTAAATGCTGTTTTATTGTTTTGTAGGTCTTATTGATTTTATGTTTATTTTACAGATTTTATGTAATTTGTCTCTGATGTAGACTTAAGTGCCGAAACTTGGCCGTTGGGTGTTTTGAATATATTAATAAAGATCTGCAGTTTCTAAAACACTTCAGGAAAAGAAAAAATTGTGCTCTGCAATGATGTCTCTTTTCACATCTGGGCCTTAAAAGATCTTTATGCATTTGCCTCCCCGGGTGGATGTCATAGAAGCAGGTTTGTGATGGCCAGATTGTCTCTTGATTTCTAGAAAGACAGAAGAACCACGTTCCTATTCTGTGGCTGTGTTCTGTTGAGATCACGTCTAGAAGGCAACAGCCTGAAATTCCAGTATCACTTTAAGTCTTATTGGCAAAATAAGACTGAAAGGATCAGGAGTCATTTGCTTTACAGCCCTATTTCTGCCCTTTCAAACAAAGGAAAAAAGGCCTTTCAGCGTACACTGTGTGTCTGAATGCAAACATTGTGTTTTTGTATCTGTGCCTATGGCAGTGTCTCTTCTCCCCTAGCTGGCTGAGGTCTATAAGGGAAGCCTGGCTTAAATATTTAAAACCACTTCACTGCCTGCAAGAGATGAATGCTAGATCACTCGCAGTGCCACCACATGTTGCGGCATTGGCATCACCATGGATTTGCTAAGGGTTATTAAGATGATTCATGTTGGACTCTCTCAGCTTCAGTGGAGGCATCAGCAAGCAATTTTGGCAAATATGCAGGATTCCACATACTGCTGGCATAGTTGAGTAACTTGCACTGTACCTGCCACAACCCAGCTGGACTTTCTTTAGGGATGTCGCTGGAAGAGGGGAGTAGTGAGAGCAGGTCAAAAATAAAGAAAATCAACAAAATGGGAGGATCTGAAACCTTTATTGGACTAAGTGTTTTAATGACGCAAGCTTTCTGGGCTGCCAAGGTCCCTGCTGGGTGCTGCCTAAAGATGGGCTGCTCTTGACACTTCAGGCATGCTTCAAATATCCGTTAACCTTATGGAGCTCACCCAACAGTGACAGTGATATCATATGACATGAGATTTCCACGGGAGCAAAGCTGACAGGCTCCAAGGGGAGCAGCTTCCCTAAACAGAATCACTGCATCAGGTTTTACAGCTTGAAGAACTGAGCCTTTAAGATTTATTCACATCTGTGTTACTAAATCCGGGCATCCCAAGAAACAGCCAACAAAGAACCCTTGACATAGGCATAACGCCGAAGCATGGCCTGTGTCGGGTCGTCGATACCAGGGGCGTATCTGGACTCTGGCAGTAGGGGGTCCAGAGCCAGAGAGAGGGGGCACATTTTAGCCCCCCCCCCAACGACCCCCCCCTCCCGTCACTGCCGCCATTGCCAGAACCTCCCCACCAACGACTCTCCACCCCCCCCCCCCCCCCGCCGTCAACCCTCCCCCCCTGCTGTTGTTTACCTTTGCTGGCGGGGGACCCCAACCCCCCGCCAGCCAAGGTCCGCTTGCCGCCTTTTAAGATATTTCTTCAGCTGGCGGGGGACCCCAACCCCCGCCAGCCGACCCGACGTCTTTAAGGTTCTTCGGCCTCCGTGGCCGTGCTGTAGTTGACTGTTCAATCCAGTTCGGAGTCTGACGTCCCAGCACGTTGTCCTGCACGTACAACGTGCTGGGACGTCAGACTCCGAACTGGATTCAACAGTCAACTACAGCACGGAGGCCGAAGAAGAACTTTAAAGACGTCGGGTCGGCTGGCGGGGGTTGGGGTCCCCCGCCAGCTGAAGAAATATCTTTAAAGGCGGCAAGCGGACTTCGGCTGGCGGGGGGGTTGGGGTCCCCCGCCAGCAAAGGTAAACAACGGCAGCGGGGAGGGTTGACGGAGGTAGGGGGGTCCAGGGCAAAATCTGCGGGGGCCCAGGCCCCTGTGGCCCCACGCAGATACGCCCCTTGTCGATACAGTTTGCTTCCTATAATCCTCATTTATTTATTTATTGCACTTGTACCCCACATTATCCCACCTTTTTGCAGGCTCAATGTGGCTTACAGAGTAGGTTATGATAGAGACAGTACCTGATTTAAATACAATTGATTAAAAGTAGAGGTAAGAGAGGTGGTAGTTGGGCGTATGTATGGGTAGTATGACCAATTGCACTTCTTTTGATATGCTCTGCTTGCTGTGTTGTTTCCCTCTGTTCTGGCAATGAGCATGCCTTACTGAGTCAGACTAAGACCGTCAAACCTAGCATCCACTTTCCAACACTGGCCAATCTAGGTCAGAAGTACATGGCAGGATCCCAAAGAATGAATCCATTTCTTTTTACTTAATGCCTAAGGGATAAGCAGTGACTTTCCCAGGTCTATCTGGCTAATAATGGTTTATTGGCTTTTCCTCCAGAAACTTGTCTAAATCCTTTATTAAACCCGGCTATCTTGGATGTTCTCACCACATGTTCCGGCAACAAATTTCACAGTTATGAGATGGATGAAAAGATATTTCCTTCAATTACTTTCAAAAGCGATACTTATTAGTGCCATGGAGTGGCCCCTAGCCTTAGTACGATTTGAAACGTTTGAACAGCTATTAACTGTTTGGTCACTTCACCCCACTCATGATTTTACAAACCACAAGGTCTCTGGCCTCTAGCTGAGAATTGCTACTGGGGTGACTGAGCACAGAGGCTGAAAGGCTTAAAAATGGGGACTAGAGCCTTTATAGAGTTGCAAATACAGGCTCATAATTGTAATCCTGATAGAAATTCATTCTTTTGGTAATCCACCAGACTAATCAGAAACTGGCAAACCAGAAAATGAATGATTTGTTAGCCTTAAAAAGCGATCATCTCTGTCATGTTACTTTGCTGGGTTTGTTCTAACTCTTTGCTTCAGGCTCGGATTAACTAAATTGATTCTTAAGACCAGAGTTTACCTGGACCTTTTCAATTCTACATTTGCTCTAGGATTTCCGGGAGAAGAACACAGATTACATGAGACCAGATATTGTGGCCCTGCTGAGGAGCAGTGACAGAGCCTACATACGGGAGCTGATTGGCATGGACCCTGTTGCTGTGTTCCGCTGGGCGAGCCTCAGGGCCGCCATCCGAGCCATGGCTGTCTTCAACCAGGCTGCGCGAGAGCGGGCTCAGAAAACCGCAGGTACCAGTCAGAGTTTAATAAACCTGTGATTTCAAAAACTAACATTTGGGGATAATTTATGTCCTTACAGTCAATTATGTGTCTTGTAAATAGTACAGTGTATTAAGATTGCAAGGTATGTGATCTCTGGTTTGGGATGTTGGTAAGAGCTATAAAGGAAGGTTTACATGGAAGAGCATTGCCTAGGTGGGGACATAGAATTCTGTCTTGTTAAATTATTTTTAATCATTTCCAAGCCAAGCTGTCCTCAGTGTCTGACCAAACATATCTATCTTTTTTTTATTTTTTATTAATTTATCAGAAATATTTAACAAGTACAATACTTGAAAAGTAATACAGGCATATTAATTGACTAAAAAACTCAGTCAATAAACTATAAGAAAATTGGTATAAAAGAAAAAAAGAATATAAGCCTTCTTTAGACCACTACAATAGGAGAAGGAGATAAATTTTCAGGAGAGAATTTAAGGAATATTGTTAAATTGTATATAGTTTAACACACAATTAACCCGATTCATTAATACATTTATATCAATCTTTGAGATGAATTACTAAGCTGAAACCAACTTTTTTTGATTGATAAAGACATTTAGTTGTTCTGGTAAGAAGAAAATATATTTGAGCCCTAAATATTTAATCACACATTTACAGGGGTAATTCAAATAGAAAGATGCTCCTATGTCTAGGGCTTCTTTCCTAAGGGCTAGAAACTCTTTTCTTCTTTCCTGAGTTTGTCTTGTAATGTCCAGGTACATCCATATCTTTTTCCCATAGAATAAAGATTGTGATTTCTTAAAAAATAAGCGTTTAACAGCCTCCAAATCCTGTTCAAACACAAAGGATACCAACAAAGTCTTTCTTTCAGAATTTTCTGATATGGATGATTCTAGAATCTCAGTTAAATTTAACTTCAATTGTTTGTCATTTGCTTGAAGTGAAATTTGAGAATCTATCTCCAATTGAGGCTCTGAGATCTTTTTATTTGGTGCATAAAATATGTGATTTAATGGAGGAGTAAAGTCCAAACATATCTTTCTAAAGTGTCTCTGATTGCTTACTGTTCTTAACAGGTGTGGTACGGAAAGGCCCCCGAGTCCCTCTTGGAGAACTACAGAGAGCCAACATTCAAACGGAAAAAGTTTACCGGTGAGAAATGTAGGGTGTCTGGTGTACCTGAAAGCATCTGGGAAGCAAGGAGGAGAGCATGGCCTTGATCTTTCTAATGCTACGGCAATGGGTAGGAGACCCAGCTGGCCAGGAGAGTCATGAAATTTAGACTTAGGGTGGTTTCTTAGCTACAGCAACAATGTTGTGAAAGGTGACCACACCAGTACTATCTATTTAGGTCTTAGGCTTGCCATTCAGCAGCTTCTTCATTTAAGGGCCAATTATCACCAATGAATGGGTAATGTTTAGCACCACCTTACCCCTAGCTCAACCCATTATTAAACAGAATATATCTGGCCATTTAAGGGGTTGATTCTAGGACAATGTGCCTGTATATAGGCACTCAAAGGGCACCTGTTGAGCACTTATTCTATAAGGGAATTTACTCTATAGAACAGTAGTGAAAGAAGTGAAATACAAGCCTAAACTTTAAGGACGAGTGGTTAGTTAAGTGCTTGTGTCTAAATGCCAGAAAGACACATGTAACTTAACAGTATTCTACATGTTACATGTGCGAGTCCCTCCCACACTCCACCCAGACTCCGTCTACGTGTATGTCCATCTGTCAAATATGCACTATATAATATCCCCCTAATTCTATAAACCTGTGTGCTTAACGCTTAGTGCATAGAATAAATCAGTTGCACGCAGAACTTCATTGTTAAATTAGCTGATAATTAGTGTTAACCAGTAATTGGCTCTAGTTTTCAGTTACAGGTGTAAACTACCCTTAGTTGGGGTCATGGACCTGGGAGGAGAGGGGCAGGTCAGAGGCCTGCTTAACATTTATACGCGCAGGTTATAGAAATACTGCCAGCAGTTAGGCTTGATAATTTACACCAGCCATTCAGCTAGCTGCCATGCTTGCGCCTAAATTAGGTGCGTTACTGTGAACTTACGCTAGTATTCTATCATGGAAATTACACACACAATTGCCAAGGTAAAATTTGCACTTAGGTGCCAGGATGATGAGTGCTAACTCTAGGCAACCTGTAGAGAGTTGCTTACTTTATTTATTTTTTGTCTATTAGATTGTAAGCTCTTTGAGCAGGGACTGTCTTTCTTCTATGTTTGTGCAGCGCTGCGTATGCCTTGTAGCGCTATAGAAATGCTAAATAGTAGTAGTAGTAGTACCCTAGAAGTGGAATTTTTGGCATTTAGGTGCGTATGTGCCAGTACTTCAATCCAGGAGCAGCCCAAGGCAATCTGTCACCCGAGGCAGGGATGAAATGCTGCCCGTCCGCATCCTGCACCCAATCTAGCAATATCTCCCCCTTCCCTGTGCTTACCTTTATTTATTTATTTATTGACAAAAGGCGACATCTGCAGCGATTCCCATAGGCTGCCCTGCCACCGGCACCAGCCTCTTCACTACTGTGTCCTGCCTCTGAGGAATCAGGAAGTTACGTCTAGAGGTGGACCGCAGTGGGAGAAGAGGCTGGTGCTGGCGGCAGGGCAGCCAATGAATTAGCCACTGCCGCCTTTTGGAAAAGAAACAAATAAGGTAAAGGGTTGAGGACTGAGGAGAGAGTGCTGCTCCTGGAGCATGCCGCCTGAGGCCTAATGGTAGGGCCGCCACTGTTCCAGTCATTTATATGCTGTTTGACACATAACATTAGTACTTACTGAATAGAAATACCTCCCATATGGTTTAAAGAGCTCAATATTTGTATAATTTTTGAAAATCGATAGACAAGCAAGTTAAGCGTTTGCCACTTGGGCCAGCGAACGCCTAGTTTGCTTTGAATATTGGCCTGTCTAATGTTTTAAAACCTATTATTAAAGGGCATCTGAGTTCTTTAGAACAGAGATTTTCAACCTTTTTCATCTCATGGCACACTTACACGGCACTAAAATTGTCAAGGCATACCCCTACACATGATGCAGCATTTTACCTTTCCCACCCCCACCCGAACCTCTGGTCATTTGACCTTCTTCCCCCTCCCACTCATAGTCCAGCATTTTACCGTCTCTTCCCTTACAAAGGGTCCATCATTTAGCTTCTCTCCCCCACCCCTCCCACCCCCCACAAATAGCCCAGCATTTACCTTTTCTTCCCCCCACAGCCACAAAAATAGTCTAGCATCTCTGACTCCTGTCCCCTCTCCAACTGGTGACCAGGCATCTCCCCTTGTCTCTATTCCCCCCCCCCCCCCCCCCCCCCCCGTATCGTTTGAAAGTTTTATTGTCTCTAGCAATTGATGGCAGCAAGCAACGATTTCATACAGCATTCTCGTGCCAGTTCCACAACCTTCTCTCACACACTTCCCACTTTTGTGGAAACAGGAAGTTAACGTCAGAGAAAAGGCTCCAGGGTTGGTGCAAGCAGGCTGTATGAATCGCTGCTCCCTGCCACCGAGTGCTAGAGACAAAAAAAACTTAGAGGCAGATGCACTAAAGCTAAATGAGCCTTTAATGACCCTCCAACGAGGAAAATTTGATCCGTTGCATGCATCAAAGGGCTTTTACCGAGGAAGCCAGCAGCTAACGAAAACGGAATGGAGATGAGCAATTAGTGTGAAAACCCCATTGAAACGACATGCACTAACCTTTTCCGATTGCCTTTACGCAGGAAAAAGGCAGGAAATCTAACGAGAGGTCTGGACCTCTCGTTAGGACAGCTCTGTGCCAGGAAAAATCATTAAGTGAAAAAATAAACAAACTTTGAGCCAATCCCAGCGCATTAGCAGAGCTAAAAGCGCTGTGATTGGTCCAAAGGACGTCAGAAAACACATCAAATAAAAAAAATTAAAAAAGGATCGGGAGAGGGCAAGGGCGCTCATCAGGAGCGTCCTGTATGGACGGCCTTGCCCCCCCCCCCCCCCCCCCCCGCTGCTCCCCACTTTCCGCCGCTCCCCCCCCCTCCCCCCCACCCGAAAAAGCAAAATGCTAGCTACCCCGGTCCCCCTCCCTTCCTGTTCCTGTGTTCTGCAGAGCTAACTCCGCCTCCCGTCATTCTTTCGCCCCGTGCCCCGCCCCCGCTGCCCCCCCTGAGGTCGACTACGCCGCTCCCCCCCTCCACCGAGACCCCCCTCCCTATTAACGACCCGAGCAGCGCCTCTCACCTCTTTCAGAAGCGCTGCACGGGCAGGAAGATCTTTTGTGTTGGTTGTAGAGTCTCCATGACGTCTCTTCTTCCCTGGCCTAGGCCCCGCCTCCTCCTGACGTAACCTACGTCAGAAGGAGGCGGGGCCTGGGCCAGGGAAGAAGAGACGTCATGGAGACTCTACAACCAACACAATAGATCTTCCTGCCCGTGCAGCGCTTCTGAAAGAGGTGAGAGGCGCTGCTCGGGTCGTTAATAGGGAGGGGGGTCTCGGTGGAGGGGGGGAGCGGCGTAGTCGACCTCAGGGGGGCAGCGGGGGCGGGGCACGGGGCGAAAGTGACGGGAGGCGGAGTTAGCTCTGCAGAACACAGGAACAGGAAGGGAGGGGGACCGGGGCAGCCAGCTAGCATTTTGCTTTTTCGGGGGGGGGGGGAGCAGCGGGGGGGGGGGGGGCAAGGCCGTCCATACAGGACGCTCCTGATGAGCGCCCTTGCCCCCTCCCGATCCTTTGTTTTTGGATTTTGCTGACCGGGTAGCCACGTGTATGTGTTGTGGCTTTTTTTTTTGTTTGTTTTTACGTTTGCAGCATGCGCAGAGCAGCCAGCAAAACGCTTGGCTGCTCTGCGCATGATTTAGGGGCCGATTACCGATGTGTATTGTGATTCTTTGATACATTGTACGTTTGAATACCGATCTGAGCATGTGTGACTTTTTTTTTTGGTGCATTCTTCGTTTTTTAAAAATCGTTAGGGACTTTAACGATTTTGATTTTTTTACGTTTGGTTGCTGCATCTGCCCCTTAGTCCATTCTGGCACAAATTAAGCTGGTCCAACTCCTGTGGCACACCTGGGGAGTAGCTGTGGCACACCGGTTGAAAAATGCTGCTTTAGAATGTTTTGTTCCTGATGCCATATTTGCACTTTCACTGATGTGACATCACAAAGACAGCCTTGTCAGTTGGTTACTCTCTGGTGCGTGGACATATACTAGTAATGAGTTTGTACACACCTAGGATAGACAACACTTCCCGTACCCCTTGACACTTTCAGGCAGCTAATTATATAAACCAGCCAAGCTGTGCCAAAGAGGATGGGATCTGGATGCAGTGATTTGAGTTTTTCAGCAGACAACTATCTTTACCATCCTTTTTTCAGGGGAGTGATTTACTTGTAATTCTAATATGCCATCCCAGGTACACTGACCCTGAAAGTGAGAATTTTCTGGGAGAGAGGAGACAGGATGCTTGTGGGAGCTCATGAAGTTTTAGAGGGGGTAGTTGGTGGTAAATTCAGGAACTTAAAATTGCCTTCCCCTTTGGGGATAGTACCTTTATCCAGAGAGGTGGGGGCATGATTACACTTTGCACAATGCCACAGGGAGTTTCACTTTCAAAATGTGCTTTGTCTGTTCATAGATACAGAGTAACCACAGACCTGTGAACTCCCCATCGCGCAATACAGGACGTGTAAAACTCGGTGATTCTGAGCACTGTCCTTTCTGGTAGTTTTGGACTGGAATTCACCATAGGGTGTTCTGCATTTTTTCCCTTTTGCAGCCGCTCTGTACTTGATTTCTCATTTGATTGCACTGAGGATTTCGATATTGATGTTTTCGAAGACATCATTACACTTTACGAAAGCAAGAAGTAAGTGGATGTGTAGCAGCCTGACATCCAGGGGAGGGGATGAAGCGCTTCCAGTTTAAGACAAAAGCTTTTGAAAATGGCCAGCATACAGAGAGCAAGAGACATGAAACACTAGAGAGACAGTGACAGATGGGCTCTTTTCCATAAGGACACAGCAAACACTTGCCCTCTCCATTGTGATCCAAAAATGATCAACTGTATCCAAGCAGAATGTGGTAAATACTTATTGGGCTATGGTGCCTACATCTGTCATCCTCAGAGCACTTGAGAAAATTTAATTCCAAGCAGGTGACATTTGTGACTTGCAAACCAATACTGTTCAGTGATAGCCAAATCCACAGTGTTCTGAGACTGAGTCAACCTCACTCTTAATATTTTTGGTTTCTAAAATTTTTGCGCAATAAGCTTTGGATTCTAAGTAGCTTCCAAAATGTGTTTGTATTTTGTTTAAAGAAATGAAACAAAGGTCTTTCTGTTGTCAGATTGACCGACACCTGGAATTATTTCACACTCCTCCTCCACTCCACCCCACCCCAAAACATTATAGACTGTGGAAGATGCAGGGATTTGTGACTGGGTCTCCAGCAGAAGTATATCCACTAACCATGCCATGCAGCTACATTACAAAAAGCTGCGCTTAATTATAGAAATCTTTGGCATTGCTGGGTGCCCAGAAACTTTTTTTTTTTTGTCATTTCTGTAGTCCCCTGGCTGTCTTCTGCCTAACAAGTAAATAAGTTACTTTCCTCCCCATCTCACCTTCCCCCCCAAAATATGAGTAAGTGGTAGGATCTTTCCTTTTCCTTCAGCATATTTGTTGTATATTTTAATATAGAGACTATGGCACAGGGATAATTTATTCCCAATTGATATAATATTACCGATAATAAGACCTCAACGAAAAAATGGAAATTGTGGGCTCCGAGGTGTTACATTCTGGCTCTCTGTGTGCTGGACGCTTACTCCCCTCTCTTGTTTCTATGGCTGGCGCCTCTGGGAGGCGGGCAGAACAGGTAAGTGGTGGCACATGGTTTGGATACTGGTCCCATACAAGAATGGTGCATGGTGCATGAGGACCCACTTGCTGGCACAGCCATTCAATGAAGCTCTTCTCCCAGGCTCACTCTTTTTTTTTTTTTTTTTTTAGAAACTTGTTTTGGTGATTAAACGAGGGAAGCCCTGTAATAGCACTGATGTGCAGTGTGTTTTGAGTTATGTCTACAGACTACCTACCCGTTTGGGTTTACAGTTTACAGAGATACAAGTTTATGATGTGTTGTAATAAGAGGAACAAGCAGATGATCAGAGAAATTAAGATCACATCCTGTTTTGCCCATGGACACCTCTTGTGACTTTAAAGAAGTCATTGCATCTCCCATCACTTCAGACCCCCCCAGATAAGTTGTTTGGGGCAAGGACTTGTTTCACGTGGATTCAGTTTGAGCCGCCTTGAGCGTCATTGGAAAGGTGAGCAAACCTCCCAAAATTATTGTGAGGTGTTATAGCTTTTAATGCAGTTTTGTACATTCTTCTTTTTTGGCTTATGCCAGTGGTGCCCTTATGTGCCATGCTGTGCTGCGATCTGTTCAGCCGGTCAGATTTGAGGATTTCCTGGTGTTTTGTCTTATTGCCCAGAACACATGATGAGACTGGAAGAGCAATTGGTGCACTCTGATGTGTGTGCATATTCTCTTCCATTTAGTAATACACCATTAGGATCTTAATGTCTCACTCATGCTTTGACAAAATCTCTGCATCATGGGTGTGGCATCAGAAAGTAGCCTTGGTTGCACTTATAAATAATCAGACTTCTAGACTGTCTTCCCTGTGTAGCTCAAGGTGGTTTACCCTGCTTCATTTTTTTTGTTTGTTTTCATGTTACTTATCTGCTATTCCACATTGATTTAAAGGAGCAGCACTGGGACAAGATCCTTCTGTTTCACTAGGGACAGGGATTCTGTTTAATGCCCTGTTTTCTTTCATGATTCTCTCTTCCTGTCTCTCTGTCTCTGCCTTTCCTTGTCATTTCACCCTCTGTATTACAATCAGGGATATGCATGCCCAAATCATCAAGAGTATCAAAGGACTGCCCTGGCAGGGCGAGGACCCCGGCAAGCTGCTCCGATCCCTGAGTCATCTCCAGCCATCTCGCTTCCAGTTCCTGTGAGTGTCCCTGCTGGTGCAGAATGACTTCTGTACATGTGCAACAGTGACTGGACATGCTTTGCTTTCCCTCCCCCGCCCGCATAGTGCAGTCGATGTGTGTGAGAGGGGGAAAATCACAGCAGGTTATTTCAGAGGAGGAGGCGATGGCATTTTAAGAGCAGCAGATGATACCAGTTAATGTGGGCAATGTTGCCTGTGCCCCTTGGGAGAAAAAGGAAAGCTGTTTTGCTTATAAGAGAGCCATATTGGCACGAGCGTGAGACTTGAGCCACTCTCAGGGCTGCCAACTGTCACCACATCGCATGACTGCCCCTTGTCATATTTCAGTCTGCACCACTTCTATCCGGAACTGCGTCGGAGCAGAGCCAGTTAGCGGTGAATAGTGACAGCTCTGGTGCACCCAGTGGGGGCACAGAGGAGGTGGAACTGTTCTCACAAGCATCTTATCACCAGCAAGTCTCTACGCTCTCGTGGTGGCCGCCAGCTTTCCAGTCCAAGTACTGTGCTAAAAATAGTAAAACCAGGGGTGAAGGTCAAATGGTACAGCAGTACCCAGTCTTATATTGGTAGAAATGGCGTTTGTAGAATGGGTTCTTGGGGCGCGTTGACTCCATGTTTGTCCTTTCCTTGTGCTCTGCTTTCTGGGAAATCTGTCTGATTCTGGTGTAACATGCATGCATGGCTTGCTAAAACTAATGATTATGTGATGAAACCCAGCCTCTGGCCTGAGTTTGAGCATCTGCACACATGCTGATCCACGAGTGCTTTTATCAAAGACATTTTGTGGTTAGATGCACTGAAAATGTCTATGTGCTTTTCACCTGCCATTTGTGCAGATGAAGTGGGTACTGGGGTAAAATATCATACCAAAATACCTCGGGGAAACCTTGCTGTAACGGCACATACTAAGAAAATCAGCATATAACTGGATAGGAGAGGACAATTTTCGGCCAAGCCAAGGCTTCGAAAATTGCCTTCACCCCTTCATTTATTAGACTTAATAATGCAGCTGTTTTTATAAATCACCTTTGCCTTTTTTTAACAGGAAAGCTAAAGGTGTACGGCAGAAGCAGACCATTCCCAAGGTAAGCCCGCGGAGTCCAAAACTACTAGTCACATCTCTGTCCATGAGGTGCTGTTGCATCTCTATAATAAAGTCTGTCTTTTTCTTCAAACAGGACGATGAGGGCTCAGTATTTAGTGGCAGTTATCCAGGTAGGAGTGGCTCCTACCTGGGAGTGCCACTCACTGGGGCCATACCTGGCTGATATAGTCCTGGTTTTACCACCCAGCTGTTGCACATGTACAATCTGATTTCACTCCCAGAATGAGTAGCAAAGGAAGCAGTCAATTGGTCAGAACGCTTGGACAGTGGTTTGGGAGAAAGTCCAGGGGGGAGGGCCATTGTTTTAAGTCTAAACTCTCTGGATGACCTTGATCCTGGTGTTTCATCTGCCGGCATCTCCAGGGATCCATCAAGGAGTTGATCTACCTCTGGCTGTCCTAGTGATCAAGTTTTAAATAAAGATATTCATGATAAAGAGGTTGATTAAATAAACAAGATGGTTCAGTTTTAACTAACAAGCAGTATGATTTAAATAAAGTGTCTTTGACGTTGCCATAATTGAGTTAGCACTCAATATAAAATTGTTAAAAAAATATATTTCCATTCCCTATCATCAAGCCGATCAATCCATAGATTGGTGGGTTGTGTCCATCTACCAGCAGGTGGAGATAGAGAGCAATTTTTTGCCTCCCTATATGTGGTCATGTGCTGCCGGAAATCCCCAGTATGTTCTCTATATAGCAGGTGTGTGGTCGCACAGCAGCAGCTCTGGCTAGGTCTCCAAGCCTAATTGTTTAGGTTTTATTGAGTACCTGGGATTGAGGGCTCTTCGTGAGCAAGTGAAAACCTGGTGGTGCCAGGTTCCTCCTTTTCTCCCCCCTCCCGCTGGCTCCGTTTAAAAAAAAAAAAAAAAAACCCCAGCAAAATAGACGTCCTTGAGAGAAAGACGTCCTTGGTTGCAGCTATTCACTGGGACTCCAAATCATTGCAGCTCGGAGCGAGAAGCAGGTAACTTACCTTTTCCTAGCGGGCAGGGGGTTCCCCGAACAGTCTCCACGTGGCTATGGCGTCGGATGGCAAGGGCACAAAAAGACGCTCCCCAGACCGCATGCGCGCGTCTAGCAGGGAAGCGGGGGGTTCAAAGGCATTGACGCCTTTCTTGGGTGCCTTTTCGGAATCGGGAGAGTTCCCCCGGTTTTCCTCCAGTGCGGCGGTTTTTCCCGCCTTAGGCGCCCATCCCCCGCTGGCCGCCCTCCCAGTTGTGGCCGGCCACGCTGCTTGGTCGGCTCCTTCTTGGGCTGCCCTTGAGGTGGGAGACGTTAATGGTATGGTCACCCTTGACTCGGGCGACGGTATAAAGTCGGTGAAATTAAAGCGCCATTCTTCCTGCATGGCTCCTTCGCGGAGTGTCACGGCGGACGCCATTTTAGATGCGCAGCGCGCCTCTCCCCCGCTTTTGGGAGCGCAGGTTGAGAGTGCCTCTAGGGCCGTGGCCCAGGCTGCAGAAGTGCACAGACTGGGGGGTTTCTCCCCTGAGTTTATTTTACTGCTGCATCAGGCTTTCCTTATGCAAAACGCTGCCCCTGCTCCCGTGTCTGATAAGGGTGATGAGGCTTCCATGATCAAGTGCCCTCGGGTGGCTCTCCAGGCCCTAGGGGACTCGGTCTACTCTGATGTGGATGAGGGCAGCGTATCTGAGTTCTCCCAAAGGTCCTTAGGGTATTCTGTGGAGGAGACCGATCCCCGCTCGGATGGAGCGGATGACCCCTCTGCAGCGCGGCTTTTTCGCTCAGAGGATTTGCCCAACCTGTTAGTGCAGGCCATGAGCATTCTGAAAATTTCCTGTCCAGAGGAAGGCCCTCTCTCAGCCTCAGCTGGCTCTGCCATTATGTTGGGAACTAAACGCCCGCCCAGAACCTTCCACGTTCATGAAGCCATGCAGACTTTAATTTCGGCTCAATGGGATGCTCCTGAAGCGAGCCTTAAGGTAGCCAGAGCCATGTCCCGTCTGCCTGAGGGTGAACGGGAGGCCTTTCTCTGGCCTACAGTAGACTCTTTAATCACTGCGGTGACTAAGAAGACGGCTCTGCCGGTGGAAGGTGGCACTGCCCTGAAGGACGCTCAGGACAGGAGATTGGAGGCGTCCTTAAGGTCGGCCTTTGAGGCAGCCGCCCTGAGTTTGCAAGCCTCGGTTTGCGGCTCCTATGTGGCCAGGGCATGCCTGACCGTTTTGCAGCGGGCTCCCCCCTTGGATTCTTCCTTGAGGGCAAACTGGCCGGCCCTGGAGTCGGGCCTGGCCTACTTGGCGGACTTGCTGTATGATGTCTTGAGAGCCTCGGCTAAAGGTATGGCTCAGACAGTCTCTGCCCGGCGGTGGCTGTGGCTTAAGCAGTGATCGGCTGACCATGCCTCAAAATCTTGCCTAGCCAAGTTGCCTTTTAAGGGCAAGCTGCTGTTTGGGGACAAGCTGGACAAGATCGTGACCGAGCTCGGCACATCTAAGCGCAAGAGGTTGCCGGAGGTCAGGACTCGGGCCGGCAGTGCTCGCCCTGGTCTCTCCAAGGGCCGATTTCAGGAAGCCCGTCGGTATCGCCCGGGCAAGTCGGCCTCCTCTTCCTCTTCTTCTTTCAAGCGGAACTTCTCCCCCAAGCAGCATTCCTTTCGCAGGGACCGCCGTCCCGGAGGTTCTTCCTCCAGCCCTCCCCAGGGTCTCGTACCCAATGACAGGGCCCTGGTCCATGCCCCAGAGCAGATCGGAGGATGGCTATCCTCGTTTCTGGGCGAGTGGACCAGGGTAACTTCAGATGCTTGGGTTCTGGAAGTCATCAGAGACGGCTACAAGCTAGAGTTCTGCTGGCCCCTAAGAGACGGGTTCGTAAACTCTCCCTGCAAGTCTCCAGTCAAAGCGGCGGCAGTACAGCAGACTAGACAACCTGCTCCGCCTGGACGCGTGGTTCCAGTGCCAGTAGATCAACTTGGCAAGGGACGTTACTCCATTTACTTCGTGGTACCAAAGAAGGGAGGTGCTGTGAGGCCTATCCTCGACCTCAAAGGAGTCAATCGGGCCTTAAAGATACGGCACTTCCGGATGGAGACTCTCCGCTCCGTAATAGCTGCGGTGAAAAAGGGAGAATTCCTGGCATCCCTGGACATCAAGGAAGCTTACCTACATATTCCCATCTGGCCGCCTCATCAGCGCTTTCTGCGTTTTGCAGTACTGGGCCGACACTTCCAGTTCAGAGCCATCCCGTTCGGGTTGGCAACGGCTCCGCGGACCTTCTCCAAAGTAATGGTGGTCATCGTGGCTTACCTCTGCAAGGAGGGAGTGGAAGTCCATCCCTATCTGGACGACTGGCTGATCCGAGCCCCTTCCTATGCGGAGTGCGGGAGAGCTACAGACAGGGTCATTGCTCTTCTGAGCTCCCTGGGATGGATCATCAACTGGGAGAAAAGCCAGCTGCGCCCGACTCAGTCCCTGGAGTATCTGGGAGTTCGATTCGACACCCAAGTGGGCAGAGTGTTCCTACCGGACAACCGGAGCCTCAAGCTTCGGACCCAGGTGGACCAGTTCTTAGCCTCCTCTACTCTTCGGGCTTGGGACTATGTGCAGCTGTCGGGCTCCGTGACGGCCACGATGGAGGTGGGTCCCTGGGCCAGGGCTCATATGAGACCACTACAGCACTCTCTTCTACGGCGGTGGACTCCAGTCTCGGAGGATTACTCTGTACGCCTTCCTTTGGATCCAGCGGTGCGAAAGGCGCTGAGTTGGTGGCTGAGGCCAGGCAAGCTGTCCGCAGGAATGCCTCTTACGACCCCGGAGTGGGTTGTCGTTACGACGGACGCCTGCTTGACGGGCTGGGGAGCCCACTGCCTGGGACGGACAGCGCAGGGGCTCTGGTCCTCTGCAGAGACGAAATGGTCCATCAACCTCCTGGAACTCCAAGCCATTTGGTTGGCGCTTCTAGAGTTTTTCCCAGTACTGGTGCTGAGGCCTGTGCGGGTCCTGTCGGACAATGCCACGGCTGTGGCCTATGTCAATCGCCAGGGAGGTACCAGGAGCGCCCCTCTAGCCAAGGAGGCCATGAAGCTATGCCTGTGGGCGGAAGCGAATCTGGAACAGCTGTCGGCGGCCCACATTGCGGGAGTCATGAATGTCAAGGCGGACTTTCTCAGTCGCCATACCTTGGATTCCGGAGAGTGGCAACTGTCTGCTCGGGCGGGCGTTCTTGGACATCACGAAGCGCTGGGGCCGGCCGAGCCTGGATCTGATGGCGTCCTCGGCCAATTGCCAAGTACCGCGTTTTTTCAGCAGAGGACGGGACTCTCGATCTCTGGGAGTTGATGCTCTTCTCCAGCAGTGGCCGGCGCAGGAGCTTCTCTACGTGTTCCCGCCCTGGCCCATGATGGGCAGGGTGCTAGACCGGGTGGCAAAGCATCCAGACCGGGTGATCCTGGTGGGTCCGGATTGGCCCAGACGTCCCTGGTATGTGGACTTAATCAGACTCTCGGTGGACGACCCTCTGCGGCTGCCTGCGGAGCGGGGCCTCTTGCACCAGGGTCCCGTGGTGATGGAGGATCCCTCCCTCTTTGGTCTTACGGCCTGGCTCTTGAGCGGAAGCAACTGAGGAGGAAGGGCTTCTCAGACAAGGTCATCGCCACTATGCTGAGAGCGAGGAAGCGCTCTACTTCTACCACTTACACCAGGGTTTGGCGTACCTTTGCGTCGTGGTGCAAAGCAGGCTCTGTATCGCCCTTCACTGCTCCAATATCTTCAGTGTTGGCGTTCCTGCAAGAGGGGCTGGAGAAAGGCCTGTCGCTCAGTTCGCTGAAAGTCCAGGTGGCGGCTCTAGCTTGCTTCAGGAGCCGTCTGAAGGGTGCTTCCCTGGCTTCGCAGCCAGATGTGGTGCGCTTTCTCAAAGGAGTTAATCACCTGCGCCCTCCTCTGCACTCGATAGTGCCTACATGGAATCTCAGTCTGGTGCTACGGGCCTTGCAGAAGCCGCCCTTTGAGCCCTTGCCAAGGGCATCGCTGAAGGACCTGACGTTGAAAGCGGTCTTCCTGGTGGCTATCACCTCAGCCAGAAGAGTTTCCGAGCTCCAGGCGCTCTCGTGTAGAGAGCCGTTCCTGCGATTCACTGAGGCAGGAGTGTCGATTCGCCCAGTGCCTTCCTTCCTGCCCAAGATTGTTTCTCGATTCCATGTGAATCAGCAGCTTTGCCTACCCTCCTTTCGTAGGGAGGATTACCCAGAGGAGTACCCTGCGCTCAAATACCTGGATGTTAGACGGGTCATCATCAGATACTTGGAAGTGACCAATGATTTCCGGAAGTCGGATCACCTGTTCGTGCTGTTCGCAGGCCCTCGTAAGGGCCTGCAGGCACCTAAGCCTACGGTAGCACGTTGGGTCAAGGAGACGATCGCGGCAGCTTATGTGGCGGCAGGGAAGATTCCGCCTATTCAGCTGAAGGCACACTCTACTAGAGCACAAGCAGCCTCGATGGCGGAGTCCAGATCTGTCTCCTTGGAAGAGATTTGCAGAGCGGCTACTTGGTCGTCGGCTCATACCTTCTCACGACATTACCGCTTGGATGTGGCTGCTCGGGCCGAGGCCCAGTTTGGAGCTTCAGTGTTGCGTTCAGGGATTTCTGGGTCCCGCCCTGGGTGAGTACTGCTTTGGATTGATCGGCTTGATGATAGGGAAGGTAAAATTATGTATCATACCTGATAATTTTCTTTCCCTTAATCACAGCCGATCAATCCATAGCCCCTCCCAGATATCTGTATTGTTTGTGTTCTGGTTATATTTCAGGTTCAAGTTCAGTCTGCAGTTCGTGTTCACGAGGATTTCGTGTTCAAGTTCTTCCAATTGAAGTTTCTTCGAGTTGAGACAGTTTTGTGTTACAGTGAGCTGCTGCTTCCTCTCCCCCCGTTTCGGCGGTGGCTGGATTGATAACTAAATTATGCCGGCGCTCCCTCCCGCTTCGTGCGGCTTTATGGTAGCTTTGTATCCCTCCCGCTTCAGCGGTGTTAGGGTAAGCCAGCTCCTCCGGCAGTTGCGGTAGCAGGATAAGCCAGTTCCCCCCGCGTCGGCGGGTGTGGTTTCCCGCCCACCGCCCCGGCGGTGGTGCACTGGAATATTTCCCCTCCCCCGCTTCGGCGGTGGTGAGCTGGGCAGAGTGTCCTTTTGTGGGTGTAATTCTCTAAGTGCTGAGTCCTGTGGATGTAGCTTTGATATCGACATACTGGGGAATTTCCGGCAGCACATGACCACATATAGGGAGGCAAAAGATTGCTCTCTATCTCCACCTGCTGGTAGATGGACACAACCCACCAGTCTATGGATTGATCGGCTATGATTAAGGGAAAGAAAATTATCAGGTATGGTACATAATTTTACCTTACATAGCTTCTCACTATTCCAGACCCTATGGGATACTTATGTCCATCAACCAGCAGGTGGAGATAACAGAACTGAGACATACCTCTCTTGGCATCCAGTCCAGCTCCTCAATATTTTCTGTCTTCTGCAGATGGATTGAACACACTTTTCACCCTCTGGTTCAGTTGGTCAACTGGTCTCCAGTTGGGCTTTGCAAGTGGTTTGAGTCTGCAGAATCATATCTGGAGGTCTTCAGATTCCTATCTCTGGTGCCCTGCAAATTTACTTCTTTCCTCCCTTCACCTCCCTGTGGAGCTCTTCTTTTCCAGCACAACAACCTTTAAAAAAAAAAAAGAAAAAAAAAAGCTGAAGGAAAAAGGTTTACTTTAGAGACCATGGTAAGGGTAATGATAAATCAGTCTTCTATCCCACTTTTACCTTACAGTTCTAAGCTGGTTACAATTTATAAGAAGCCAGTTTTATTTAACTGGGAAGAACGGTTAATGATAGTTTCAACAGTAGGGGAAAAATACATATTTAACTAGAATGAAGAACAGTTAATGATTCAGCATTTAGGATGGGATACATACTTCTGAAACAAAGTTTTTTTTTAATATATTTTTCGTAAAATTAATGTAAGACTGAGAAGACTGAAAAATGAATCATAGTCTATAATCTTGCCGCTTGAAAGACCAAACTTGATTCAAACAAATGTAACCTCTTTTTCCCTTTTGGTGATGGAAAAGAATAATCTACTGTACCAGTACATCTTGTTCTCAAAGTAAATATAAAATGTGGATATAAATAATCCAGTACAAGACCATATAGAAGTTAAAAAAAAAATCATGCCATCTTGAAGTGTATTCTGGCTTCAATAGGCAGCCAATGCAATGTTACATAACTAGGAGTGATACTATCAAATTTAGACAATTCAAAAAGTAGTCTAACTGCTGTATTCTGAATTGTCTGCAGTCTCCTTATTAGATTTCTATTACATCCTAAGTACACTAGATTACAATAATCCAATTGTGCGATTAAGAGAGATTGACGTAGGATTTTAACTTGATCTTGTTCAAAATAGTTGCGCACATATCGCAGCTTTTTCATCAGGAAGAAACATTTATTCACTATTGGAAAAAAAGCTGTTTTTCCATGGTTAGAGCACTATCAATAAACACGCCTAATATTTTGATAACTGTAGAAAATTCGAAGGTAACTTGATTAATGGTAATTGGTTTTGGAATATTCTCTGGATGCATATCAAAACATATAAATTTTGTCTTGTTGGTATTCAATTTTAACTTATGGGAAAACATCCAATTATTTATTAGTGACATGCATTGTTGAATTAATATGGGATCAATTGCTGGAATGGAATCAAAACTGAAAAGTGATCTGCAAAAATGTAGTGTTTGAAAATGTATTATTATGCAGCAAGAGACCTAGAGATCTTAAGAAAATATTGAAAAGCAATGGAGTCGGTGGAGAACACTGTGGGGCTCCACATGTGTTGTTCCAAGAGGAGGATAAACCATCCTTTGTTTTAACTGTGTAAAAGTGGATCAAAAAGGTCTTAAACTAGTCCTACACTTTTCCAATAATTCCAATATTTTCAAGCAGCTGCAACAAAATTCTATGATCCACTAGGTCAAATGCCGCCGAAAGATCGAATTGTAACAATATTGCATACTTCCCCTTGCTTATTAAACATTTGAGTTTGTCACTGAACTACCTACTGTTTCTGTACTGTGGAAAGATCAAAATCCCGATTAGGAGGAACACATAATCAAATTAGTTTCCAGATAGTATGTTAATTGTTGAGTAACAAGACAAGAGTATTAGTCCTGATTCTTTCTTGGCTGGGGCAAGACTTGTGAAGACTGTGAGCTTGGGGGGAGCAATTGGCAGTGGTAAGTCTGACTACAGTTTGACTCAGAACCTCTTGGAGGGCTGCAACTTCTACTCGGTGTAGGAGAGGGATCCTGACTCACCGCTTGGGACTGCTTTGTGCTGTGTTTGTGCCAGTTGGGGTAAATGGTGACTCCCATGGAGACAATTAAGCAGTTTTCTCGCTGTGAGACCCACCAGCCGGCATTGGGCATTGCACTACGTGCAAACTGGAAATCCTGCAGGATGTGGGGGAAACGGTCAGCGGCAGTACATCTTCGAATTTGGTGCAGCATCTGAATATAACGGGGCTTTGGGCTCTCTAGCAGGGCCGGTGCACATTTTGATGTGGGAGAGCATGGGAATAGGTACCATTTTGTCGGGGACGACTGGCAATGAGGAACAGCTTCTGTCTGATCATGTGCACAGCACAGCTGCCATTTTGCAACCTCAGGGACTGACAGAGCAGCTGCATCGGGATCTTTGTTTTCTATGGAGTTTATATTGCTCTTACACCAGGCCTATTTACTGAAGCAGGGCCAGTCAAGAGTTGCTGCAAGGTACTTCAGTTTCTCACCCCACTGCCTTTCCAACTCCTAAGAGATCTCATTTAGCCTCAACTGTCTACTCCTGCAGGTCTGTCTCTGCTTGTCCCTCCTTATCTGATGTGACCTTGGTCTATTCAGAGGAGCCATCATTGAAGGAGCCATTAGAGGAGGGCGAGCTCCCTCCTGAGGAGGGGGATGACCCGAAAGTACTGAGGTCCCATAAAGAGGAGCTCATTACTCTTATTTCTGAGGCATGGTCTGTGTTTTCCATTGAGGAGCCTTCTGCTTTGGCGTCAGGATTTCCATCTTCGTCTATCATGAGTGGGCTTTAAAGGTCATTCTAAGGTCTTCCCCATGCATCCATACCTTGAAGACTTGATTACAGCAGAATGGGTCTCGCTGGACATGGGACTAAGAGTGGGAAGAACCATGGCTTGCCTCTACATGTTGGTTCCAGAGGAGAAAGAGAAATTGCAGCTTCCCAGGGTGAACTCCCTTGTTATGGTAGTGACTAAGAAGACCACCTTGCTGTTGAAAGGGGGCATTGCCCTAAAAGACCTACAGGATAGGAAGCTAGAAGGTTCCCTGAACCAAGCCATTGAAGTGGCATGTTTGGGGCCTTCAAGCGACAGTGTGCAGTTCGTTTGTGGCTGGAGCAAGCCTGAAGTGGCATCAGCAGTCTGCAACACAATACAGGCGCCATAACGCCCAGCTGGAAGCAGGGTTGACCTACTTGGCAGGCACTATTTATGACGTTAGTTACAGTCTGCAATGTGTCTTTGGTTGTCACAGCATACTGGTTACGGCATTGGTCAGCGGATTCAGCATCAAAGTCAAACTGCTCTTTTTGATCAAGTGGTTATTTGGAGAAGATCTTGGTAACTTGGTGAAAAACTGGAGGAAACTGAGCCACAGTGGTTGCAGAAACATTAGCCAAAAGCCTCTGGGGCTCTCAATCTCTATTTTGAGACAACAGACTGAGTTTGTGCAGGTCTTTATCTGCCGTCATGTACTCATGTTAGTATGTACTGGCTTGGTCGTCAGCTATATGGTCAAAAGACCTGCTTTCAGGCACACCAATCATCCTTTCATGTGGGCAAGAAGTCCTCTCAGTCAACTAGAACACCCAATGCGTCCCAAGCTTCGCAATGATGCGAGGCTGGTCCATTCTTCTCTTCCTCCGGTGGGAGGATGTCTTCAGGAGTTTCGGGAGGTGTGAGCCAAAGTTACGTCAGACCAGTGGGTCTGGATATTCTTACAGAAGGTTACAAGTTGGAGTTCTCCCTCCTGGTCGCTTCTCTCTTCTTGAAGTCTCCTTGTCAAAAGCGAACCAAGGAGGTTGAGGTTCATTCCACCGTAGATTCCTTGCTGGTTATTCGGGCCATTGTTTCAGTTCCCCAGGCTAAACAGGGACAAGGTAGACACTCATCTACTTCATTGTCTCAAAGAAGGGAAGGCTCCTTTCATCCAGTCTTAGATCTCAAAGGTCTAAACCACTGGCTCCAAATGTACTGCTTTCATATGGAGACACAGTCATAGTCTTAGTTCAAGCGGGAGAATTTCTTACCGTTCTCAATCTGAAGGAGGCATACTTGCATATACCATATGGCCGCCGCATCAGAGGTTTCTATATTTTGTGGTACTTATGTATCGCTTCCAGTTCAGGCCTGTGCCCTTCTGTCTCATCACGGCACTAAGAAGGTTTACCAAGGTTAGGGTGGTGGTGGCAGTGGCCTTCCTTTGGCGCCAGTGAATCAGAATTCACCCGTATCTTGACTGGCTCATTTGTGAGTTGTCTTATTCAGACTGCTTGGCAGCATTGGACAATGTTGTCCATCTGCAGTCATTGGGTTGGGTGATCAATTTTGAGAAAAGCAGACTAACTCCAGTGCAGACACTGGAGTATTCTATGCGACACAGCAAGGGAGAGGATCTTCCTCATGGAATGCAGGAAGTCGAATTGGGTTCAACAGATTCCTCTTCTCAGTGAAGGCAGGCATGTCCAGGTTCTGGGATCAATGACTGCAGCAATGGCACATGGGCAAGGGCTCGTATGTGGCTATTAAAGGAATCTCTTCTCAGTCTCTGGTCGTTGGTGTCATAGAAATATGACCTTCATCTTCTTTGGTCACTGGTTCCCATATAGTATGCAGTGGTGATTGTTGCCCAGGAATTTGACTATTGGAGCTCCTGTTCAGATACTACAATGGGAAGTGATGACAACAAACACCAGTAAGTCGGGTTAGGGAGCTCATTACAAGTTCCAATTGGCATAGAGCACCTGGATGGAACAGGGGGTGTCGGTGATCAATAAATCACTTGGAGCTCAGGGCAGTGCGGAATGCCTTACACAACTTCACTCCCTTTCTGGCAGGGGCCCCAGTCCAAGTTTTTTTCCCACAATGCGATGGCAGTGGCTGATATCAGCTGATAGTGAACCAATAGGGATCTCCTCTTCTGGACTTGATAGTGACAAAAAGGAGTGCCAAAGTGCTCAAATTCTTCAGCTGTTGGAAAGAACTGGGCTTGATGCCCTGCCGCAGCCCAGGACAGAGTAATATGTACTGTATTTCTTCCCTCGGCCCATGATAAGCTGCGTGTTGAAAAGTATTGCATTGTACCAGGGTCGAATAGTTCTCATAGTTCTGGAGTGCCCGTGGAAGTCGTGGTACACAGACCTGATTCAGCTTCTAGGTGGGGATCCTCGCCATCTTCCACAGGTACATGACCTACTGAAGCAAGGTCTGGTACTCATGGAGGATCTGTGCACCTTTGGTCTTACTGCTTGGTCATTGAAAGTGCTTGGTTGAGATTAAAAGGTTATTCTGATTTGGTCATTGCTACCTTGCTTCAGGCTCTGAAACGCTCTACATCCATGGAGTATGTGAGGGTATGGGGGACGTTTGAGGGATGATGTTCTGAGCATGGTTTTTCTCCCTTCTCTGCTCAGATCATGCACACCCTGGTGCTTCTCCAAGCAGGCCTTCAGAAAGGATTGCTGTTGGGTTCTCCAAAAGTTCAAGTTGCAGTTTAGGCCTGTTTCAGTGGCTGACTACAGAAGATGTTTCTTGCGGCTCACCCAGATATCATTTGATTCTTGTGGAGAGTGGGCCGCCTTTGGCCTCCCTCTCGTACGCCATGTCCAGACTGGAACCTTAATTTAGTCCTTCGAGCTCTTCAGAAGCTTCCTTTTGAGCCATTCTGGAAGGCTTACATTAAAGACAGCATTCTTGGTGGTGGTTGCATCTGCATGTAAGATTTCAGAGCTTCAGGCTTTCTCTTGTCAGGATCCCTTTCTCTGCTTTTTGGAAGGAGTTCTCTCCCTGCTGACAGTTTCTACTTTCTTCCGAAAGTGGTATCAGCATTTCATTTCAACCAATCTGTGGAGCTTCTGTCCTTTCATAAAGAGGACGAAGAGACTCTGTATTCTTACTTGAAGCCTCTCAATGTACGTAGAATCTTCATTAGATATCTGGAAGTCACAAATGAGTTTCACAAATTGGACAGTCTGTTTGCTTTTTGGTAAGCAGAGGCTTGGCCCTTATGACTTCCAAGCCCACATTTACTAGATGGATGAAATATTGCGTCAGCTTATGCTTCCAGGGAAGTGGTCTCATTCTGCATCCTGGGTAGAGACTACCCTTTGTCTCTGGATGTTTGCAAGGCAGCTACGTGGTAGACGCTGCATACCTTTTGTCAGGCAGTATAGGGTGGACGTTGCAGCATGCTTGGAAGTCAGTTTTTGGGCTTCGATCCTCAAGGCAGCAGCGCTGCCAGGATCCCACCCACTCTAGGAATTGCTTTTAAACATCCCACAGGTTCTGGAATAGTGGGAGACGACATAATGGAAGGAGAAATTAGGTCTTACTGATCATTTTCTTTCCATTAGTCCTTCCCATTATTCCAGAGGTCCACCTAAGGTCTCTGAGATGTTTAGTCAGTGTGATGTAATGGGTCAAATAACGACTATCACATTGTATGGTGCTTCCTGCATACCTTTTGTTCTCTACAAGTGTCCAGTGATGAGAGAGTTCCACATATATTTGCTCATCTGGTTAGTGTTAGGTTAGCAAGTTGTTTAAGATGATTGTGTTTATTTAAGTTTATCCTTACTTCTTTCTACATAAATACTGAAGAGTTGGACTGGATGCCAAGAGAGATATCTCAACTCGGCTTTCAGTTTTCTATCTCCACCTGCTGGTTGATGGGACACAACTATCCCACAGGTTTTGGAATAGTGGGAAGGACTAATGGAAAGAAAATTATCAGGTAAGACCTAATTTGTCCATATATTTTTTTTTCTGTGTTGTGAGTTCATTTAATCCCTGAGAAGATATTGGTATTGAAATATTCTTGATTGTTATCCTGCTTTTTCATTCTGTCTCTACGGAGGACCAGAGTATATCAGAGGGGCACAGTTTTTAACAACGAAGGTGGTCTCTCGAAGGCAGATAGAACTGTATAGATCTAATTTGTTTGTTTCTGTTAGAATCTGCTCGATTCAAAGTCTCTGAAGCTCATAGTCAGCCTGACACTGCACGATCGGACCACAAAATCCCTCCTACACCTCCACAAGAAGAAGAAACCCCCCAGCATCAGCGCACAGTTTCAGGTAAAATGCCTTTTTGCGAGACCTCTGCATTAAGTAGGGTGAGCTCAGTGTGAGATCCCGGAGGGTTCACAGCAGTGGGGGCCACTTTCATTGTATCATCTTTAACGGGGCAGTGAGTTGAATGTAATAGTCCCCTGCCACAGTTGGCATAAGTGTTTTGTTTGTCTAGCAGGAATTGTAAACACTATCTTGTAGCTCTATGGAAGATTACAGGTAACATTCAGAGTGGCAGGAAGTGGTGTTAATGTCTCAGTAAGAGGCAACCGTAAAAGGGAAGGGGTCCAGGGTGCTGTTCTTATGGATCCATTGCTGAATTAGGGTCATCTTTTTTTTTTTAACTGCTTCTCCTGAGTCACAGCATATTCAAAGTGGTGTACAGTGCATAAAATTATCCTAGCCTGTGGCTTTCATAACCCAAAATACTCTTCTGTTTATCTGTAATGTATAGGTACAGCTGTATTTCAGCTTATTGATGGATACATATAAAGGCCGATATTCAGACCGCAGGAGGTAGCCGGGCTGCCTCCCACAGTCAGCACTGAGCCTGGATATTCAAAGCCAGGCCATTTCCGGTGACCAGCATTGAATATCTGGTTTATTTTTGGCCAGTTTGAAGTTAACCAGCCAAGCTGATATTCAGTACTGGCCGGTTAAGTTTGAACCGGCCAAAGATATACCAGCTATTGACTCGGCCGTATTTGTCTGCCAAACTTAGCCAGCAACGGACTGAAAATCGGCGGATAGCTGGTTATATCATGCAATATAACCAGCTATCCACTATGCGCTAATAGGCAATATTCAGCGGGAGACAGCTGGCTATCTCCCGCTGAGTATCGTCACATAGCTAGCTAAGTACCATTTAACCAACCAAGTACCGTTCCTGGCTGGTTAAATGGTTTGGAATATCGGCTGGATAATCTTTTGTTTTACAAGGACTTTTTACCCTGATGATGCAATAAAGTATTTTTACATTTGAAAAAAAAATCTGCAAAGTATTTTTTGTTTTGTGGAAGAAATTCTGGGGTGCATGGGGAAGGGCCAAGTAACTACCTGTATGGAGCGATTTACCTTGCTGGGTTTTTTTCCCCTCTTCAGTTTAAAATTGCAGCAGGGATTCTTTTTTTCTTAATTGAACACTTGATTTTAATCTCTCGGCCCATGAACTGAAAGTCTGAATTATATTTCATTCTTCTTTAATACTGATTCAGATCTGTGCTACTAGCGAGCATCCAGTGCAGGGAACACAAAAAATAGGCCAGAAAGAGTGCCTGGTTCCTAACCTAAAGGGCTTATTTTAGAACAAAAGGGTGATAGCAACACATCAACACATTTTCAGCAGG
Source organism: Microcaecilia unicolor (assembly GCF_901765095.1). NCBI lineage: Eukaryota > Metazoa > Chordata > Amphibia > Gymnophiona > Siphonopidae > Microcaecilia > Microcaecilia unicolor. The sequence goes on along the minus strand of NC_044041.1, from coordinate 94,665,578 downwards.
GCTGTATGTTTTTACACCGATCTGTAACCCTTCAGATCACGAGATCTGAGAGTGGAGGATGGTGTAAAGAAAGCCAGCAGGAATCTGATGGCAGTTTTCTTCTGTTCCAGGCATCTCTCAATAAGCTACTGGAGACTCTTGGAAAGGCTGAACCCTTTTTTATCCGCTGCATTCGCTCCAATGCAGAGAAGGTAAGCAAGATTAGAGCCTGGCAGTGAGGAATACATTCAGGTGCCAATACAGCTTTTATTGTTTTTTATTTTTTACTCTAATCTGCACAGAAATGCCCCATAAAGTCATCGTCCTGTTATTTCACAAGTGTAGTTGGTTCAGCTGAGAGGTGTAAGGGAAATAATGTAACTTATGGTCGCACCTAGGGTGGACAGACTCTCTTGACCATCGCAAAACCTATTGTTTCCTTCACATCATTGCCAATTTGTCTGGGGCATGGTGTAATAAAAATGTTATCAATGGCATGACTGCAGTGATCCCCCCCCCCCCCCCCCCCCAAAAAAAAAAAAAAAATTGTATCTTTAACTTGTGCTGCCTTTCTCATTACCCTTCCTCTGACTGTTACAAAGGACTGATGACATTTTAGAAAAGCAACCTTCAGCATCTTTTAGAAGATATGTTCTTCCACAACTAGGTCCACTGACTGCTCTAATCCTCTCTGTACTCAAGAAGGTCTGGTAAACTAGTTTTGTTAAAACTGGAAGAAAAGTCTGCTGGAACCGTGTCCTTTTTCTACTGTTTGTTGGTTAATGGGCTTATTTTCTTGTCCTTGTCCAAGATGGAGCTCTGTTTCGATGAGGCTTTGGTTTTGCAGCAGTTGCGTTATACTGGGATGTTGGAGACGGTGAGAATCCGGAGGTCCGGCTACAGTGCCAAATATACTTTCCAGGTATGGTGACAGGTGCATTTTAGGGCAGAACATTTGGTTAGTGCTTCATCCTTGAACCTGAAGATTGCAGTCAGTATGAAAGAATAGCATTTCCAGCTGATACAGTAAAATACCACAGGGACCTTTTTATAAGGCCATCCTGCAGCAAATATTTTGGGTGCCAAAGTTAAGTAAGCAGCTTCCTTGTACCCCCTGGATGCAGCCATGTTCTGAACAACATGGATCTGAAATTGCATGGAATGGCACTTGATTGGTCCATGCAGTGTGCATTGTGACATCACAAACCATTTATGAACAGATTAGATCTCATGAGCTTGAGATCTGTGGCATTGGCCAGCATGGCTGCTCCTAGGAGTTCAGGAGAATTATAAGGTAGATGTTTTTAATCTTAAATCTTGAAAAATTACTGGGGTACGCTGTTTTTTAATCTTGTTTTTATTGACATTTTAATGGCTTGTTCAAACTACACAGCTTCTGAATATAAGCATTGTACAACATTAATTTCTAAAATACCTTTTCCAAGAGAAACTAACTATACCACCAGTGATATATTTGAACTACTCCTTCCCTCCTAAACTACCATTCCTCCTTGTCCCCTCTCCCCATTCCAACCCCACCCATCTCTTTTTCGTTTAGATTCATACTAGGGTGCCATTTTAAATTTATGCAGAGTGAGCATTACAGGACGTCAGAATATGCCAGTGGGATTAGCTGTCTTTTTTTAGTAGTTGAAACAGAGAAAATTGGATGATTCTGAATATATTCTGGAGGGGTAGTAGAGAAGGATGCATGAGGTGAAGCATGGGAGTTGAGAACCTGCTAGTATGGATATGACCCCTGTGAAAAGATCTGGATTTGGAGTCATTTCTGCAGAGACTGGGGTTTGAGATTTTTTTTTTTTTTTGGAGGGGGAAACCTGGATTCAATGGAGAATTTGGGGGATCAAAAAGTTGAGGGGAGGGTCACGTCCCATGTCTGCTAAGAGCTTTACCTCCAGCCTAAACCCCTGGGGTGGTGGTTGTGTTTGTTTCACAGCTGAGCCCTTATTCTCAACTGGTTTTGGTTTTGTCTGCTCTTTAGGATTTCATGGATCAGTTTCAAGTGTTGCTGCCCAAGAACGCCAAACCCACAAAGGATGTTATATCTGCTTTACTTGGTAAAATGGAGCTGGACAGGAAAAACTACCAGATTGGGAAGACCAAGGTGTGTTTTAGAACAATATTTTGTGATAAATCACTTCCTTCATGTGACTGCTCTTTCTTTGAAAAAAGGCCATCTTTTCTTCTCAGGAAACTACCCATTTTACCTGAATGTAATTCACTTTGAGCTATAACTTAAAAAAAATGTGTGAGCTAAATCTAAAATCCCTTCCCCTTCCCCTGTTCAGTACACGCGTCCTCAGTCATATGTGAAGCAGTTTTGACATCTGGTGGCCATCATGGAGATTGCAGCCACATTTTCTCTGAATTGCATTTTCCTTCAGAGGCATGGTTAGAGTTACCCCTTTCTTGCTTCTGTGTGTTTGCCAGGGCTTATCCCACAAACTAGTTCAAGACTTTTGGTAAGAATTTTTACCTTATGCCGTGTAAGAGACCTAGATTAAATATCTGAGCCTGGTTTCTCCACCTTAGGCCAGATGGGGCTGACAATCAGGGCCGGTCTTAGCACGTGCGGGGCCCTATGCAGACCAATTTGGTGGGGCCCCATCATAGCCCCGCCCCATCATAGCCCCGCCCCCACTCCAGCTCCACCCCATTGATGATAATATTCAATTTTTAGAAATTTTTTTTTAATGAAATTTCAAATAAAGACAAATGAAGCTAAACTTGTACAGAAAAACTGATTGCAATAATAAGCACAATGCTATCATGACCCCCCCCCCCCCCCCCCGAAATTATTCAGTTCAAGTCCACTACAATTAGTTCCAATTCTCATAACCCCGAGGGTGGGGGGGGGGGGGTCAGAGGGTCAGAGGTGCGGACACACAATCTCTCCACTGCAAAACTCTATACACAAACTTGTGCAAAAACACACTCATAACCTTACCAAACCATAACAGCACTAATTCCATGGACAGGACGAGAACAACCTTATGCGTGGAAAGGCAGAACTGTAATTACACCAGGCTCTAAAACACCAATACACTACCTCATGAAAAAAAACAAAAAGGGCTGCAAATGCTACACGCTAGCAGGATACTGCACCTTGATCACACATGACACAACAGATATGAAAGCAAAATACGGAACTGAAAAGTTACTTCAAGAAATCAGACTCAGCATGCAGCAATTCTAGAAAAATTGAAACTTGCATGCAAAATATCACAGATGCACATTTCCAAAAGCTGACATATTCCAATTAATAAATTCTGAATAAAATACTTTTTTCCTACCTTTGTTGTCTGATCATTTGTTTTTTTCTATTCGCTTTGGTCCCAGTGTTTTCTGTTTTATGCAGTGTCTTCTTTCCATTTGATATTTTTTCTCTCACCATGTCCACCATCCTCCTGTGTCCTTATGTGTCCTGTCTACCATCTGTAGCCCTGTCCCTATCCTTTCTCCAGTTTCAGCATCTGCCTTCAAAGTGTTCCGATCCAGCCCTTAAATTCAGCAGTTTCCCCTCCATGCATATCCAGCATTTCTCCTCACTCCCCTCCTTCCATGTACATCTACTTTCCTCCCCTCCCCTACATCCATGTCCAGCATTTCTCCTATACCCCTTCCCCTCCATCCATGTGCATCTCCTTCCTTTGTCTTTCCTTCCCTCCATTCCTGCCCAACATTTCTCCTCTCTCCCCTACTCCATGTCCAGCAATTTCTCCTCTCTCCCTGGGCCCTGCCCTCCCATCCATGCTCCTCTGTCCCCTGCCCCCTCCATTCATCCCTATCCAGCAATTCCCCTCTCTCCCTGAGCCCTGCCCTCCCATCCATGCTCCTCTCTGTCCCCTGCCCCCTCCATTCATCCCTATCCAGCAATTCCCCTCTCTCCATGAGCCCTGCCCTCCCCTCCCATCCATGCTCCTCTCTGGCCCCTGCCCCCTCCATTCATCATCCTTATCCAGCAATTCCCCTCTCTCCCTGAGCCCTGCCCACCCATCCATGCTCCTCTCTGTCCCCTGCCCCCTCCATTCATCATCCCTATCCAGCAATTCCCCTCTCTCCCTGAGCCCTGCCATCCATGCCCAGGTCCTCTCTCCCTTGCCCTCCCGCTCCCATGTTCAACTGCCTGCCTGTCTGCCCTGGTGCCCTTTTCTTCTCCCCCCAACCAAGGATTTTTCTTTTAAATTTACCCTCCGTCGCCGGCATCCCACAGCAGCGTGCATCACTGAAAGCGCTCCTCCCCTCCCGAGTCCCCCCGACGTCTCTAGCAGAACGCAGAAGCTCTTCCTGATTTGTTCATTCTCAGTGTCCCGCCCTCGAGGGCGGGACATTGAGAATGAACGAATCAGGAAGAGCTTCTGCGTTCTGCTAGAGACGTCGGGGGGACTCGGGAGGGGAGGAGCGCTTTCAGTGACGCTCGCAGGACGCTGCTGTGGGATTCCAGCAATGGAGGGTAAATTTAAAAGAAAAATCCTTGGTTGGGGGGAGAAGAAGAGGGCGCCAGGGCGGACAGTGGCGGTAAGCATGGCACGACGGCGCTCTCCAGCCATGCTTACCGTCCGTGTCGGAGTCGGACCGGCCCTGGGAAGAAGCTGACTGAGGCACGACGCGCGGGGCCCCCCTAAGCACGGGGCCCTATGCGGCCGCCTCGGCCTAAAACCGGCCCTGCTGACAATGCAGCAGGGGCTCTAGGCTGTAGATTCTAGAGGGGTCCTATGGTATATGAATCCTGACACCAAGATTAACCCAGGTGGGAAAGTGTTAAAAGCAAAATTGGGGGAGGGAATCAAGGTTTCTACCAGTGAAATCTTGTGGCACTATCTGCCTAGTAGATGTGAGGAGCAAAAGGGGAAACTGCCAGGCTGGACCATAAACAAAAACCATCAGGTAACAACTTTTCCCTCTTATCATTCAGGTGTTTATGAAAGAGACAGAAAGGCAGAAGCTGCAGGACACGCTACATAAAGAGGTTATTCACAAGATTATACTGCTTCAGAGCTGGTTCAGGATGGTCATGGAGCGGAAACAGTTTATACGGATGAAACAGGCAGCCATCACCATCCAAGTGAGTTCAACAGATTTTACCCACTGTCTGTCCTTTGGACCCTTTCTAAATAGAGATTAGGGTTCTGTTCCCTACTCTGGGTGGCTGACGAGGATGACTATGATGAATCCACAGCTGTAGGAAGCGAGATGAATAGGCGGCACCTGGTGCTTGGCAGTGTTGATTTTAATGGAGCTGGATAATGCTGTCTTGTACCAATATGGCAACTGTTTGTAAATAAGGACTTTTTTAATCAGCTCAGTTAATTCCCTCATCCTGCTTCTACACTGTCACCATAGGCTCTGCTTAATGGCAGCCCATCTCCCCAGTGCCTGTCCCAAGCCTGCTTGTGTCAGGAACAGGCAGTGGCTTCATTCTTTGGCCTATAAGGGATGGAGAAAGTCCACATGAGGGAGGTGGAGAGAGAGTCTGAGCTGGTAAAATGTAAGGAAAGGGGCCTTGCAGAGCGAGAAATAAATACTCTCTGAACATCCTAATAATAATAACAATTAAACATCACAAAGACGTAACAAAATTGATGTCCCAAACTGGTTCCATAAAAGAGCTCTACAAAATTATTTTCTCCATTTTGAGTTCTCTCCTGAATCATAATAAAAAAAAATCGTACTAAAAACCTAATCAATTTGACAAAGCGTTTAAACTTTCTTCCTAGCACTTAGGAAGTTTCAGTCCTTCCTAATTTCAAATAGTAATTGGTTCCAAAAAACCAGTTCAACCAGCGAGAAAATACGAGACAACCAATTAAACTCTAGAGAATGAAAGGCAAGCCAAGAAATCTTGAGTGCTAGAATGCAGGCTGTAACTAAGCACATCCTCCTGTAATACAATTGGCAATCTATTCAAACAACTCTTAAATTGAACCTGAAATTTTTCAGGAAACCAGTGTAGTTGAGGTAGTAGTACTAGACGTATGCAGTGCTGCAAATGATGGTAAATATTCAGGTAGGAAGAGCTTACTCTTTTCCTTGGCTGAGTCAGGGGGATGTAAACTCCCTAATTTTACAGAATGAGGCAAGAAAAAAAATTAAACCCACTTTGTTGTTACTATCTACGTTTATGCGCCGAGTGGAATGAGATTATCTTTAAACATGGTAAAGTTACAGACTTTTTAGCTTGACTACCCAGTGATTTTCGTGCATTCAAAAATGTTTGAACTGTAGAATTACCATATTTGGGGGAAAAAAAATAAAAGAGGAGAAAGAGGTACCAGCTTATTGTTAATGATGTCACAGTGACGTAGACTTTTGTCTGTGGAGCAATGTTGGAGGCCTATCACAAGCTCCACCCAAAGCTTCAAACAATCGCCAAAATCAAGGAAGCACTGCAAATGATCTTGGACAGCCTGCCACAGGGAGCCCTGGGGTGGACACTCTGAGCATTCACAGTGGCTGTGAAATTCTGACACTGTTAATTGTATCATTTGAATGATATTATTTTACGGTGTTTTAGCTCGAACATTTTTAACATGCAAAAATTGCTAGGTAGTAACGCTAAAATGTTGGCAACATCAACTTAGCTTAAGATAATTAAATGTTGTTTAATAGTAATATATAAGTATTATTAAATAAGTACAGTGGGGGAAATAAGTATTTGATCCCTTGCTGATTTTGTAAGTTTGCCCACTGACAAAGACATGAGCAGCCCATAATTGAAGGGTAGGTTATTGGTAACAGTGAGAGATAGCACATCACAAATTAAATCCGGAAAATCACATTGTGGAAAGTATATGAATTTATTTGCATTCTGCAGAGGGAAATAAGTATTTAATCCCTCTGGCAAACAAGACCTAATACTTGGTGGCAAAACCCTTGTTGGCAAGCACAGCGGTCAGACGTCTTCTGTAGTTGATGACGAGGTTTGCACACATGTCAGGAGGAATTTTGGTCCACTCCTCTTTGCAGATCATCTCTAAATCATTAAGAGTTCTGGGCTGTCGCTTGGCAACTCGCAGCTTCAGCTCCCTCCATAAGTTTTCAATGGGATTAAGGTCTGGTGACTGGCTAGGCCACTCCATGACCCTAATGTGCTTCTTCCTGAGCCACTCCTTTGTTGCCTTGGCTGTATGTTTTGGGTCATTGTCGTGCTGGAAGACCCAGCCACGACCCATTTTTAAGGCCCTGGCGGAGGGAAGGAGGTTGTCACTCAGAATTGTACGGTACATGGCCCCATCCATTTTCCCATTGATGCGGTGAAGTAGTCCTGTGCCCTTAGCAGAGAAACACCCCCAAAACATAACATTTCCACCTCCATGCTTGACAGTGGGGACGGTGTTCTTTGGGTCATAGGCAGCATTTCTCTTCCTCCAAACACGGCGAGTTGAGTTCATGCCAAAGAGCTCAATTTTTGTCTCATCTGACCACAGCACCTTCTCCCAATCACTCTCGGCATCATCCAGGTGTTCACTGGCAAACTTCAGACGGGCCGTCACATGTGCCTTCCGGAGCAGGGGGACCTTGCGGGCACTGCAGGATTGCAATCCGTTATGTCGTAATGTGTTACCAATGGTTTTCGTGGTGACAGTGGTCCCAGCTGCCTTGAGATCATTGACAAGTTCCCCCTTGTAGTTGTAGGCTGATTTCTAACCTTCCTCATGATCAAGGATACCCCACGAGGTGAGATTTTGCGTGGAGCCCCAGATCTTTGTCGATTGACAGTCATTTTGTACTTCTTCCGTTTTCTTACTATGGCACCAACAGTTGTCTCCTTCTCGCCCAGCGTCTTACTGATGGTTTTGTAGCCCATTCCAGCCTTGTGCAGGTGTATGATCTTGTCCCTGACATCCTTAGACAGCTCCTTGCTCTTGGCCATTTTGTAGAGGTTAGAGTCTGACTGATTCACTGAGTCTTTGGACAGGTGTCTTTCATACAGGTGACCATTGCCGACAGCTGTCTGTCATGCAGGTAACGAGTTGATTTGGAGCATCTACCTGGTCTGTAGGGGCCAGATCTCTTACTGGTTGGTGGGGGATCAAATACTTATTTCCCTCTGCAGAATGCAAATAAATTCATATACTTTCCACAATGTGATTTTCCGGATTTAATTTGTGATGTGCTATCTCTCACTGTTACCAATAACCTACCCTTCAATTATGGGCTGCTCATGTCTTTGTCAGTGGGCAAACTTACAAAATCAGCAAGGGATCAAATACTTATTTCCCCCACTGTACATAAAATTTCTCATTGAAATTCACAGCGGTTGTTGAGAAAACGTCAGAAAAACTCCAGTGGGTTACTTTTTTTTTTTTTGCTTCACCCTTATGTTATAGTCTACCTCAAGTTAGGCTCGAAAATGGCAGTTAAGTACCAAAACTGAGATAAACACCAGACATGACTCCGGATTATATGTAGCCCTTAACTATTCCACTACACAATATAACCTTTGGTTCTAGGGACTACCTTAGACTTCATCTTCCAGATTGGAAGAGAGTGCGTTATAAGTCCGTTCTGATTGGTATTTCATAAAAGACTGAAAACTGTCCTTTTTGAGAGGTTTCTGTCCATTAATGGAGTATCTTAGATTGCAACTGGTCATCAATGGTCTATATGTGATGTTTTGTTTATGGCTTTGTAAACCTTGTCTGTTGTTTATTTACTGTTAGCCACATTGAACTCGAGTATGTTCAGGATAATGCGGGGTATAAATGTCAAAATAAATAAATGGCAGTTAGGCTCTGTTCTATAAGGTAGCATCTAAGCCAGGGATATCCAACCTTGGCCCTCACCAGGTCGGGTTTTCAGGATTTCCCCAATGAATATGCATGAGATCTATTTGCAGACAGTAGAGACAATACATGCATATTCATTGGGGAAATCCTGAAAACCCGACCTGGCGAGGGCTGAGGTTTGGCACAGAACAGCAAGGGGGGATGTGAACCTGGGTGGGGTGCACACTTATAGGATACTGTAAGTTGTGTGTGTTTATTTATTTATTTTATTGCATTTGTATCCCATATTTTCCCACCTCTTTGCAGGCTCAGTGTGGCTTACTATATAAGATGAATGGTGGAAATACAATTCGTTACAACTTGGTTATGGATTACATTGTGAAGAGTTATGCGAGACAATCAAAGTGTCATTAAGGAATATAGCAATGGAACAAAACTTTGAAACATAGGAAGGAGATAAAGGGAAGCTAACAGGGCAGTATTAAGATACGAAGACATATGGTAGAAATAGTTCTGTGAGTCAAGGAATGAGTGAGGTGAGGTTACGGGGGATGAGAGTTAAGTGCCACAAATATTTAGTCACCTTTTAAATGATGTAAGTGATATTCCTAAACGTTGGTGTGCAATTTAGGCTCTATTCTATCATAGAATCTGGGTACCCAGATGCCATTATAGAATTCTATTTTGGTGCACTGATTTTTTAGTGCCCTTTATAGAACAGTCCCCAAAGTGACTTACCCAAGTTCACAAGGAATATCAGTGGCAGAAGCAGGATTTGAACTCTGCTTTCTCAAGTTCTTAGCTTACTTCTCTAATGACTAGGCCAACCCTTTCCCCTCTCACCTCTGTAGGCTTACTGGCGGTCCTACAGTGTGCGGCGTATGCTGGAGGAAAAGACCAGTGCTGCCATCTACATCCAGGCCATCTGGAGAGGGTACAAACAGCACAAGTCCTACCGGCAGCAGACGCGGCGGCTTCGAGGATTTCAGGCCCTGTGCCGAGGATACGTTCAACGGAAGAGGTAGGATGACCAAAGGCTTGTGTTTCTCAGCTGAATGAGTGCCTGATTATTGAAGTGCTTTTCCTGTTCTGTGCCTAAAGCAAAATACGCTTCTGAATCAAGCCGTGGATATTGGTTGGCAGTTGTGATCAGTGCAGGATTCAGTTTTTGGTGAACGAGTCTCACTTCTCTTCACTTTTTCTAAACCAGGTTTCAGCATATGGTTCAGGAGAAGCAGAAGGCTGAGGAAGATAAGAAGAAAATGCTGGAAGCACAGCAGAAAGAACAGGAGGAGCACCAGAGGCAGAAAGCTGAACAGGAACAGCAGCTGGTGCAGATGGCGAGACAGGAGAGTAGAGCTGATGGCAAGGCTGGACATGAGCATAAATATGTTCCACAGCATGAAGCTCCCATAATTGAGGATGAGAAGGTGGAGACGTATGTCCTTGATAGGGAGAAATCACTGTTGCTTTCCCAGAGGAGCTGGCCGGAAGGTGTGGACAAAGCCATGAGCAGCCGGGAAAAGCGAGAGAGCCGGAGGCAGAGAGGGCTGGAACACAATAAGCTGCAGAACAAACATATCTTCTCCTCTCTGGATGAGCAGTGCATACCTCCTGGAACATATGGCAGTGATACTCTTAAGCAAAAGAGTAAATTAACAGTAGATGAGGAGAAAAGCAAACTCGAGATGGAGGAGAGATTAATAGATGAGGAGAAAAGCAAACTCGAGATAGAGGAGAGAATCACAGTCAGCCTGAAAGATAGCACGGATGGGAAGAAAGCACTTCCAGATAGCAACGTCTGCAGGGAGATGCCAGGCATGAAGGAGGACCACAAATGCTCCAAACCAGAACCATTGGACAAGGAGACAAGGGAGGCACAGAAGAACGATGTGCAAGACAGCAAACAGTCTAACAGACCATCTACTCTGCCCCTGGATCTAAACAGCCATCTGTCTATAGCTGTGGGAGACTCAGGAAGGCAACCTGAGCATCCTGAAGGCAAAGGCAAGCCAAGTGCGGCTCAGAAACTGAACAAGGATCTGGAGAGCCCCGGTACCTCTCCAATCCAGAGGTACAATGACCAGGAGAGACTGAAAAATGTGGCAGAGAAATGGAAGGGGAAGAGGCACCCTGATGGTGGGCAGAACGATACCACCACAGAGGAAAAAGGGAGTGAGAAGCCCTTGATTGACCAGTCTCTGCAAAAGTCCTCAGTGTAAGAGCAGATTCTTGTATTTGTTAATGCTCTTTCTGCCACTGTCTGTCATAGCACTGTTATATGCCACAGTCATGGTTGCAGCCCCCTAAGTTAGCAAGGGTGGCTGCAGTGCATATTCCCAGCTGGCAGCTGGCAGTGTGGTGAGAGGGCACTGGGGAGAGGGAGATTGTATAGGTTTTCTGAAATGAAATCAACAGGCACAAGAGGGGGTTTTACCTTCGATCAACATTCCGATATTAATGATTTGTAGATGCTTAACATAATGACATAGAGGGCGATATTCAGTCAGCTGTGCTCAGCGTTTTGCCGAGCTTCTAGCACTAAATATCTCGTTTTGCGGAGCTGGTTTTGTCTTATATTCAGCACTTAACTGGCTATGGGTTACCACATGAAGATAGGACAACCTTTTATAAATGGGACCATGTGTGGTTAACCTGGCCAGTTAAGTGCTGAATATCGGCACTTAACCAGCCAAGTGCCAACCCCGCCCCCAGAATGCCCCCTAAATAGCCGGTTTGCAGTTAAGCACTAGCCAGTTATTTTCAGTGGTGCTAACCAGTTAAGTGCCACAAAAATGACCAGTTTGCCCTGAACAGGTGACTTAACTGACCAGGAGCCATTTCTGGCCAGTTAAATCGTGTCAAATATTGACCCCCATAGTGTTTGTCCTGCAAAACTGAGGCTGGTCAGAGTTCTGTAGTGTTTGTCTTGCTGTGTGTAAAATCCTCTTCTATCCATCCAGCCATCTTTTGTTCTTGGATGAAGTCTTTAGTGTGCATAAAAACATAAGAATCACTATACTAGGTCTGACCAAATGTCCATCAAGCCCAGAATCCTGTTTCCAACAGTGGGCAATCCGGGTCACAAGCACCTGGCAGGATCCCAAAGAGTAGCTAGATTCCCACAGGTAAGCAGTGGCTTTCCCCAGGTCTAACGTAATAATGGTCTATTGACTTTGTCCTCCAAGAATTTGTCCAAACCTTTTTTTAAACTCACATACACTAACTGTTTTTACCGCATCCAAAGCTTAACTATGTGCTGAATAAAAAATATTTTCTCCTATTTGTTTTAAATGTATTACTATGTGACTTTATGGTGTGTCTTCTAGTCTTTTTTTTTTTTTTTTTGTAAAGAATAAACAGTAATTTCCATTTACCTGTTCCATTCCACTCAGCGAATGCTACATACCTGTAGAAGGTATTCTCCGAGGACAGCAGGCTGATTGTTCTCACTGATGGGTGACGTCCACGGCAGCCCCTCCAATCGGAATCTTCACTAGCAAAGTCCTTTGCTAGCCCTCGCGCGCACCGCGCATGCGCGGCCGTCTTCCCGCCCGAAACCAGCTCGAGCCGGCCAGTCTCATATGTAGCAAGACAAAGACAAGGGAAGACACAACTCCAAAGGGGAGGCGGGCGGGCTTGTGAGAACAATCAGCCTGCTGTCCTCGGAGAATACCTTCTACAGGTATGTAGCATTCGCTTTCTCCGAGGACAAGCAGGCTGCTTGTTCTCACTGATGGGGTATCCCTAGCCCCCAGGCTCACTCAAAACAACAACCATGGTCAATTGGGCCTCGCAACGGCGAGGACATAACTGAGATTGACCTAAAAAATTTACCAACTAACTGAGAGTGCAGCCTGGAACAGAACAAACAGGGCCCTCGGGGGGTGGAGTTGGATCCTAAAGCCCAAACAGGTTCTGAAGAACTGACTGCCCGAACCGACTGTCGCGTCGGGTATCCTGCTGCAGGCAGTAATGAGATGTGAATGTGTGGACAGATGACCACGTCGCAGCTTTGCAAATTTCTTCAATGGAGGCTGACTTCAAGTGGGCTACCGACGCAGCCATGGCTTTAACATTATGAGCCGTGACATGACCCTCAAGAGCCAGCCCCGCCTGGGCGTAAGTGAAGGAAATGCAATCTGCTAGCCAATTGGATATGATGCGTTTCCCCACAGCCACTCCCCTCCTATTGGGATCAAAAGAAACAAACAATTGGGCGGACTGTCTGTTGGGCTGCGTCCGCTCCAGATAGAAGGCCAATGCTCTCTTGCAGTCCAATGTGTGCAGCTGACGCTCAGCAGGGCAGGAATGAGGACGGGGAAAGAATGTTGGCAAGACAATTGACTGGTTCAGATGGAACTCCGACACGACCTTTGGCAAGAACTTAGGGTGAGTGCGGAGGACTACTCTGTTATGATGAAATTTGGTGTAAGGGGCCTGGGCTACCAGGGCCTGAAGCTCACTGACTCTACGAGCTGAAGTAACTGCCACCAAGAAAATGACCTTCCAGGTCAAGTACTTCAGATGGCAGGAGTTCAGTGGCTCAAAAGGAGGTTTCATCAGCTGGGTGAGAACGACATTGAGATCCCATGACACTGTAGGAGGCTTGACAGGGGGCTTTGACAAAAGCAAACCTCTCATGAAGCGAACAACTAAAGGCTGTCCCGAGATCGGCTTACCTTCCACATGGTAATGGTATGCACTGATTGCACTAAGGTGAACCCTTACAGAGTTGGTCTTTAGGCCAGACTCAGACAAGTGCAGAAGGTATTCAAGCAGGGTCTGTGTAGGACAAGAGCGAGGATCTAGGGTCTTGCTGTCACACCAGACGGCAAACCTCCTCCATAGAAAGAAGTAACTCCTCTTAGTGGAATCTTTCCTGGAAGCAAGCAAGACACGGGAGACACCCTCTGACAGACCCAAAGAGGCAAAGTCTACGCTCTCAACATCCAGGCCGTGAGAGCCAGGGACCGGAGGCTGGGATGCAGAAGAGCCCCTTCGTCCTGCGTGATGAGGGTCGGAAAACACTCCAATCTCCACGGTTCTTCGGAGGATAACTCCAGAAGAAGAGGGAACCAGATCTGACGCGGCCAAAAGGGACCAATCAGAATCATGGTGCCTCGGTCTTGCTTGAGTTTCAACAAAGTCTTCCCCACCAGAGGAATGGGAGGATAAGCATACAGCAGGCCCTCCCCCCAATGCAGGAGGAAGGCATCCGATGCCAGTCTGCCGTGGGCCTGAAGCCTGGAACAGAACTGAGGGACTTTGTGGTTTGCTCGAGATGCGAAGAGATCCACCAAGGGGGTGCCCCACGCTTGGAAGATCTGGCGCACCACTCGGGAATTGAGCGACCACTCGTGAGGTTGCATAATCCTGCTCAACCTGTAGGCCAGACTGTTGTTTACGCCTGCCAGATATGTGGCTTGGAGCACCATGCCGTGACGGCGAGCCCAGAGCCACATGCTGACGGCTTCCTGACACGGGGCGAGATCCGGTGCCCCCCTGCTTGTTGACGTAGTACATGGCAACCTGGTTGTCTGTCTGAATTTGGATAATTTGGTGGGACAGCCGATCTCTGAAAGCCTTCAGAGCGTTCCAGATCGCTCGCAACTCCAGGAGATTGATCTGTAGATCGCGTTCCTGGAGGGACCAGCTTCCTTGGGTGTGAAGCCCATCGACATGAGCTCCCCATCCCAGGAGACGCATCCGTGGTCAGCACTTTTTGTGGCTGAGGAATTTGGAAAGGACGTCCCAGAGTCAAATTGGAGCAAATCGTCCACCAATACAGGGATTCGAGAAAACTCGTGGACAGGTGGATCACGTCTTCTACATCCCCAGCAGCCTGAAACCACTGGGAAGCTAGGGTCCATTGAGCAGATCTCATGTGAAGGCGGGCCATGGGAGTCACATGAACTGTGGAGGCCATGTGGCCCAGTAATCTCAACATCTGCCGAGCTGTGATCTGCTGGGACGCTCGCACCCGCGAGACGAGGGACAACAAGTTGTTGGCCCTCGCCTCTGGGAGATAGGCGCGAGCCGTCCGAGAATCCAGCAGAGCTCCTATGAATTCGAGTCACTGCGCCGGGAGAAGATGGGACTTTGGGTAATTTATCACAAACCCCAGTAGCTCCAGGAGGCGAATAGTCATCTGCATGGACTGCAGGGCTCCTGCCTCGGACGTGTTCTTCACCAGCCAATCGTCGAGATATGGGAACACGTGCACCCCCAGCCTGCGAAGTGCTGCTGCTACTACAGCCAAGCACTTTGTGAACACCCTGGGCGCAGAGGCGAGCCCAAAGGGTAGCACACAGTACTGGAAGTGACGTGTGCCCAGCTGAAATCGCAGATACTGTCTGTGAGCTGGCAGTATCGGGATGTGTGTGTAGGCATCCTTCAAGTCCAGAGAGCATAGCCAATCGTTTTCCTGAATCATGGGAAGTAGGGTGCCCAGGGAAAGCATCCTGAACTTCTCTTTGACCAGATATTTGTTCAGGGCCCTTAGGTCTAGGATGGGACGCATCCCCCCTGTTTTCTTTTCCACAAGGAAGTACCTGGAATAGAATCCCAGCCCTTCTTGCCTGGATGGCACGGGCTCGACCGCATTGGCGCTGAGAAGGACGGAGAGTTCCTCTGCAAGTACCTGCTTGTGCTGGAAGCTGTAAGACTGAGCTCCCGGTGGACAATTTGGAGGTTTTGAGGCCAAATTGAGGGTGTATCCCTGCCGGACTATTTGGAGAACCCACTGATCGGAGGTTATGAGAGGCCACCTTTGGTGAAAAGCTTTCAACCTCCCTCCGACTGGCAGGTCGCCCGGCACTGACACTTGGATGGCGGCTATGCTCTGCTGGAGCCAGTCAAAAGCTCGCCCCTTGCTTTTGCTGGGGAGCCGAGGGGCCTTGCTGAGTCGCACGCTGCTGACGAGAGCGAGCGCGCTGGGGCTTAGCCTGGGCCGCAGGCTGTCGAGAAGGAGGGTTGTACCTACGCTTGCCAGAAGAGTAGGGAACAGTCTTCCTTCCCCCGAAAAATCGTCTACCTGTAGAGGTAGAAGCTGAAGGCTGCCGGCGGGAGAACTTGTCGAATGCGGTATCCCGCTGGTGGAGATGCTCTACCACCTGTTCGACCTTCTCTCCAAAAATATTGTCCGCACGGCAAGGCGAGTCCGCAATCCGCTGCTGGAGTCTATTCTCCAGGTCGGAGGCACGCAGCCATGAGAGCCTGCGCATCACCACACCTTGAGCAGCGGCCCTGGACGCAACATCAAAGGTGTCATACACCCCTCTGGCCAGGAATTTTCTGCACGCCTTCAGCTGCCTGACCACCTCCTGAAATGGCTTGCTCAGGAGGGAGCGCATCAACCAAGCCCGCCAACTGCCGCACATTGTTCCGCATGTGTATGCTCGTGTAGAGCTGGTAAGACTGGATTTTGGCCACGAGCATAGAAGAATGGTAGGCCTTCCTCCCAAAGGAGTCTAAGGTTCTAGAGTCTTTGCCCGGGGGCGCCGAAGCATGCTCCCTAGAACTCTTAGCCTTCTTTAGGGCCAAATCCACAACTCCAGAGTCATGAGGCAACTGGGTGCGCATCAGCTCTGGGTCCCCATGGATCCGGTACTGGGACTCGATCTTCTTGGGAATGTGGGGATTAGTTAGAGGTTTTGTCCAGTTCGCAAGCAATGTCTTTTTTAGGACATGGTGCAAGGGAACAGTGGACGCTTCCTTAGGTGGAGAAGGATAGTCCAGGAGCTCAAACATTTCAGCCCTGGGCTCGTCCTCCACAACCACCGGGAAGGGGATGGCCGTAGACATCTCCCGGACAAAGGAAGCGAAAGACAGACTCTCAGGAGGAGAAAGCTGTCTTTCAGGGGAGGGAGTGGGATCAGAAGGAAGACCCTCAGACTCCTCGTCAGAGAAATATCTGGGGTCTTCCTCTTCCTCCCACGAGGCCTCACCTTCGGTGTCAGACACAAGTTCACGAACCTGTGTCTGCAACCTCGCCCGGCTCGACTCCGTGGAGCCACGTCCACGATGGGGGCGTCGAGAGGTAGACTCCCTCGCCCGCATCGGCGAAGCTCCCTCCGCCGACGTAGTCGGGGAGCCCTCCTGGGAGGTGGCCGCAGTCGGCACCGCACGCGGTACCCACGTCGGGGACCTCACCCCGGGCGATGGGCCAGCCGGCGCCACGCTCGACGGTACCGGAGGCGCAAGCACCGCCGGTACCGGAGGGGTAGGGCGCAACAGCTCTCCCAGAATCTCTGGGAGAACGGCCCGGAGGCTCTCGTTCAGAGCGGCTGCAGAGAAAGGCAGAGAGGTCGATGCAGGCGTCGACGTCAGAACTTGTTCCGGGCGTGGAGGCTGTTCCGGGCTGTCCAGAGTGGAGCGCATCGACACCTCCTGAACAGAGGGTGAGCGGTCCTCTCGGTGCCGATGCCTGCTGGGTGCCGACTCCCTCGGCGACCCAGAGCTCTCGGTGCCGACGCGGGGAGGAGACCGGTGTCGATGCTTCTTCGACTTCTTCCGAAGCATGTCACCGGAGCTCCCCGGCACCGACGAGGAGGACGTAGAATCCAGCCGTCGCTTCCTCGGGGCCGAGGCCGAAGGAGGTCGGTCTCGGGGGGGGGCTGTACCGCAGGAGCCCTCAGGGTAGGGGGAGACCCACCCGAAGGCTCACCACCACCAGCAGGGGAATGGACAGCCCTCACCTGCACTCCAGACGATGCACCACCGTCCGACGACATCAGCAGACGAGGTCCCGGTACCACCGACGTCGATGCAGTCGCCCAATGCCTCAGCGCCGATGCAGAGACTCGATGCCTCGATGCACCCGATACACTAGCAGCCGAGGAAGAAGGTCTGGACGCTGACGACGTCGATGCACTCGATGCCCCCGGTGCCGATGCCGACGAGCCCGAGAACAAAACGTTCCACTGGGCCAATCTCGCTACCTGAGTCCGCCTTTGTAACAGGGAACACAGACTACAGTTCTGAGGACGGTGCTCGGCCCCCAGACACTGAAGACACGACGAGTGCCTATCAGTGAGCGAAATTACCCGGGCGCACTGGGTGCACTTCTTGAAGCCGCTGGCAGGCTTCGATGTCATGGGCGGAAAAATCACGCCGGCGAAATCAAAAGCCGAAATGGCGAAATTGAGCACCAAAACTTTGAGGGAGAAAAATCTCGACCGAGGCCGAAAAGAGGCCTACCCCGACGACGAAAGAAAACTTACCGGGGCAAAATCTGAAAATACGGGAAGGGGTAAAATGAAACCCGAGGGGGCTTCCGGAGCACTTACCGAACAGTTTTAAAGGATTTTCCAAAGAAAAAACACGTCGAAAAAAAAGGACGCGCGAGGTCGACTTTCCGGGGCTCGACACGGCGAAAACACGACCGTACCGAGTGCGGACGAAAGAAGACTGGCCGGCTCGAGCCGGTTTCGGGCGGGAAGACGGCCGCGCATGCGCGGTGCGCGCGGGCTAGCAAAGGACTTTGCTAGTGAAGATTCCAATTGGAGGGGCTGCCGTGGACATCACCCATCAGTGAGAACAAGTAGCCTGCTTGTCCTCGGAGAAAGAATTTTATAGACCTCTATCATATTTCCCCTCAGCCATCTCTTGTCCAAGCTGAAGTTTAACCTCTTTAGCCTTCCCTCATTTTTGTTGCCCTTCTCTGTACCTTTTCTAATCCTGCTATATCTTTTTTGATGTATTGTGTGGTCACACCATGGAGCAATACATGCCTAATGATTTGAATCACTAACTACAACAGCCATTCTCTCTGAGGAGACACGTGAAGGGCAGCTTCCTGCCACACCAAGGTGATGCTGTTCATTCAGGTGACCTTTCTCTTCCATGGCACCACAGACACTTCCAGACTGGGGTTGGGGCTTCTTCTATGTCCCTAAAGGTTTCTTCTATATGCCTGTCTACCTCAGCTCCTCTAAGTCTGCTACTCAAGTCTCCAGAGATTAGATTTTTCCCCTGATAGCCAGGAGCTTTTTGCACCGAGTGCACACATAAATCGCTCACCAATATTGCCCAGTTCCTAACAAATCTAAATCCGTCTTCTATCATCTCTTCCAGACATTGAGACTCTGTTCTGCCTGGCTCTTGGTCCTGCACATGGAATGGGCCTCCACGTTAGTATGTTGGATGCACAAGAGTCATAGATATATGCTACTGTGTGATGAGTGTGCAAAATTTCTCTCATGCCACCCCTCACTATGCTGTGGGATCTTGTGAATCTGCCTCTTCTTTGTATAATATCTACAGTCAGACTGCAGAATGGGTAAATGGGAACTCAATAAAGGCCATGCATCCATTAAAATTAATTTTCAAACATCTCATGAAAAATAAGGTCTCCTGTTTTGCTGTAGCTTGTAAGTAAGAACTGTGAACAATCCAGTTAAATAATGTTGTTTTTATGTATTTATTTTGTTAATTGTAGAAAAAGCATTGGTCCATTGCTGGATGATAGCTCCACAAAAGCTCTTCCTGCACCTTTAAATCAGGTATTTATCCTCTCCTCCTTTCAGGGCAGCTTTCCTGGTTTCAGATCTCACTTGAATTAAAATCCCTTTCTACACCCTAACCCCCCCCCCTCCCCCCCAGGTGTTGTCTTTATTTTGGGCATTATTCACTAATCCATAATACGATGAGTCTAGCCACAGTGTCTTTTAACCTTGGTATTTAGAAAACTTCTGTAGAATTCTCCTTAAATTAGTGATTGCTGATACTCTGTTGGGCCCAGAAGATTTCATTCTAGGCCTCTGGAAAGAAATACTCTTAACAGCTTGAGAAGCAGAAGAATTAGGATGTATGCGTAGGCAATTAATTTGTTGTTTAAACAAAAGGCAAAATCATGAATATAATTTATAATTTGTTAGATTTTTTTATTTCCTTCCACAGGGTGAATTAATCTTATAACATTTGTAACCGTCTCTGGGAAAAGGTGATTAAAGTAGTGGATCCAAAATGTTGAGAATGGCTTATTTTTCATGTCTTGGGTCCATAAGCAGTCTGAAAAAGTTACATGTTTGAACTTCTGTAACTTTTTTATTGTTTCACATAAAAGAATAAAGTTTAGACTGTTGTATTACACATTGTTTGCTATAACAGAATTCATTAAAACCTCATTTTTATTTTGTTTCTGGTGACTTGTCACCTTTTCCCAAAGATGGTCACATATTTAAATTCTCTTGCGATGCAACTGCACACATGTGGTGTGAATCAATAGGGGTGTTGCTGTGCTATAATCACAGCCAGCTTTGCACATGTATTTTGTTTCCAAGGGATGGAGAGAAAGTGATTTTGCCCAAGGGAGGCCCGTGACAGGGTGGAGTCAACAGACATCTTGGGATTTCTCCTTAATTGCAGTCAATGCTAAACCCATAAGGCCAGTCAGTCCTCTTCCCATTCATGACTGAGAGTTGTCATTCTGTAGTAACCCATGATCATTAGGTGTTTGTTTGTTTGTTTGTTTGTTTGTTAATTTTTAAATACCAGGTATCTACAAATGGAATAGAGAGTGACAAGGGCAGCAAAAAACAGGTCGTTCAGAAGAAGAAATCCAATGAGCATCCACCTCACCCAGAAATTACTGCGGAGCCCAAGTATGTCTCATGACCATCTGTCCACATACAGAGCGCACAATTCAATTGTCATGTTTTGTATAGAACAGCTCTGAAGACTTCCTCAAATTTAAAAAACTCTTAGTGCAAAGATTCCACAATAGCAAACAAGAGATGCCTGTGAGTGGGGAAGGGGCAGGGGAGCGAGAGGTGCAGGCAGGTGGGGAAGGAGCAGGGGAGCGAGAGGTGCCTGTGGGTATTAGAGGCAGGGTTTATCTTTTAGATTTGGTTACTCCTCTTTCCAAATCTGAGCCCAAAGCAAGTTACAGCCAGGTTTACTAGGTATTTCCATATCGCCAGATGATTTGCAATCTAAATGTTGTACCTGAGGGTGAAGTGACTTGCTGAGGGTCACAAGGTGTGTTGATGGGATTTGGTACCTGTGGTTTGGGGAAGGCAGGGGAGCAAAAGCTACATATAGCTGTAGGAATGGATGGGAGGTGTTTAGGGGAAGGAGGTGTTATTGGATGAGGCATATAGGAATATGTATCTTGTTTTCTCTAGATCAACACATAAAAGTCCTCTCTACAAACTCTGGGGCAAGAGGCAAGAAAAGAAGTACTCTAAAGAACTGTCTCAAACCTCTTTGGGAAATGAGAGTGTTGCAGTGATCAGTGCTGTGTCCGATACCATGGCAACAAAGAAAACTGGAGAAGGTACATTTTACAGTCTCTTTAATGAAACATTTCAAAGAAGCTGAACCCTTGGAAATAGCTGTTTGTACACCAAGCAGCCATGATCAATTCCTGTCAGGTCACATGCCATATTGGTTCTTTTGTTTTGTTTTTAAACTTTACTTAAGTTGCCCCTATAATTTCCTTGATTCACTAGGGGCTGCCATGCTGTCACAGAGAAAAGGAACCTGAAGAAGTTGTCAAATCTGTGTCCCTGACTCCAGGCAGGAGCCACTGGACCTGAATCATCTCAGAGAGCTATTTAATTATCTTAAAGTGACCTTGAATGGCTCTTCCATCACCCAGGTAAGAGCCATTCAAGGTCACTTTAAGATAATGACCTTTGGGTGAGGGGAGTTGAGGGTTGTTGCTCTTGTTGATATGTGTCTGTATTCTTTGTGAAGATGTTTCACGATTTATTTGAATAATAAAATGTTTAAACATAAAATTATGTAACTAGACAAGATTTCAGTGAAATGAGGTATGATACTTGTACAGAGCTGAAATGAGCTTAACTAACTTAATCACCTTAAGAAACCGATGGTACGTGATAACGAGTTAGTGAGAGTGGAGAAAAAGACCTCAGTAGTCAACGCGTGGCAGCAGAACAATAAATGCACTCAGTGCCCGCATTTCTCTGTCTCCGTTCTTATCATTGGTCAAAAAACTCCACTGTGTGTGAGTACAAGTATGTTATGACCAGTTATAAATGAAAAACTTAAATGGTCTAAGTCATATTACTTTGACATAAAATGCCCCTGAATGGAGATTCAGCCGCCTCCTCCCAATTACCCTTAGAATGGGTACTTTGCCAAACTATGTATGTGGGTAAATTGGAAACTCAGCAGCTCCCCCTTCCCCCTGCTAAAATGTACAGGCAGGTTTCCACAGTATAAGGTCAATTCTGTAACTGGTCCCTGCATCTGCGCACCGCCTACATGCATAAATATACAGGACACTGGTGTTTATGTACATAAGTGCAAGCATGACACCCAAGTGCATTCTGTAACAGTGCGTGTAAGTGGCATAGCGTGTAAATGAGAAAGGGGATGAGTTTGATGTACTGCCTTTCTGTGGTTACAATCCAAGCGTTTATATATTATATACAGGTCCTTATTTTGAGGCGAATGGTCTCACTTGTTTTGCATGTAATAATTATTATGAGGTTAGAAGTGCAGTCGTGATGACCTCACATAGAATATCTTCTGATTGATCTCAAGGTAGACTGAGAAATGTCACGTGTGGCTCAACAAATGGTGTGAATGCGTCAGATCCAGCTAGTGTGAATTAACCTATGGCAGCTGAGCCCGGCTGTAACAAAGAGTGGACCATAAGGGCAACCACCAGGGCACAAAGCCGCTTGGGGGCAAAATATGACCAAATGTGAACCGACACCAGATGACCAGCCAGAAAGACTGCTATTCTTCTACCATTAGGGTTTGAAGAGGAGAAAGAGAAAAGGGACTGAGATCAGAGTGAGTGAAGAGAGAGGGGTGGGGACAGAGATGCACTTCCCTGGTTGCTGAAGTGCCTAGTTTTAGTTTCAGGCATAGATTATAGAAATATCGAGGGATAGGGGAAGGGACATCTTAAGTGAAATGGGGTGAATAGTAGTTCAAGCCTCCCAAGATCTGTCACTGTAAGATCTTAGTATCTTGATGTATAACCTCAGCACATCAATACACCCTGAAGTCTTTTTATATTTCTGAAATATCCTTTAATGAATAACAAACAGTTTACTCACAAATCAGAAGAGGTGCTTCTTAGCACAGAGCCTTCGTGTTCTGAAAGCTGCCTCAGTAGATGGAATTAGACCTGAGAAAAGGGGGCAGTTCTACTACTTAAGTAGAAAAGCAGTTCACAGGTAGAACAGCTCACAGATGGGAGATTGAAAATGCAATATCTCATTGGCAAGATATACATGAGAATATTTATGAGAATATTTGAGATATTTATGAAGTAAAAAACCGAGTTCTCTCCAGTGAGTCTATGAGGACAAGTGCTGACAGAAAATAAGATGGAGACGGCCATCAAGTCAGTCAGAGAGAGCACCTGGACAGGACTGGAGAGGGGAGGGGCTCTCTCAAGCCCACAGAACAAGAGGCCAAAAGGACCAATGAGGACAGAGCCAAGTTAGGCTGAGCAAAAAGGCCTAGGCAACAGCACACCACTAATAACAGTTTTCTAAACAAGTGTGTCTGCACTACCTGTGAACTTCATTTCACATAATGCCTTGCTTATTTAACATTACAGTGACTACATTAAACACATTACAGGAATGTATCCCAACCAGGCAAGGCTGTCAAAGGACAGAACAATAGTAGTACTTGTTCCACACACAAAGGCTGCTTCCTTTCTTGAAACATCTCCATCCAGGCCCTCTTCTGCCGGCAGGTATATTCAACACTGTCAATGGCAGGGAGGGGAACTGAGAATTTTTGTCATGATTAGGTCTCATGCATGTGTCCAGTGCAGGTTCTAATTGTGACCTTTACTGTACCAAATTATTTGGGAGGATCAATAGAAAAACTGCAGGATAGCAGTTTCCACAGTGGCAAGAAAACTGGACCTCAGGCATCATGAATGTTCTGTTACCAGCTGGCATCATTTCTTTATTTTTATTTTAAGGAAGAATTGTATTAGAAGAAGCAAAAAGTACACTTAAGAAAAATTACTGTTACAAGAACAATAAAATACCAATAAAAAGCTTAACTTCTAGTAGTTGGGAAGTAAGACCGGTGCTGGGCAGACTTCTGTGGTCTGTGCCCCAAAATTGACAGGGAGAGATGGAGATTAAGTGTTAAATCACAAAAAAGTAGTTTAATTCTACAAGATATGATAACAAATAATCTTATATTGGTATTCAGTTGCCGAGTGTTGTGGAGACTTAAATTACTATATGTTCTACGACAATGATATTGTTTAACTTTTGCCATTCACAAAAACAGTTTGGTTGGGAGACGGGAGGAGATAAGAAACAAGGCCTCTTGTCTGGGCCCTTAACTGAACCACTGAAAGATTTACAAACATTGTATGACATTCAGAGCTAGGCTGAACTACGAGATCTTTGTTGCCAGATCATATGGCTACTTGGAAAAGTGACTTTATATATGTCATGCACTACTACTTTGGTAAA
This sequence comes from Microcaecilia unicolor, assembly GCF_901765095.1. Classification (NCBI taxonomy): domain Eukaryota; kingdom Metazoa; phylum Chordata; class Amphibia; order Gymnophiona; family Siphonopidae; genus Microcaecilia; species Microcaecilia unicolor. Next base: position 94,641,415 of record NC_044041.1, on the reverse strand, counting down.
TAGACTTTGACATTTAATGTTTGAGGGAAGGGTGGGTTATGGGATTAGACATAATGGGTTGGAAAGTGTTAAAAAGTTGTTGATGTGCTTATTTTCCTGCTCTCACTCAGATGATGATGTATCTGGAGCTTGTTGATTGCTTATTTTGTCGCACCATCAATAAAAAATTGTTAATCATAAATCACAAAAAAGTGGAACCAGTCTTGCTGGGCAGACTGGATGGACCGTTCAGGCCTTTGTCTGCCAACATTTATTATGTTACTATATTTAAAGTATTGTGTCTTTTATTCCCATGTAGCCCAATCCCCCTCATCCATTTCAAGCTCCTCTTCCGTGCAGTAAACTGGCACCATTTCTTGGGCACAAGCTGATCAGTCTACGTTTATGCCTGTTATATTTATGGATCTGTACTTGTAGTCTCCAGTTTGCGAAGGAGCCAAACTTCATATCCTAATCACTGGATCTCCTTATTTTTCTCTGTCGAGCAGTGTTGGGACCCAACAGTCACCTGCAAGTGGGAGAGAATGCTATAAAGGAGTCTACAGTGGGTAAGGTGAAGAGGACTCGTTCAATCAAAATCAGTAAAGTCAGCGCTGTGTCAGAGAAATGGAATGCTCCCATGTACCGGGAGATCACAAACTCCAATGAGCTGAAGCACCTTGACGACTTCCTCTTCAACAAGGTAAGGTGCACTGTCTCCCTTTTCCCAACCCCTTCCCTGGCTAATCCGTGACCTTCAGTTTAGGAAGGTAAACATGTCAGTTAATTTTCACCTGGTCCGCAACAAAAGCCTGGGCCCTAAAACAGCCCCCACTCTCTTTCCTCAACCCCCAGGCACTGAATTTTTTTTTCTCAAGTTTCTCAGATTCTTCCGGATTCTTGCTACATCTTTAAACCACCTTTGCTGTTTCCTTAGTGTGGTGTGTTTGATCAGACCCCCAGCGCCACTTGTCAAGTCTGGGGAATAAAGACATGATGAGTTTAATACAGCATCTGAAAGGCATGTCCATTTCTCCATATGTTTAATTATTTTTAACTCTGTTATTATTTACTTCTACTCATCAGCAGTCTATTGGGAGAAATCCAGAGGGGTGGGGTGCCTTCCTTCCCCAGACAATACATTTACTAGAGCCTATAATCCAGCCAAGCTCAGTTCCCAACGGGCAGAATTTTGCCACTGCATGCACCAGCCTTCCCCACCCAGGCAGAAATCATATTTAAAAATCTGCCAACAAACTGCTTGCTCTGTCATCTTTTGTCTCTAATGAATAATCCCCCTCATTCCCCAGATTAATGACCTGCGCTCTCAAAAGTCGGCTATTGAGTGCTTGTTTTTTGAAGCCACCGAAAAGTTCAGAGGAAACCTCAAAGCAATGTATTCTACACCAGTAAGTCTTTATCACTCTATTAATGTCACTACTCCTGTGATATCACGTACATTACGTTAGAAACATCACACTAGCATTTCTACTAAATATACAGTATGCTTTACAATAATACGTAATATTTCCTGTGTAGCGGCCTACCGAAATTGTCTGAAAGCTTTCGGCGGAAATCAAAACTGCAGCCGAAACTCATCTGATTTAATTTGGAAACTTAAGTTTGGTTGTGTGAATGTGGACCAGTGAGGGCGGATTGGCATTTTATTTATTTTTTAGATTTTGCTCGCACCTTTTTCAGTAGTAGCTCAAGGTGAGTTACATTCAGGTACTCTGGATATTTCTCTGTCCCAGGAGGGCTCACAATCTAAGTTTGTACCTGAGGCAAAGGAGGGTTAAGTGACTTGCCCAAGATCACAAGAAGCAGCAGCGGGATTTGAACCGGCCACCTCTGGAAAGACCAGGTCTCTAACCACTAGGCCACTCCTTCACTCTGCATTGCTTGCAGTCTGCAAACCTCTGCTAAACCCACATTATCCAAGCCAGAATGTAATAATTTAAATAATGAAGACTGTGTTGTACCTCCCACACACGTGGACCTCAGCTAATGAAAACTGAAACTAAAAGCCATACTTGGAGTGACAGCTCTTACATTTACAGTTTATACTTAAATGGATCAATGTGGCTTACAATCAAAAGAGAGAGGGCATTTCCCTTGAATCATAATAAAGCTAAAAATATCAGTTCAATATATCTTCCTTAGGCGGTTATCCCAGATTTCCCAAATTTTAAGACCTAAACTCCTGCTAAAGTTTTATATCAAAATCATTTATTTGGAGCACTCTGGTTACAATATAAACTATTGTGCAAGATCATAACTGCATTACTTGCATTCGCATTATGCAAAAAAAATTAAAAAGGAATGGGGCTTGATATACCGCCTTTCTGTGGTTTTTGTAAAGCAGTTTACATAGTATATACAGGTACTTATTCATACCTGGGGCAGTGGAGGGTTAAGTGACTTGCCCAGAGTCACAAGGAGCTGCAGTGGGAATCGAACCCAGTTCCCCAGGATCAGAGTCCACTGCACTAACCACTAGGCTACTCCTCCAAAGAGTAGCTCTGGTTGTCTAGTAGTGTAGTCGAGGCAGGAGAGTTGTCCCATTCAAGGCAGCCATCTTGAGAGAAGAGACTGAAAGGGCAGAAGTAACCGAGGATCTTTTTACTCCACCTACACACCTAGCCCATCAGGAATTGTAAAATAGGACTAGGAGAACCTATAGGCTGGGGGGGGGGGGGGGGGGGGGGGAAGAGAGAGAAACAGGACAAAGGACTAATTTTCAACTTCCACTGAAAACACATGGCCATTTTTTTTTTCTCGGCCAAAACCGAAAACATGGCCAAAAATTGAAATAACCTTTTGGCCAAAACTGAAACTGGACAGAAAAAGGATTTTAGGCTGCTTTTGGAACCGAAACTGAAATTTGGTCAGTCTCTACAGCTGTGTGAATTAAGGTATTATGTTATAAGTTATTAAACTATTTAAGGTCATTTTCTAGATCTCAAGCCAGTTGTAATCTTATACTTTTCTTCCTCCTCCTCACTAGAATGGCCAAATTCACGCTGGTTACAAGGATCTGATGGAAAATTACCAACTTCTGGTTAACAATCTGGCAAAGGAGCGAGAGGAAAAGGATGTGAAGCTAGTCCTAAATCTTTTCCAGTCCTTTCTTGACGAGTTCACGCGAGGATACACCAAGAAGGAGGATTCTGAACATCATAAAGTAAGTCTTGAATGTGTAATGAGTGGGCATGGTGGCCCTGTGGCCAGCTAGTCCTGCATTTGAGGGAGACCAGTCTTGCAAGGACAGGGTAGGCTTTTCTGGACCTTTTAGCAAACTTTGAGCATTGTTTAATTAGAAGTTTAGAATCAAAACTTGCTATTTGCGAGGTGGTGTTCCATGATATCACATAATACGTACATCTTCTGAACACAGTGGTGGCAGTCCTCCTCAAGGAAAAGCCAACACTGAATTGAGTCTTGAATTGGACTGTCAGAGCTGGCAGTTTCACAAACATACCAAACACAACCTTGGGACAGAGGCCAGGGCACATCTTGTTATGGCCAATATAGGTTAAAGCAACTCATAGACCAGTGGTATCCCACCTCTGCCATAGGAACTCACCCTGGAGAGGGTTGGGGGAGAGAATGTCTGTGTAACTAGAGGGTGTACTTTAATTTTAACATGCATGAACTCCTGGTCAGATTCTGTTGGTTCAGTTGTTTCTGAAATTTACAGCACATGGAGGCACCTGGCCCCTGGTCCCTGGAACCAGAGTAAGTGAAATGTGTGCCAGACTGTTCTGTCCTTCCCCTTACTCCTTCCCTTCCCTTCCTTTCCACTCCACACCCACCTCAGAGCAGCACGCAGTTCTCCTGCATCTGACATGGACTAAGTAAAAGCATGAATGTATGTGTTTTTATTGCACGTGTTAAAGCGTGTAGATTTGGAGGGGGGGATGTTTTCCCTTTAAAATCTACAGATTTTGGGAGCATGCTGTAAAAAATTTGCCTTGATGTTCCTGAAGCTTGGAAGTAATGTGTGTTGTCACATACCTGTAAAACTGTATTAAATTATGCCAGAACTAGAACACTGCTATTAGGATCAAATGGAAGGAAGTTTCTCTTTGTGGTCTGTGGAGCTGAGGTGCTCTCTTCAGTTTCACTGCTGCTGTTTTGGCGCTGTTGGGCAGGAGTGGGGTTGTGTGAATTTGGAAGAATCCTGGGTGAATTCTGTTCTCCTTCCCCAGCAGAGCAAAAATCAGAAGAAGAAACGGAAGCAGGATCAGATAGTGAGTATGACATTTGCACCCTGCACCTAGTGGGGATGAGGATATCGCTGTGACGTTCATACCTAAAATGCAGAGAGAGAGTTAGACATAGTGGCAGTGGATGTCTAGTTTGAGGGCTCTGCCTCCTGACCAGGATTTGCAAGCCTTCTAGTGACATTCCCTGAGTTACTACAATAGATTGGATTTCACTGTGCATTTCCTCACTAGCTTGAATTTCTTGAAGGCTGCAGATATCCTTCATGACATCCCCATATGTAAGCTGTAAAGAAGTGATTGGCCCCAACTCCTTTATTTCAGGCAGCACAAACCATGATACAAAATCTAACAGTGGTATTTCAGACTCCGAGAATACAAATCTTACTGGAATTGATTGTGTATGTTGCCCATGGATTTTTTGTGCTTGCTACAATTTTTAAGAAACTATTCAGCCAGTACCTGTATTTCATGCAACCCATATCTATTTACAATGTCATTGAGTTTTGCAGTATGTCATGTGAATGCTTCCTCACTTCCCACCTCCTTGCATATGGTGGGATAACTGCCTGACATAGATTCCATAGCCAGCATAACCAAGGAGAGTTGGGGCGAGGGGATGAAGGGACGAGGTTTCTGTAAATTTGCTTCCATTACATAGCTTCCCACTATTCCAGAACCTGTGGGATAGTTGTGTCCATCAGCCAGCAACTGAAGATAGAGAACTGAAAACTGAGGTGAGACCGTATCGCTCTTGGTATCCTGTCTAGCTCCTCAATATTTTCTATCTCCAGCAGGTGAATGGACACATTTTTCAGCCTCTGGTTCTAAGTGATTTGCTTTTGGTCCAATTGGTCAACTGGTCCTCCAGTTGAGATTTGCAGGTGGCTTGAGTCTGCAGAGTCATATCTGGAGGTCTTCAGATATCTGTCTCTGATGCCCTGCAAATTTACTAATCCCACCCTTTACTTCTCCCCTGTTTCCTGTGGAGCTCTCTTTTTCAGCACAACAACCTAAAAAAAAAGAAGGAAATATGTTTTCTGGAGAACGTGGGACAGAGTATCAGGCATGAGTCTTTCTCATCTGTGGTAAGACTGTGAGTTTGAGGGGAGCAGCCAACGGTGGTAAGTCCAACTAAAGTTTGTCTCAGAACCGCTTGGAGGACTGCAAGTTCTACTTGGAGCAGGGGGAGGGATCCTGACTTACCACTTGGGACATGTTGTGCTGCGCTTGTGACAGTCAGGGTGAATGGTGACTCCTACAGAGACAGTTATGCGGTGTTCACGTTGTGGAACATGTTGGACGGCATTGGGGTGTTGCAGTCCGTAGAAGCCAGGAATCCTGTGGGACATGGAGAAAACAGTCAGTAGTAACACATCTTCAGATTTGATGCATCATCCAAATTTGCCAGGGTCTTCGGGCTCTCCGGCAGGGCCAGTGCACAGTTTGACACAGGAAAGCGTTGAGGAACTCAGTAGTCTTATTTCTGAGTCACTGGCAGTGCTTTCCTTTGCTTTGGCATCAGGAGTTCCATCTTCGTTGATCATGAGCTGGCTTAGACGTCCTTCTAAGACCTTCCCAAGCATCCAGATATTCAGGATCTGATTACAGCAGAATGGGTCTTAGTGGGAAGAGCCATGGCTCACCTGTACCCATTAGTTCCGGAGGAGAAAGATAAATTGCAGCTTCCCAGAGTGGACTTCTGGTTACAGCGGTGACTAAGAACACCACCTTGCTGGTGGAAGGGGGTATTGCCCTAAAAGACCTACAAGAGAGAAAAGCTAGAAGGCTTGCTGAAACAAGCTTTTGAAGTGGCTTCTATGGACTGTCAATCAACAGCGTGCAGCTCGATTGTGGCAAGAGCATGCCTGAAGTGGCCTCAGCAGTTGGCAACACAAGACAGGCATTATAATGCCCAACTAGAAGCAAAGTTGGCTACTTGGCGGATGCTATTTGACATGTTACGGCCTGCAGTATGTCCTTTGGCTGTCGTGTCACATCAGCAGCTCTGGTTGCGGAATTGAGCATTGAATGCAGCGTTATAGCCATGTAGTTAAACTGCCCTTTCAGGGCAGGTGCTATTTGGAGAAGATCTCAGTAAGTTGAGAGAGAACTGGGGAAAAACCAAGTCACAACAGTTGCCAGAGGATAAGCCAAAAGCCTCTGGTCATCCGTTCTGTCGCTCTCGATTGCCAGACAGCAGATGATGTAGTCCATTCTTCTCTTCTTCTGGTGGGAGTACGTCTTCAGGAGTTTTGGGAAGAGTGGGCCAAAATCATATCGGATCAGTGGGTTCTGTATATTCTTACAGAAAGTTACAAGTTGGAATTCTCCTACTCGGTCGCTGCTCTCTTCTTGCAGTCTCCTTGTTGAAAGGGAACTGAAGCTGTTGGAGGTTCAGGCCACTGTAGATTCCTTGCTGGTGCTCCAGGCCATTGTTTCAGCTTCCCAGGTTGAAGAGGGACAAGGCAGATACTCCATCTACTTCATTTTCCCAAAGAGAAGAAAGCACCTTTCGTCCAGTCATATCGGTTAATGATCAGAAGCAAACGCAGGCGCTAGAGGCTGTTATCACCATACTAGCGCCTGTGTTTGCTACTGCCCCATGATCAGAGCCCCCGTGCATGTGAAACAATGTACTCATGGGCTCTAAACACAGCTAGCATACAAATGCATGCAAAACAGGACTCTTAGCGCAAGTAGCATGCAAATGCATGTTAAACCTATTCATCCCCAGTGATCAGTGACCAGCGCGCCAAAGACTGGCTCGCTGGCCGCGGCAAACCCTACACCAGCTCAGAGCTGGTGTTAGGGTTTGCAGACCATTGGGGAGGAATGGTGAGCCCCCTAACCCCCCCCCCCCCCCCCCCCAACATCCCACCGATTTCCCTGTTGGCCCAGTGGGCCGCGGGTAAATCCCCCCCCTCCCCACCTGGTGGTCTAGTGGCCCTTCTCCACCTCCCTACCTGCAGTTAGAGGAGGGAGGTGGCCTCCCTCCTCTTCCATCGCCTCTGCCTGCAAAATGGTGGTTCCCAGCCCTGCCCAGTGCATCTTGTCGAGATCCCTTTCTTCGCTTCTCGGAGATGTGGATCCCCTATGCATAGTTCCTTCCTTTCTTCTGAAAGTGATATCAGCATTTCATCTCAGCCAATCTGTGGAGCTTCCATCCTTTTGCAGAGAGGATGAAGTGGCTCAGTTTTCTTCCTTGAAGCTTCTCGATGTGCATAGAGTCCTCATTAGATAGCTGGAAATCACAAATAAGTTTTGCAGATCATACAGACTTTTTCTGCTTTTTGGTAAACAGAAGCTTGACCTCATGGATTCCAAGCCCACAATTGCTAGATGGCTGAATGAAACTATCATGTCAGCTTATTTGCTTGCAATGAAGCAGGCTCCTCAGGCCTTGCAGGCTCATTCTATGAGGTTTACAGTGACATCCTGGGTGGAGAGTACTTTACTGTCTCCTGTGGTTAGTTGCAGGTTGGCGACGTGATCGACGCTGCATACCTTTGCCAAGCACTACAGGGTTCATGTTGCGGCATGCTTGGAAGCTGGTTTGGGGGTTTTGGTCCTCAGGATGGCGGCACCAGGATCCCACCCACTCTAGGGATTACTTTTAAACATCCCACAGGTTCTGGAATAGTAGGAAATTACATAATGGAAGGAGAAATTAGGTCTTACCTGATCATTTTCTTTCCATTAGTCCTTCCCACTATTCCAGAAAGCTGCCCGAGTTTCTGAGATGTTTAGTCTGTGCAAAGTAATGGGTCAAATAATGACTCACCTTTCATGGTGCTTCCTGCATTTCTCTTGTTCTCTTCAAGTTGTCCAGAGATAAGAAAGGTCCATACATGGTTGCTCATCTGGTTAGTGTTAGGTTAGTGAATATTGTTTAAGGTGGTTGTGCTTATTCTGAGTTTCTCCTTACTGCTTGTCTACTTAAATACTGAGGAGCTGGACTAGATGCCAAGAGAGATCTTAGCTCAGTTTTCAGTTCTATATTTCCACCTGCTTGCTGATGGACATAACTATCCCACATGTTCTGGAATAATGGGGATGACTAATGGAAAGAAAATTATCATGTAAGACCTCATTTCTCCTTTGTTGATTTTACTGACCCAACATAGGAACAGCCATAAACCCACCATGTCTTGCAGTGGGTGAGTGATGGTCCCTGAGATCTGTGTGATGCATGGTCATACCTACTCCAGCCCTGCAATGCTAGGGAACAGATCATTCACAAACATTGGGGGATGCTTCCTCTGACTGTTGTCTCCATCTCACACTTTTTCTCCCTCTGTCCAGGTGGAGCACAATGGTCATGTGTTTCTGAGCTACCAGGTCAACATTGGCCAATCCTGTGAGCAGTGCTCTTCCAACATCTGGCCGATGGAGAAGGCTTTCCTCTGCAGCAGTAAGTTGTTTTTGTTTTGTTCGCAAATGGATGTTTCACCCCGGAATTGAGTGAAAAATGCAGAAAATCAGTACCCAAAAAATCCACTCAATAGTCTAAAACATTAAAGGTTCTCAAAATTGATTGATAAAAAAAACATTTAGCACGAAAATAGATGCCATCCACCTGTGAATACTTTTCCAATAAGGAAAAGATGATTAAGAAAAAAACAGCAGAGGAAAAAGACATCTGTATAAAATGCTCACAACCATGGCAGTAACTGCTCAATGCTGGAACTCTATAATCATAGGTCATTTAAAAAAAAAAAAAAAACCTCCACTGTACTCAGTCTCCCAAAAGAGAACTCAGTAGTGTTTCAAAAATATGTATGTCATTTTCTTCCATGTCCGATACATACTACATTCAGTTAATGCACTGTGCAGTATATAACTTAGATTCTCCGAGGACAAGCAGGCTGCTTGTTCTCACTGATGGGTGACGTCCACGGCAGCCCCTCCAATCGGAACACTTTACTAGCAAAGGCCTTTGCTAGTCCTCGCGCTCCGATGCGCACCGCGCATGCACGGCCGTCTTCCCGCCCGAACCGGCTCGTGTTCGTTAGTCTTCTTTTGTCCGCGCTCGGGACGGTCGTGTTTTGCGCCGTTTCGCGCCCCTCAAGTTGACCCTCGCGCGTCTTCGCGTTCTTTCGCTAAAAAAAAAAAAATAGAGTAAAAGACCTTTACGGTCTTTACCCCTTTCCCATGTTTCCAGCTTTTGCCCTAAGTTTCCTTTTGCTTTCGGGGTAGGCCTTTTTGAGGCCTCGGTTCGGGTTTTTTCTCTCCCTATTTTTGGTGCCTTTTTCGTCATTGCGAGTTTTGATTTCGCCGGCGTGATTTTTCCGCCCATGTCATCGAAGTCTCCCAGCGGCTTCAAGAAGTGCACCCAGTGCGCCCGGGTAATCTCGCTCACTGATAGGCACGCATCGTGTCTTCAGTGTCTGGGGCTGGGCACCGCCCGCAGGCCTGTAGTCTTTGCGCCCTTTTACAGAAAAGGACTCAGGTAGCGAGATTGGCCCAGTGGAAACGTCTTGTTCTCGGGCTCTTCGTCCGGCAACAGCACCGGGGGCATCGAGTGCATCGGCGTCGACAGCTTCAAGACCTTCGATCTCGGCATCGGCTGCATCGAGACATCGACCCTCTGCATCGGCGGTACCGAGACATCGGAAGGCGGCGTCGGTGGTACCGGGACCTCCACTAGTGCTGATGTCGTCGGACGGTGGTGCTTCGACTGGAGTGCAGGTGAGGGCTGTCCATTCCCCTGCTTGTGGCGGTGAGCCTTCGGGGGTCTCCCCCTACCTGAGGCTCCTGCGGTACAGCCCCCCGAGGGACCGACCTTCCTTCTTCGTCGGCCCCGAGGAAGCGACGGCTGGATTCTACGTCCTCCTCGTCGGTTACCGGGAAGCTCCGGTGACATGCTTCGTTTGAAAAAATCAAAGAAGCATCGACACCGGTCTCCTTCCCGCATCGGTACCGAGAGCTCTGGGTCGCCGAGGGAGTCGGCACCCAGTAGGCATCGGCACCGAGAGGACCGCTCACCCTCTGTTCAGGAGGTGTCGATGCGCTCCACCTTGGACAGCCCGGAACAGCCTCCACGCCCGGAACAGGACTCTGACTTCGACGCCTGCATCGGCTTCCATGTCTTTCTCCACAGCCGCTCTGCACGAGAGTCTACGGGCCTGTCTTCTCCCAGAGATCCTGGGAGAGCTGTTGCGCCCTTCCCCTCCGGTACCGGGGGTGCTTGCGCACACGTTACCGTCGAGTGAGGCGCTGGCTGCCCTTTGCCCAGGGTGAGGTCTCCGACGACTGCGGTCTCCTCCCAGGAAGGCTCCCCGACGACGTCGGCGGAGGGAGCTTCGCCAGTGCGGGGCGAGGGAGTCTACCTCTCGACGCTTCCACCGTGCCGTGTTTCCACGGAAGTCGATTCGAGCACGGCTTCAGACGCAGGTTCATGAACTTGTGTCTGATACCGATGATGAGGCCTCGTGGGAAGAGGAAGAGGACATCAGATATTTCTCTGACGAGGAGTCTGATGGCCTTCCTTCCGATCCCACTCCCTCCCCTGAAAGGCAGCTTTCTCCTCCTGAGAGTCTGTCTTTTGCGGCCTTTGTCCACGAGATGTCTACGGCCATCCCCTTCCCGGTGGTTGTGGAGGACGAGCCCAGGGTTGAAATGTTTGAGCTCCTGGACTATCCTTCTCCGCCTAAGGAAGCGTCCACAGTACCCATGCATCATGTCCTAAAAAAGACATTGCTGGCGAACTGGACCAAGCCTCTAACTAATCCCCACATTCCCAAGAAGATCGAGTCCCAGTACCGGATCCATGGGGACCCAGAGCTGATGCGCACTCAGTTGCCTCAGGACTCTGGTGTGGTGGATCTGGCCCTAAAGAAGGCTAAGAGTTCTAGGGAGCATGCTTCGGCGCCCCCGGGCAAGGACTCTAGAACCTTAGACTCCTTTGGGAGGAAGGCCTACCATTCTTCTATGCTCGTGGCCAAAATCCAGTCTTACCAGCTCTACACGAGCATACACATGCGGAACAATGTGCGGCAGTTGGCGGGCTTGGTGGACAAGCTCCCTCCTGAGCAAGCCAAGCCATTTCAGGAGGTGGTCAGGCAGCTGAAGGTGTGCAGAAAATTCCTGGCCAGAGGGGTATATGATACCTTTGATGTCGCGTCCAGGGCCGCTGCTCAAGGTGTGGTGATACGCAGACTCTCATGGCTGCGTGCCTCCGACCTGGAGAATAGGATCCAGCAGCGATTGCGGACTCCCCTTGCCGAGCGGACAATATTTTTGGAGAAAAAGTCGAACAAGGTGGTAGAGCAGCTCCACCAGCGGGATACCGCTTTCGACAAGTTCTCCCACCGCAGCCTTCAGCATCTACCTCCTCAGGTAGACGTTTTTATGGGGGAAGGAAGACTGTTCCCTACTCTTCTGGTAAGCGTAGGTACAATCCTCCTTCTCGACAGCCTGCGGCCCAGGCTAAGCCCAGCGCGCTCGCTTCGTCAGCAGCGTGCGCCTCGCAAGGCCCCTCGGCTCCCCAGCAAAAGCAAGGGACGAGCTTTTGACTGGCCTCCAGCAGAGCATAGCCGACATCAACGTGTCAGTGCCGGGCGATCTGCCAGTCGGGGGGAGGTTGAAAGTTTTTCACCAAAGGTGGCCTCTCATAACCTCCGACCAGTGGGTTCTCCAAATAGTCCGGCAAGGATACACCCTCAATTTGGTTTCCAAACCTCCAAATTGCCCACCGGGAGCTCAATCCTACAGCTTCCAGCACAAGCAGGTACTTGCAGAGGAACTCTCCGCCCTCTCAGCGCCAATGCGGTCGAGCCCGTGCCATCCGGGCAAGAAGGGCTGGGATTCTATTCCAGGTACTTCCTTGTGGAAAAGAAAACAGGGGGGATGCGTCCCATCCTAGACCTAAGGGCCCTGAACAAATATCTGGTCATGGAAAAGTTCAGGATGCTTTCCCTGGGCACCCTTCTTCCATGATTCAGGAAACGACTGGCTATGCTCTCTGGACTTGAAGGACGCCTACAAGCACATCCCGATACTGCCAGCTCACAGACAGTATCTGCGATTTCAGCTGGGCACACGTCACTTCCAGTACTGTGTGCTACCCTTTGGGCTCGCCTCTGCGCCCAGAGTGTTCACAAAGTGCTTGGCTGTAGTAGCAGCGGCGCTTCGCAGGCTGGGAGTGCACGTGTTCCCCTATCTCAACGATTGGCTGGTAAAGAACACATCCGAGGCAGGGAGCTCTGCAGTCCATGTAGATGACTATTCGCCTCCTGGAGCTACTGGGGTTTGTGATAAATTATCCAAAGTCCCATCTTCTCCCAGTGCAGAGACTCGAATTCATAGGAGCTCTGCTGGACTCTCGGACAGCTCGTGCCTATCTCCCAGAGGCGAGAGCCAACAACTTGTTGTCCCTCGTCTCGCGGGTGCGAGCGTCACAGCAGATCACAGCTCGGCAGATGATGAGATTGTTGGGCCACATGGCCTCCACCATGTGACTCCCATGGCCCGCCTTCACATGCGATCTGCTCAATGGACCCTAGCTTCCCAGTGGTTTCAGGCTGCTGGGGATCTAGAAGACGTGATCCACCTGTCCAGGAGTTTTCTCAAATCCCTGTATTGGTGGACGATTTGGTCCAATTTGACTATGGGACGCCCTTTCCAAATTCCTCAGCCACAAAAAGTGCTGACTACGGATGCGTCTCTCCTGGGGTGGGGGGCTCATGTCGATAGGCTTCATACCCAGGGAAGCTGGTCCCTCCAGGAACGCGATCTGCAGATCAATCTCCTGGAGTTACGAGCGGTCTGGAACGCTCTGAAGGCTTTCAGAGATCGGCTGTCCCACCAAATTATCCAAATTCAGACAGACAACCAGGTTTCCATGTATTACCTCAACAAGCAGGGGAGCACTGGATCTCGCCCCCTGTGTCAGGAAGCCGTCAGCATGTGGCTCTGGGCTCGCCGTCACGGCATGGTGCTCCAAGCCACATATCTGGCAGGCGTAAACAACAGTCTGGCCGACAGGTTGAGCAGGATTATGCAACCTCACGAGTGGTCGCTCAATTCCCGAGTAGTGCGCCAGATCTTCCAGGTGTGGGGCACCCCCCTTGCTAGATCTCTCTGCATCTCGAGCCAACCACAAGGTCCCTCAGTTCTGTTCCAGACTTCAGGCCCCCAGCAGACGGGCATCGGATGCCTTCCTCCTGGACTGGGGGGAAGGTCTGCTGTATGCTTATCCTCCCATACCTCTGGTGGGGAAGACTTTGTTGAAACTCAAGCAAGACCGAGGCACCATGATTCTGATTGCTCCCTTTTGGCGGCGTCAGATCTGGTTCCCTCTTCTTCTGGAGTTGTCCTCCGAAGAACCGTGGAGATTGGAGTGTTTTCCGACCCTCATCACACAGGACGAAGGGGCGCTTCTGCATCCCAACCTCCAATCTCTGGCTCTCACGGCCTGGATATTGAGAGCGTAGACTTTGCCTCTTTGGGTCTGTCAGAGGGTGTCTCCCGCATCTTGCTTGCTTCCAGGAAAGATTCCACTAAGAGGAGTTACTTCTTTCTACGGAGGAGGTTTGCCGTCTGGTGTGACAGCAAGGCCCTAGATCCTCGCTCTTGTCCTACACAGACCCTGCTTGAATACCTTCTGCACTTGTCGGAGTCTGGTCTCAAGACCAACTCTGTAAGGGTTCACCTTAGCACAATCAGTGCATACCATTACCGTGTGGAAGGTAAGCCGATCTCAGGACAGCCTTTAGTTGTTCGCTTCATGAGAGGTTTGCTTTTGTCAAAGCCCCCGTCAAGCCTCCTACAGTGTCATGGGATCTCAATGTCGTTCTCACCCAGTTGATGAAACCTCCTTTTGAGCCACTGAACTCCTGCCATCTGAAGTACTTGACCTGGAAGGTCATTTTCTTGGTGGCAGTTACTTCAGCTCGTAGAGTCAGTGGCTAGCAGATTGCATTTCCTTCACTTACGCCCAGGCTGGGCTGGCTCTTGAGGGTCATTGTCACGGCTCATAATGTTAGAGCTATGGCTGCGTCAGTGGCCCACTTGAAGTCAGCCACTACTGAAGAGATTTGCAAAGCTGCGACGTGGTCATCTGTCCACACGTTCACATCTCATTACTATCTGCAGCAGGATACTCTATGCGACAGTCGGTTCGGGCAGTCAGTGCTTCAGAATCTGTTCGGGGTTTAGAATCCAACTCCACCCCCCTAGGCCCATTTTTATTCTGTTCCAGGCTACACTCTCAGTAGTTGGATAAATTGTTAGGTCAATCTCAGTTATGTCCTCGCCGTTGCGAGGCCCAATTGACCATGTTTGTTGTTTTGAGTGAGCCTGGGGGCTAGGGATACCCCATCAGTGAGAACAAGCAGCCTGCTTGTCCTCGGATTAAGCGAATGCTACATACCTGTAGAAGGTATTCTCTGAGGACAGCAGGCTGATTGTTCTCACAAACCCGCCCGCCTCCGCTTTGGAGTTGTGTCTTCCCTTTTCTTTGTCTTGCTACATATGGGACTGACGAACACGAGCCGGTTCGGGCGGGAAGATGGCCGCGCATGCGCGGTGCACATCGGCGCGCGAGGACTAGCAAAGGCCTTTGCTAGTAAAGTGTTCCGATTGGAGGGGCTGCCGTGGACGTCACCCATCAGTGAGAACAATCAGCCTGCTGTCCTCGGAGAATACCTTCTACAGGTATGTAGCATTCGCTTTGTGAGCTCATTAGGGACAGTGCAAAGTACCTGTAATAGAAATTGTAAACCACATAGTCACCTCAGGGATTACTTGCAGTATATGAAGTTCTAAAAATAAATAAATAATACTCAGAGGCCTATTTTCAAAGCACTTAGACTTACAAAGTTCCATAGTAACCTATGGAATTTGTAGAATAAGTGCTTTGAAAATGAGCCCCATAGTCTCTAAACAAATTAACTTAGTTGATCATGTTTGTATGAAGCTGAGAGGTCCGATTTGATCCCCTGATGCAACTTCAGTGAAACACCAGTATACTCCTATCGGGAACTTCAAGCTGCTTAAGAAGCTGAGACTGGCATTCAGAAACATGAGAAAGATGAGTTAGTTTTCTGAGAGAGTTTGAGTATTATATTTGCACAGTGCATTAATTGTGTGTAGTTTGTATTGGACATGGAAGAAAATGTCATACGTATTTTTAGAACAGTATTGAGTTCTCTGTTTGTGAGAATGAGTGCAGTGGAGTTTTTCTATGACCTATGATTAAAGAGCTCCAACTTTAAGCAGTTTATTGCCATAGCTGTGAGCATCTTGCCTACGATTAATGATCGTTAAGTGAATTTTATACAGTAAATAAAACATTCATCGATAATATCATAGTAGTCATAAAGTTACAGTAAGCATAAGTGAAGAGAGGCATTCCCTGTCAGAGATACTGAAGAGACCTTCCTCTTGCCATACGCATAGCTGGCACCTCTCTGGCGGCCTCAATAAGGAGACCTTCTGTGATAATGTGTTAAGTTCTTTATTTTAGCACAGATTCCTTTGTGATCCTAGAAAGGTAAATGGTGCCATTCTGTCAGGGGAGAAATTCAATAAATGATACTAGATGGCTCCAGGTCCTGGGGGACAGACTAGCTAGTCCCTGGTCATTGCGTTCCAAGTCATGTAGTTCCAGTGTCTCTCTAAATACAGGAACTACAGTGCAGTGCAGGACTGGCTTAGTTCATCCCTGATCCACTTGGCAACCGAACAGTATTGATAATTAGACATACAAATTTGTGTGTGTAGTGAATAAAGTAGCATAGACTGAGGTTAACAACAGAAAGATACCCCCTCCCCATTATTTTTGTATATCCCCCTCCCTTCCCCAATCCAGTCTAATTGGAAACTGTTCATAGTACTTCAACATACAGCCAAGAAGAAGCATGGCCTGAATTTTAAGCTTTTAGACTGTGATTCTGGAGAAGTCTTGGACCATAATCACTTTATCCCCTTTGTCTCTGGGACTCATTTGAAATTAAGACATCTATAACCTCCCAGCTTTCTTAGTCAATACATTAAACAAAAAAAAATCAGATAACTAAAAAGACTTTTAGGTGGGGTTGGGCTGGAGTTAGGGCATAATATTTAGTTTTAGCCCATAGCAGAAAAATAACTGGAAAAGTATTTGGATGGGGTTTATGTTTTGATAAGCTTTGTTCTTAGAATTAATTTTGCATTTTCTTTTCTCTCTTTAGCTTGTAAGCTGATCTGCCACAAGAAATGCATGCCAAAAATCCAGACTTCCTGTGTAATGTCCTATGGGAGAAAGGTGCGTACTGTATCATCTTCTGAGCTAGCACCATGCCTGCCGGTTCATACTGAGCATTCAACACTGTGCTGGTGTGTACGTCAGATGTACAGGCTAAGGTTCAAGCTTAAGATTTGGCTAGTGATTAGATCCAGCCAACATTTTTTGGTTCTAAAACTCTGAACCACTCTGAAACTAGAATTCCATGATAGCCAATTGGATGTTTTTGTGCACAATTAATAATTTTCACAATTAAAGAGATACAATGCAACAAATAAATAAATATACACGAGCACTCATAAGCTAAGTTTTGCACCTGAGGGTTAAGTGACTTGCCCAAAGTCACAAGGAGTGTTAATTGGGTTTTGAATTCTGACTTCCGTAGTTCTCAGCTTCTAAGGCTGCAGCAATGACTTGTCAAATGCTGATATTTCAAAGCCATTGTCATCTGTCTGTGGAGGCTTGGATTGTTGGCCTCCATGTCAGTCAGACTTTGGGATGGTCTGAAGACAATGCTCACACCCTTGGTAGAGTTGGAGCCATTACAATACTATCTGTTGTGCAGTGCCCAAAACAATTCTTTTTTATTTAAATTAGAAGTATTTATGAAACATATGCAAGAGAGCAACATAAAACACAGGCTATCGTACAACAACAGTAGTATAAGATAACCCCACAATCAGCATAACATGTTCTCCCAGATACAAATCACTCCTCAATTTATCAACCGATTTCATAAAGAATGGTGGAACGTTACCAAAAGCCATAAGAAGCACCAATAACTATCTTCAGTTCAGAAAAAAAACTCAAAACACATCTTTTCAAAAAATTCTACAGCTAACCACCCAAGCCACACAAGTCTTCTTAAGTTAAAACTGTAAAACGACACTGTAACCTCACTGTAAATTGTAAGCCACTTTGAACCAAAACTTGCTTTTGGATAATATTGGGATACAAAGAATGCATAAATAAATGATGGGAATCTGTCCTGCCCCTGTAAGCCAAAGAAGCTAGCTACCAGTGGTGCAGGGGAAGAAGGTAAATTGCATTTATTGTGGAGGGAAGTGGGCTTTGTATGTCTCTTGATATTTATTTCTGCATGATTTCTTCCAGAATGAACAGAATACAGAATCACGTCACTTTGGGGTGCGCTTGTGTACCCTCACCAGTGATAACAATGCGGTTCCCATCGTCATGGAGATGCTTCTGGAGCATGTGGAAATGCACGGCCTGTACACAGAAGGAAATCTACCGGAAATCAGGTTCAGCTAACCGCATGAGGGACTGAAGGAGGTCTCTAGAGAATGGTATGTCAAATGCCCTCCCCCCTCCCCCCCAGGGCATGGTATCCTGAGTCACACTAGCCATATGATTTAAGACCCCCAATGGACAGTACCAAGGAGGTTTAATAAGCAGGAGTGGAAGTGAGCCTATCTAGTCCACTGTAAGCAAGGAAGCCAATTAGGACGGTCTAAGTTTCCCCTTCTCAGCGCAGCTGTCATCCCCATTTACTCAAAACAAAGCAAGCAAACCTATGAGCTGCTGCATCCACATTGTCAGGGTTTTTTTTTTAATTGTTGGTCCATCTGTAACAAGTCTAAAGCTGTTTCAATTGGATAGGCAATGCCTTAAAAGGTGGATGACAAAAGTTGTGTTTTGGTTTGTTTGTGTTTTTAACTTATTGGACAGCTTTTTAATTTATTTGAAAACTTTCCATATGTAGATATAAATATCATGAAATAACAATTGTATATCACTAAAACAGCTTTAAAAATATTATAGCTAGTAGAAACAGCAATTTTAAACTGTATTTTGTTCTCATTTTTCTACACTAAAAGCGAAATACACTGTATACAAGACAAATGGCCAAATGTCGGTGAGAATATCCTGTTTCCTGATGGGTTTCATCTTAAATGTTGTAATCTGCCTTGGGAAGCCTGGTGTTATAAAGATGATGAAATATATTGAAATTAAATGGAAGTAGAATTAAACTCTCTGTTCATTGGGGCACATGGAATCACTTCTTCATCTGTTTTGTAGACGTTTACCTTTTAGATACACAAATTGATTATTCTGTTGTTTCAGCATGTTTCAGGGACATGTGGTTTATAAGTCAAAATAATAAAAATATTTTCTGTCAAACAGATCTCTCGTTTGTTGAAAACATACTAAATGGGCTATTATAAGCCCCTAATGCAGTTCATTGTTTTTTTTTTTTATATTTTGTTCTTGTGATGGCTTATACTGTGCCAAAACTAGAAATACAGTGAGACAGAATAATAGAATTCAGTAACATTCAAAACTTTTTATATTTTAATCATCTTTATTAAAAGCAAAACATGTTGGTTGATAAGCTTCATACAGAACAAGAAAAAACAGTAAACCATCCAACATAGCACAATAAAAAGTTTTACAGAGAACATACCCCAAGAACCCTTCCCCTCCCTCCCTAAAAGCCCACCTCACTGTTTCCACTCACAAAAATATCACAACAGATGTACAGATCAGTAGGACTCAAAGCATTTTATAACACGCACTGCCTTCACTGTGTGCAAATCTCTCTCATGAATATTCATTGTCAATATCCTGACAAACCTGACTACCTGGGGTAACTCAGGACCAGGTTATCCTAACTACCATAAGAAGCAGACACGGTCGTATAATTAACATAATTTTATTTGTATTTTGGTAATAACTGAGAAAATGTTATTAAAAATTATATTACAAAGCATGAAGTTGACTTCATTAACTTCTGCTGTATATCAACCAGTGGTAAATAATAGTAATAAACAATATTAAGTGTATTTTTATAATATACCACTGCATTCTTCAAAACAGAAGGAGCAAGTTACCACAAACCATCTTTCTCTTTTGATCTAGGCACAGGAAACAAAAAAGCTTTCAAATACTCCATGGTTTCAACCTAATGTTAAATGTGGGATATGAATGTCATAAATAAATAAATAGATAGAAACTCTGAACGTTGAGCACCTGATTCTCATAACATGTCTGTTTTAGTGGCCCATTACCAGAGAAAAAAAAATCTTTGCATGAGTATAACACGTGCTAGGGTGTCCTTGTAACCAGCCCCTCCAGCTGACCACTGATTAAGATTTATAACAAATTACTATTCTACCTATGAAAAGTTATTCCGTTATTATACTTCCTCTGTGTACATACGTATGCTGCACAAGCTAGCATGTTTGAAAATATAAGTGATATTAAAAATGCTACCAACAATAAAGAACAACAAGGTGGATGCAGCAACTCATAGGTTTGCGTACTTTGGATGACATCTGCGCTGGGAAGGGGAAACTTAGACTGACCTAATTGGCTTCAGCGTTCTGACGTCACTTCATCTCCTGTCTATTAAACCTCCTTGGAAAGCACTTACTGAGACATTAGTCGTTCTTAGTGCAGACATGCTGCCAGTATACTCTATTTGCTGACTCAGCGTAGTCCCACATCTTCCTATACTACTGCCACAGGCTAACTGTTGCTGTTCATATACTACGATAAATCTGCTTATAGTAGACCCAGACCTTCAACGCAGGGATTTCTCAAAGCTATATCACAAACAGAACTCCCAGCGATTCATCAATCATCTATGTATCTTATCACAAGGACTCATCACTGAAAATATTTTTGGACCATCAGAGGCAGGAAAGCTCAAGCACACAACAATGTCTTGTTGTAAAGTGCTCGTCGTCCTTCGTCTTGAGTCCTTAAGGACCATCAGACTGATGACGAATGAAGGCAAGCATTTTACAACAAGACGTGTTCTTGAGTTTGCCTGCCTCTGATGGTCCGAAAATATTTTCAGTGATGAGTCCCTGTGATAATATATATAAAATTGATGAATCACTGGGAATTCTATTTGTTCATATACTACAACACCTTGTTGGTATTGAACTAAACGTCAATTCTGGGTTTAATTTACTGGACATATTTTCTAGGTAGCTGTGTTGGCCCAGGATAGAAGGTCATGAATTTGATATACACTGCCCTGCAATGATAAAAGAAAGATAGGCACTTACTTCTTTTTGCCATTGCAGGGCAGTACTGTCTTTTTATGGTACAACCCAAACAGTTTATAAAGATAGATAAAGATATATATAGATATAAACTGTATATCTATATCTAGGTACGCTTTCTGTCTCTAGTGAGCTCCCAGTCTAGGTTTTGTACTTGTGGCCATGGAGCTGCAGTGGTTATTAAACCTGGTTCTCCAGATTCTCAGCTCTGCACTAACCATTAGGCTATTCCTCCACTCTACTCAATAGTGAGTTGATTTCAGACTTTTCGATTAGACTGGAGAAAAGGAGGTGTCCACTCAAGTCCAGGAGGAAAGGATTCAGGTCTTACTTGATGTTAGAGTACTAGATGAATCCATATAAATACAGAAACCTAGTTTAACAGTAAGTAGGCATTAAATATTCATTTACTAGATGAACCCATTGCGCAGAAGCCATACACACATGCTTTCGTCCTCTAGAGTGCACTGGGTATGTGCCAGAGCAGATATCCACATAACAGTATAACATTTGTTGCTTAATTGCTTCCCCATCCCCCCAGATCCAAATTCAGTGAAGTTGGAAAACTACCCCATCCACACCATTACCGGGATTCTCAAACAATGGCTGCGAGAGCTGCCGGAGCCCCTCATGACTTTCACACAGTACACTGACTTCCTCTCTGCTGTCGGTAAGTCTGTGTTTCAGCTGCCTTCTTTCCCAACAAAATATTGTTTGTGTGATCCTCTTAGAACTGTAATTATTCGACTGGGGAGAGGGATCCAGAAACAATGAGCCTCTTAAGCCAGGGCTTTCCAAAATTGCCCCAGTGACCCCCATAATCGCTGAGATTTTGGAATCCAGCATACATTGGATACCCTAGTATATGCAGATTTATCCCATGCAAGTTTGTTATGGATATCCTGAACACCTGAGTGGCTGTTGGGTCCCTGGGACAGGTTTGAAAAGCCCTGGCTTTTCAGTTCTCTATTTCCACCTTCCACCTAATGGTTGATGGACACAACTCTACCACAGGTTCTGGAATAGTGGGAAGGACTATTGGAAAGAAAATTATCAGGTAA
This sequence comes from Microcaecilia unicolor, assembly GCF_901765095.1. Taxonomy (NCBI): domain Eukaryota; kingdom Metazoa; phylum Chordata; class Amphibia; order Gymnophiona; family Siphonopidae; genus Microcaecilia; species Microcaecilia unicolor. Next base: position 94,619,886 of record NC_044041.1, on the reverse strand, counting down.
AACCTAATTTCTCCCTTCAATACTTAGCTTCCCACTATTCCAGAACCTGTGGGATGTTCAAAAGGAAGCCCAAGAGTGGGTGGGAACCTGGCACCACCACCCTGAGGACCGAAGCCCCAAACTAGCTTCTGAGCCAAAACTGCAACCTGAACTTTTACAGAACCCAATGCCAATCCTTTCTGAAGACCTGCCTGGAGAAATGCTAGGATATGCGATCTGAGCAGAGAAGGGAGGTAGTCAGCTCTCAAATGTCCTCCACATCCTTGCAAATGTGATGGATGTAGAGCGTTTCCAAGCCTGAAGCAAGGTAGCAATGACCGAATCAGAATAACCTTTTTGTCTCAACCGAGTTTTGAAATTACTCCTAGTAGTGGCAATATTCAGCTTCTAGCCATATGGCTTAACGTGTTCATCTGTGAACACAGAAATGGCAGGCCAAGTAAAGTGTGCATCTTCAGCATTCACAGTTACACATATTCACCCTAATTCTATTTATGGTGCTCACAGTTGCCTGTGCAAGTATGGGCACGCACCCAATATGCATGTACAGTTTACTTGATAAATGAGCCAATTAGCATTGATAATTGGGTGCTAATAATTATCAGCACTAATTGACGTTAATTTAAATTTGCACACATATCTTTAGGCACCAGGATCCGATCCAAAAAGGAGGCACACGCCTGGGGGGGGGGGGTCAGGGGCATTCCTGGAACTTGCATGCAACTTTATAGAATAAGGGAGATCTGCACCTATTTTAGAAGTGAGAATTTACAGAAGAAACCACTCACTCCGGAGTGAGAATTTACACCAAGTTATATTTGGCGTAAATCAGGGCTGTGGAGTCGGAGTCGTGGAGTCGGAGTAGACAGCAATTTTGGGTACATTGAGTCGGAGTTGGAGTCGACAAAAATGTTCCGACTCCTCATACATTTGAATAAAGTACTTCTGTGCTGTGAATAAAGCTTAGTACCTAGTTGTTTCACTAGTGTGAAGTCCAGTTGAACTATTTTGCTGGAGAGCTCCCTCTGCTCAGTCTCCCTTTGCATTTACTGACCTGCTGTAGGGCACCTCCTCTCTGACCCCACAGTGAACTTAAGCTCCAAGAGAAGATCATTCAGCACACACAGATAAGGCAGCAGAGAGACTCCACCCAACTTCCTCTCTCTCTGCAAGAAGAGCTTTATATTTTAGTGGAAGTGGCACACCATTCACAATGGCAAAAAGAATGTCAAGAAACATGACAAAGTCTGCTGTTTATGAACACTTTACAATATCAACAGATGGGAAACATTATGTATGTCAATGTATTATAGAAGATGATGATGGTAAAAAAGCATGTGATGCAAAAATTAGCAGTTTCAGTGGTTATGAAAAAAATGCACCTACAAGCAGGGGCGTATCTGGAATCCGGCGGTAGGGGGGGCCAGAGCCAGAGAGGGGGGGCACATTTTTGCCTCCCCCCCCCCCGCCGCCGCCGCCTCTCTCCACCCCCTCCCCGCCGTCAACCCTCCCCCGCTGCTTACTTTGCTGGCGGGGTCCGACCCGCAATCTTCATATTTCGGCTTCCTCCATGGCCATGTGCTTCCAGGAAGTAACGCTGCAGCGCTGATTCGTTGAATCTAGTTCGGCGTCTGACGTGCTGGGACGTCAGACGCCGAACTAGATTCAACGAATCAGCGCTGCAGCGTTACTTCCTGGAAGCACATGGCCACGGAGGAAGCCGAAATATGAAGATTGCGGGTCGGACCCCGCCAGCAAAAGTAAGCAGCGGGGGAGGGTTGACGGCGGGGAGGGGGGCCAGGGCGAAATCTGCGGGGGCCCAGGCCCCTGTGGCCCCACGCAGATACGCCCCTGCCTACAAGAGCATCAAATTTAAAAAGACACTTGCAGTGTTTCCATCCTAAAGTGTTAGAAGCTGTGAATGAGAAAGACAGCAATGAAAACATTCCATCTACTTCAGGGTCAATAAAAGATCAGAAATCTATTGGAGGCCAGACACAACTATCAAGATTTTTTACAGCTGACAAAGTTACTATAACAATGACACCAGAAAAATTCAAAAACCACATCATTGTTTTTTTATGTGTGTTTTTTTTGTTTAAACTTTAGGATTAATGAATATTTATAGTTTCTTTAATAAATAAAATAAAAAGGCACAATGACATAGATTTTAAAACCCAAACATTAACATGCAGCCTTGCATGCTGCACTCTTTCAGTCAACATGCAAAAAAAATACATATTAAAAACTGAGGAGTCGGAGGTACCATAAACTGAGGAGTCGGAGTCAAATGATTTTTGTACCGACTCCACAGCCCTGGCGTAAATCCTCGAGTGTGGATCCCAGCGCCATATGCTATTGTATAAACTGTGCCCAGCTCTGAACGCTGTTTATAGAATAGTGCAATGGTTCCCAAACCTGATCCTGGAGGCACCACAGCAAGTCAGGTTTTCAGGATACCCACAATGAATATCCATGAGAGAGATTTGCATGCAGTACCTCCACAGCATGGAAATCTCTCTCATGAATATTCGTTGTGGATATTCTGAAAACCTGACTGGCTGAGGTACCTCCAGGACCCGGTTTGGGAGGAATAGTGCTTAGTGCTAATTTTTATTTGTGCTGTGTTCAGAATTTAGTCCATTGTCTGGATGAAAATTCACATATCTGTGTTACTTTACGTGTTTTGCAGCTAGCTAATAGTTATCTCTGAATTTCTAAATGGTTGAGGATAAGTAATAGGTGTAGCTGCTGCTGTGATCGTGTCTTGCACGGCCAAGCCTGCCAGTGAGGACAGTCTTATCTAGTAAAATACAAAGCCACCAAGTGAGGGAATAACAGGTATTGGTCAAGCTTCATTTTTATTCCAGTGATACAGTGACAATGATATAAGCCAGTTCTTCTCCCCCCTGCCCTTTTCATCTGCAGAGCTACCAGATAAACAAGAACAACTGTGTGCGATATACAAAGTCCTGGAGCAGCTTCCACAGGTGAATCACACCACCCTGGAAAGGCTCATCTTCCATCTCGTCAAGTAAGGCCAACCCTCACCTCTGTTACACTTTCTGATTTTCTTCCTCGCAGTTCAGAATTTCTAGGATTGTCCCCTGCCTTTCTCCAACCTCCTAGATAAGGGGTCATGATACTTTTTTCAAGGGGGGTGTGAATGCACAGAATGGGCTTGCAGTAGAGATAGTAGGAACCGATTTACACCTGCTTGGGACACAGGAGGACCACAGCAATAGGGCAAGAGAGGGAAGAGAAGAGTCTGTGGCAACACTTGTAGGTAGGGATTAGACTGGTGGAGCCAAGCAGCCTTTTACTTATTATTTTGACCATGACTTTTGACCTCTTTGGTTTCAGAGTTGCCTTGATTGAAGATGTGAACCGGATGTCACCCAACGCCTTGGCCATTGTCTTTGCCCCATGTCTGTTACGCTGCCCTGATAACTCAGATCCCTTAACCAGCATGAAGGATGTCTCGAAAACAACCACGTAAGTGGAAAACGGAAACTTCCCTCTCCTCCTTACCTTCTCCACTGCTGAAGGTGAGGGAGAAACTTGGAACAGTACTGTTTGGGGGAAGGGGGCAGAACGGGCTGGTTTTGGCTAAAACCAACTTGTGAATTTCGGCTGCAGATATGGTTTCAGCCAAAACCAAAAAAACCTGATTTTGGTCAGCCTCTACTTCCAACGACATCACTGGTATGTAGGCTGGTGCCTCTCTGGAAAACAGTCTTTTCTCTACCTCCAGCAGATGGTAGGTTGTGCTGGCTGGTGCAATAAGTCCCAAGCCTAACTCACCGCTGTATAGGTTAAGTCCGCACTCTGTGGTAGAGCCTAAGGGCCTTGGTTCCCAGAGTTCTGGTCCAAAGACCTACCTTGGTAGAGCACAGAGCTTGGCTCCAGGCTTGGTTCCTATGAGACTTATGCTTTTCACGGTTGTGTTTCCCCACCCCCTCCCCTCTCCATCTCCCACGCCCTTCCAGGCAGCCTTCGAAAGGGGGGGGGGGGGGGGGGGGGGGGGAAACAAATTTGGCCAGGCTGGTTGGAATAGCTTTGTTCCCTTGTTGTCAGGGGAATAAAGCTAGTTGGGGAAAGAGAAAAGTTTATCAATGCTGCAATGGTTAGATGGGGCATGGGTGTGGTATGCTGGACCTTCTCGGCTTTGGCAGGGGCATACTGGAATTTTCCAGGGAGGCACCAGCCTATATACTGGTAATGTCACTGAAAAATATCAGTTTTTCTACGTTTGTCTTCCGGTAAGAGGGGAATATAACCCACTCATTCAGACTGGTGTAACAGGACTAAAGAAAAGGAAAAGAAATGAACAGTTATGACTGGCAGCAAAACAGTAAAGTGCTATTCTGTAAGGATGCACAAAAGAGGCATAGGAGGGAATTATTATTATTAACATTTGTATAGCGCTACCAGACGCACGCAGCGCTGAACACCTGACACAGAGAGACAGTCGCTGCTCGATAGAGCTTACAATCTAAAAATACAGACAGACAAGAAATAAATTCAATAAATGATGCTGAAAAAATTGATTGGTTAAGTGCTATTCTATAAAGGGAGCACACTCTTTATAGAATAGTACTCGGTGTGGATCTGGCACCTATCTTTTGGGGACCCTACTTAGCCTACCAAAAGCAGGTGCAAATGCCAGTGCCCCACTTAAATGCGCTTCAGGCGAATTTTGGAATTCCGTGTGCAACGTTTTGAAATGCTCCCTCCACACTCCCTTTTCAGATATGAGCTATGAGAGTTAGGCTCTGAGCCTTATAGAATAGTGTGTAGCCAGTTGCATGTGCAAATTCTAATTGATGCCAATTAACTGCAATAATTGGCTCATTGATCAATTACTTAGCCCTGTGCCCAAATTTTGACATATAACTTTGAGCATCGTATAGGATCCGAGGGGTCATTCACATGGGAGGGGCATAGGCAGCGCTGTACTTACGCATGTCACTTAGAGACGTTAAGTGTACCCTTGCTGCATTTTTTCGGTATATTAAAAGCAGGAAGCCGGCAAAAGAATCGGTTGGGCCGCTGGATGACCGAGGGGTAAAAGGGGCGATCAAGGAAGACAAAGACGTAGCGGAGAGACTGAATGAATTCTTTGCTTCGGTCTTCACCGAGGAAGATTTGGGTGGGATACCGGTGTCGGAAATGGTGTTTCAAGCGGACGAGTCGGAGAAACTTACTGACTTCACGGTAAACCTGGAGGACGTAATGGGGCAGTTCGGCAAACTGAAGAGTAGCAAATCTCCTGGACCGGATGGTATTCATCCTAGAGTACTGATAGAACTGAAAAATGAGCTTGCGGAGCTACTGCTAGTGATATGCAACTTATCCTTAAAATCGAGCGTGGTACCGGAAGATTGGAGGGTGGCCAATGTAACGCCCATTTTTAAAAAAGGCTCCAGGGGAGATCCGGGAAATTATAGACCGGTGAGTCTGACGGCGGTGCCGGGGAAAATGGTAGAGGCTATTATTAAAAACAAAATTACAGAGCACATCCGAGGACATGGATTACTGAGACCGAGTCAGCACGGCTTTTGTGTGGGGAAATCTTGCCTGACCAATTTACTTCAATTTTTGAAGGAGTAAACAAACATGTGGACAAAGGGGAGCCGGTTGATATTGTGTATCTGGATTTTCAAAAGGCGTTTGACAAGGTACCTCATGAAAGGCTACAGAGGAAATTGGAGGGTCATGGGATAGGAGGAAATGTCCTATTGTGGATTAAAAACTGGTTGAAGGATAGGAAACAGAGAGTGGGGTTAAATGGGCAGTATTCACAATGGAGAAGGGTAGTTAGTGGGGTTCCTCAGGGGTCTGTGCTAGGACCGCTGCTTTTTAATATATTTATAAATGATTTAGAGATGGGAGTAACTAGCGAGGTAATTAAATTTGCTGATGACACAAAGTTATTCAAAGTCGTTAACTTGCGACAGGATTGTGAAAAATTACAAGAGGACCTTACGAGACTGGGAGACTGGGCGGCTAAATGGCAGATGACGTTTAATGTGAGCAAGTGCAAGGTGATGCATGTGGGAAAAAAGAACCCAAATTATAGCTACGTCATGCAAGGTTCCACGTTAGGAGTTACGGACCAAGAAAGGGATCTGGGTGTCGTCGTCGATAACACACTGAAACCTTCTGCTCAGTGTGCTTCTGCGGCTAGGAAAGCGAATAGAATGTTGGGTATTATTAGGAAAGGTATGGAAAACAGGTGTGAGGATGTTATAATGCCGTTGTATCGCTCCATGGTGTGACCGCACCTTGAGTATTGTGTTCAATTCTGGTCGCCACATCTCAAGAAAGATATAGTAGAATTGGAAAAGGTGCAGCGAAGGGCGACTAAAATGATAGCGGGGATGGGACGACTTCCCTATGAAGAAAGACTAAGGAGGCTAGGGCTATTCAGCTTGGAGAAGAGACGGCTGAGGGGAGACATGATAGAGGTATATAAAATAATGAGTGGAGTGGAACAGGTGGGTGTGAAGCGTCTGTTCACGCTTTCCAAAAATACTAGGACTAGGGGGCATGCGATTAAACTACAGTGTAGTAAATTTAAAACAAATCGGAGAAACTTTTTCTTCACCCAACGTGTAATTAAACTCTGGAATTCATTGCCGGAAAATGTGGTGAAGGCGGTTAGCTTAGCACAGTGGCGTGGCCAGACTGCCAATTTTGGGTGGGCCTGAACCCAAAGTGGGTGGGCACAAAATTTTCTCTGTACCCCCCCCCCCCCCCCCAGCAAAATTTAGTCACACTCAGATGCATTTGTCACACAGGGTAAAGTGCTGCTTTTTAGTGCATCCGATTTCAGACAATTTACTAATCCTTTTCAGTGAGCTTTCAGAGGCCAAAACCTCCTGCCTCAGGTCAGTATAATGCTGTTACGGTATCCTCTCCTGACCTAAGGAAGGAAGTATTGGTCTCTGAAACTTTATTAACACCATATTACTTTATCCTAAATTAAAAATAAAATTATTTTCTTTACCTTTGTTGTATGGCCATTTACTTTGTCTCATTGTGTCTCTAGATTCTGCTTTCTTTCGTTTAACTCTTCTGCCAGGGTTTCCTGGCCATTTGTCATTTTTCTCTCCTTTTTCTTTGCTTTCTTCAATATTTTTCTGCCTCTCTCTGTGTCCAGATTTAATTCATTCTTACTATCCATTCTTTAATTTCCTTCATCTACTTATGGCTTTTCATCTTTTTCTCACCCTTGTTCTCCCCATGCCCCTTCCTCTTATTCTCCAATCTTTCACTACTCCCCCTTTCCATGCAGCAGCTCTCCTCTTTCTCTCCCCATCCTCCAATAGTCTCCCCTCTTTCTTTCTGCATCCTTCCATCCAGTGTCACCTCTTTCTCCCTACCCTTCCATCCAGCGTCTTCCCTCTTTCTCTCCCCATCCTTCTACCCATCTACCCTCTCTCCTGATCCTTCCATCTAATGTCTCTCTCCCTCCTTCTAACCAGTGTCTATCTCTCTACCCTTTTCTGTTCAGTGTCCCTTCTCTCTCCACATCCTTCCAGTCTCTCCCCTTTCTCTCTGCATCCTTCCATCCAGTGTCTCTCTCCCCACCCATCCGTTTTCCCTGTTTCTCTGCCATCCTTCCATCTTCTTCCATCTCTGTACCTCTATCTTCCTCCATGTTTAGTATCTCCTTTTCTCTGTGTCCCTATATTACTCTGTCCATCTTCTCCCCTCTCTTTGTCCCCAGTGCCAATATATTTCTACCCTCTCTGACCCTACCCCATCCAGCTTCTCTCCTTCTCACTCCCTCCTCTTTCCAGCATCTGGTTTGGTTGCTTGATTTCCTGCCTCCCTCCCTCAAGCTGTAGGTTTAATATTCCCTTTTCCTTCATCTCCTTGGTCTGGTATCTCTGTTTCCCTTCCCTCCCTCCTTGTGCTGTACCAGCAGTTCTCTCCCTTCCCTCCAGTTCTCCTTCCATGTCCAGCAGCTCTCTCCCTTCCATCCAGATCCCCTCCTCCTCTTCCTCCCACATCTAACAGCTCTCTCCCTTCCACCCAGATCCCCTCCTCCTCTTCCTTCAGCAGCTCTCTCCCTTCCATTGTCCCCTCCTTCTCTTCCTCCCATATCCAGCAGCTCTTTCCCTTCCCTCCAGTCCCTTCCTCCTCTTCCTCCCTTGTCCAGCAGCTCTCCAACCCCTTCCTCCTCTCCCTCCCATGTCCAGCAGCTCTCTTCCTTCCATTCAGTCCCCTCCTCCCCTTCCTTCAGCAGCTCTCTCCCTTCCATCATCCCCTCCTCCTCTTCCTCCCATGTCCAGGAGCTCTCCCCCTTTCCTCCAGTCCCTTCTTCCTCTTCCTAGCTTGTCCAGCAGCTCTCCAGCCCCTTCCTCCTCTCCCTCCCATGTCCAGCAGCTCTCTCCCTTCCATTCAGTCCCCTCCTCCCCTTCCTTCAGCAGCTCTCTCCCTTCCATCGTCCCCTCCTTCTCTTCCTCCCATGTCCAGCAGCTCTCTCCCTTCCCTCCAGTCCCTTCCTCCTCTTCCTCCCATGTCCAGCAGCTCTCTCCCTTCCCTCCAGTCCCTTCCTCCTCTTCCTCCCTTGTCTAGCAGCTCTCCAACCCCTTCCTCCTCTCCCTCCCATGTCTAGCAGCTCTCTCCCTTCCCTCCCTCTTCTAGAAGCTCTCCAGCCCCTTCCTCCCACCTCCAGCAGCTCTCTTCCTTCCCAGTTCCCTCTAATCCCCTTCCTCCTACAAGTCTGACTCTGTCTCTGGCAAAAGTATCCCTTCCCCCCCCCAACCAACAAACCACAAATCCAGCACTTGCCCTCCAGGCCCACCCATCCAAATCCTTCATCGCTGTCGCTGCCTTTTCTCCCGCGGCTTCCGGGAGGCAGCGATCAGCGTTACCTGTCAGTGCCTGCCCTGAAATTATGCTTCTCTTCTCCCCAGGCTTCACCCCGCTCGTTTCTTCGCTCGTCGGCAGCGCTACGCTGCTCTGCTATTCAAACAGGCAGCTCCGCTCCTCTCTGCCACGTCCATCCGGCCCTCTGATGCACTTCCTGTTTAGTAGGGCCGGATGGACGCGGCAGAGAGGAGCGGAGCTGCCTGTTTGAATAGCAGCGCAGCGTAGCGCTGCCGACGAGGTGTTGATATAGAATAGGCCTTCACCACATGGCAATCAGGAGTGTCTAAAAGGAGGTACCCACTTATTGAGTCATCTCTAAGATGTGCCAATAGTTCATTTTGAAGACAAAGACCAGCAACTGTATTGGTTCTTTGTAGGCTGTGATACTCCTTATTTGACTTAACATAAGCATTATTCTAAGACAACTCTGTATGGTGAAATTTAGTCATGCTTGTTAATTTCCTTCCCTTTAGTGTGGCTGCACCATCCTGATTATTGATTTGTATTCCCCGCCTACTGGCTGATAGAGGTGGAGAAACTGACTTTTTCCACACTCATGTCCCATCAACCACTGCAGCTATAATTAATTGTGTAACCAGAAAGTTCTGAACTTTTAATTGAATTTTATTGAGAACAGAAACACGATACAGTCTAATTGCTAAACGTAGATATCCAATATTTATTTATTTATTTATTCATTCATTCATTACACTTATGCCCCACATTAGCCCGAAATAGACTCAAAACTAAAAACACAAGTCAGGAGACTCGAACGCGCATGGCAAAAAACAAAAAATGAACATACACTCAAAGCTTGGAAACAAATGCAAAGAAAATACAAATACACAATAAGACAAACCAAAAGAGCATACTACAAAATCAAAATAGGACCAGATTTCAAAGACGCACATAAACTCTTCCAACTCATGAATAAACTAATAGACACCACACCAGTTACCACAGCCAGCACAGACACCCCATCGGCAGCCAAATACTTCAATGAGAAAATTATAAAACTTCAATCCACATTACCACTCAATACCACTGATCACGAAAAATTTATGGATTGCCTGGACCCTACTCCTGGTGAATACCCAGCAGACCGAACCTGGAATGACTTCGATCTGCTAACCGAAGAAACCATCACTCAAGCACTCAACAAATACTCCAAAACCCACTCCAAACTGGATATTTGCCCCAGTAGCCTAATAAGGTTCGCGCCCAAACGCTTCATAACAGACCTTACGACACACCTGAACTACATGCTACAACACGGACTTTTCCCCAAGGACAAAGGAAATATATTACTTGCACCCATACCCAAAGACTTAAAGAAAAAATTAAAATGATACAACCAACTATCGACCAGTAGCATCCATCCCCCTGATAGTAAAACTAATGCAAAGTATGGTAACCAAACAACTCACCAATTACCTAAACAAATTCACAATACTACATGAGTCACAGTCAGGATTTCGATCCAACCATAGTACTGAAACAGTGCTAACCACTCTCATAACCAAATTTAAACAACTAATTGCAACTGGAAACAATGTGCTACTCCTACAATTTGATATATCCAGTGCATTCGACATGGTCAGCCACCAAATACTCCCGAACATCCTAGACTACTTCGGGATTGGAGGAAACGTACTAAGATGGTTTAAAGGCTTCTTAACAGCAAGATCTTATCAAGTGAGCTCAAACTCAAAAACGTCAACACCATGGAGGAGTGGCCTAGTGGTTAGGGTGTTGGACTTTGGTCCTGGGGAACTGAGGAACTGAGTTTGATTCCCACTTCATGCACAGGCATCTCCTTGTGACTCTGGGCAAGTCACTTAACCCTCCATTGCCCCATGTAAGCCGCATTGAGTCTGCCATGAGTGGAAAAGCGCAGGGTACAAATGTAACCAAAAAAAAAAAAAATGTGGAGTACCACAAGGATCACCGCTCTCACCAACCCTTTTTAACTTAATGATGACACCTTTAGCCAAATCGCTATCCAACCAAGGACTTAACCCGTACATCTATGCTGACGATGTCACGATGTACATCCCGTTCAAACAAGACATAACCGAAATCACAAATGAAGTCACACACAGCCTCCAAATAATGAACGCATGGGCGGACACATTCCAACTAAAGCTAAATGCAGAAAAAACACAATATCTCGGGCGTTTCCAAGATGGCGATGTGACCGGAGGTGTTTTAAGTTAGCTCCGAGAGTTTGTGTTGTTTTCCCTCACATTATCTGCAAAGAAACAAATATGCCTCATATGAAAAGGAAGGGGACGGTGAGGTCAGTTCCCCCTCCGACCTCGACCTCCTCCCCGCAACAACAACCAACCTTGGAGCACTTTTTCTCTGGAGTCTCTCAGAGTCGCAGGGTAGAGGAGCTCGATGCGGCGATTCCCAGGGAAGGGGACTCGCTGCTGGGCGAAGAAACATTGCTTTCCCCCCCTGCACCGACAGTTCCTCCGTGTCCAGCGTTAACTGCGCCGATAGAGGAGAAACATCCGCCTTCCGGAAGTGGAGTAGGGATGCGATTCAATGGGGAACTACCGACGCAGACAAAAATGCTGGGCGAAGAGGCCCGAATGAAGGCCCCAGAAAATCAATCGGAGTTAAATCTAGAACGAATTTGGCAGATGTTAACTAAGATGGACCAAACCCTTCAAAGATCTTCCAGTGAAGTAAGTCTTTTAAATCAAAAGTTTGAGCATTTAAAAACTACTGTGGAATCTGTTAAATTTGATTTAATAACGTGCGTGACACCGCTTCAAAAAGAAATGGAAAAGTTCAAAGAGTTTCAATCAACAGTAGTTAAAGAAAGAATTCTTATACAGAGAAAAATTGAACAAATTGAAAATTTTAATAGGAGGTTGAACTTAAGACTTTTGAACTTTCCAAAATTATTAGGATATACCCCAATGGATTTATTTCGTAGATATTTAATGGAGAATTTGAAAATGTCAAAGGAGACTATACCACCAATAAGTAAAATCTTTTATATTCCGAAGAGAAATATTGAAGGAATGAGAGGTGGAGCTCAATATCCTTTGGAACAGGATAAAAGTGAAGGTTTAAAAGATATTTCCGCAATATTGGAGCAGTCCCTAGAAGATGTGACAGAAAGGGCCACTCTTCTTGTGGTCTTTGTGTTTGAACAGGATTTGAACTCCATATTACGATTATATTTTCAAAATGCAAAAACTCCTTTTGGTGGAGCAAAGATAATGATGTTCCCAGACGTAACTAAACAAACGCAACAACGGAGGAAAGAATTTTTGAATTTAAAATCAAAGACTTTAGAGCTGGGAGGATCCTTTTTGTTAGTATACCCCTGTAAATGTATAGTGAAAATAGGGACGGTCAAACATGTTTTCTTTGTACCGGAGCAGCTCAAGTTTTTTCTGGATGCTAAACAACAGAACTGACGTTAGATAGAAATAAACAGAGACATGCACTCGTCAAGTTTAGACATAGTTTTTTTTCCTTCCTTTTGAATCTTCCCTAAATTGAGTATGCCCCACACCTGTTGTGGTCTAAGGAAGCTAACTTTAAATGTATCAAACCTATCTATATGTATATAACAACAATGTTTTGTATATGGAGCTGTGTTTCTGTAGCAAGATTATTCTTGTGGATCTAGTTTATTTTGTTTAAACGATAAACCAATAAACAAATTTAAATATATCTCATCCTGTCCTCACAATACAACACAAACAAACCCAATAACATAAATACCCCAGACTACATACTTCCGGTCTCAGACAGCCTGAAAATTCTGGGAGTCACAATTGACCGAAATCTCACACTAGAAGACCATGCGAAAAATACAGCAAAGAAAATGTTCTACTCAATGTGGAAACTTAAAAGAATCAAACTTTCTTTCCAAGGGAAGTATTCCGCAGCCTAGTACAATCAATGGTGCTAAGTCATCTAGACTACTGCAATGCCATTTATGCCGGATGCAAAGAACAAATCATCAAGAAGCTTCAAACCGCTCAAAACACAGCAGCCAGACTCATATTTGGGAAAGTGAAATACGAAAGCGCCAAACCCCTAAGAGAAAAACTACATTGGCTCCTACTAAAAGAACGAATTGCGTTCAAAGTTTACACCCTGGTGCACAAAATTGTCTACGGGGAAGCCCCAACCTACATGTCAGACCTTATAGACTTGTCTATTAGGAACGCAAAAAGATCATCACGCACATTCCTCAATCTCCACTATCCTAACTGTAAAGGGCTAAAATACAAATCCACATACGCGACCAGTTTCTCATACATCTGCACGCAGCTATGGAACGCACTATCGAAGGCCATAAAAACAACGCAAGACCTAACCATCTTCCGAAGGCTACTGAAAACATATCTTTTCAAGAAGGCATACCATAAACATCCATCTTAAATACTAAATAACATTATACACGATCTATACAAAACCGAACTTTTATCGCATGACTGCTTAACCTCTTTGCTATTAGTGATCAAGAACCTTCTTGCAATACCATAATGTATTCTTCTTTACAACGTATGTATGCACATGGTATATTTATATACCATGATGATCTGTTCCATATATATTATGTTCCATGTATGTTACCATGTATGTATGCACCTTAACGCAGTGGCGTAGCCACAGGTGGGCCGGGGCCCATCCACTTAGGGCTCAGGCCCACCCAACAGCTGCACATATTTAGTGCTAGCTAGTGGGGATCCCAAGCTTCGCCAGCTGAAGACCTCCCCCTGATGGTGCTGAACACACTGCTTTCCACTTCAGCAGTCTAAGCTTCCTAAGCTGCTGATACTGGCCTCATCGCATTGGGAGGGGGGGGGAGGACAACACTTGGTGCCCACCCACTTCTTGACTAGGCCCACCCAAAATCTGCTGTCTGGCTACGCCCCTGCCTTAACGCAATACCATTTGTAATTCTGTTACCCGAAAATGGCAACCACCATTAAGGCAAATGTAAGCCACATTGAGCCTGCAAATTGGTGGGAAAATGTGGGATACAAATGCTACAAATAAATAATTTCAATGTGGCTTACAAACAAGCAATAAAGTGAAAACCATAATAATGTACAGAATATAACACAAATTACAATAACTTCATGAAGCGAATTAATACATGTGCAGTAAGTAACAAGGGATTTAGACTATCTCAAGGACAAACAAATAATTAAGGGCGGATAGGTGAGAGCATAATTAGGCAGGACTAGATGGGAAACAAGATTAAGAAAATAAAAAAAATATTTAAATATGAAATATAAACCCCCAAACCCACCAAAAACAACCCAATGCTATCATGTCTCTAAAGAAAAACTCCCCCAATGAGGATACAGTAGAAGCCCATCACATAGCTTGCAAAACAAAAAAACTAGAAAAACATAAGCTATCAGATTGCCTGTCTCTTCACCAGGATAATCAAGTGGTCTCTCCAATTGTAGTATATGTCCCAAACTTTATGAAAGGAGTGGATACGTCCATTTTTCAATGCAGTCAATTTGGTCATAAGACAAAATCCAGCTTGTTTAATACTTGGTCTATTGATGGTGTGTGTTTTTATTTCCAGTATGTTGCTATTAAGAAGAGTTTAGCTGCTGTAAAAAAGAAACAAGCTAGTTCATGTAGATCCAGCTTGGCTCCCACAGGCTTGGCATGTAGTAAGCACCATGGCGCTTGTGGTAACTGTGGCAAGGAGGTCCAATACTGATTGCCAGAAAAGTTGTACCTTGGGACATACACACCAAATATGATAGAAATCCCTAGTCATACCACAAAGTGGGCAGTGTCCATCTGGAACATTTAGGAAGGCAATCAAGAATATAATACCACCCATAAAGGGAAGGGGAAATGGGACTTGATATACCGTGTTTCTGAGGTTTTTTGCAACTACATTCAAAGCAGTTTACATATATTCAGGTACTTATTTACATATATTCAGGTACTTATTTTGTACCAGGGGCAATGGAGGGTTAAGTGACTTGCCCAGAGTCACAAGGAGCTGCAGTGGGAATCGAACTCAGTTCCCCAGGATCAAAGTCCACTGCACTAACCACTAGGCTACTCCTCCACTTTCTAAGGGAGCGACAGTGGACACTTTCAATAATGTCTTTAAAATGTTTTCCCAGGAAGCATAATCAAATGTTTGATGAAGATCAACCTCCCATTTAGCTGTATAAGTTAGTATTGGGCTGGTATGGGATAAGAGGGCCTGGTAAAGGCGCAATATCGATCCCCTATGCGTTCCACTTTTCAATACTTGCTCAAGTAGGGTTTCAGGCAGAGCGAGTTCAGTCTTAGCTTGCCTAGAAATCAGAGCTCTAATTTGCCTGTATGCAAAAAAGTCATGTGGTTTTGTCCAAATTCCTTCGTAATGTCTTCCCAGGATATAAATTCTCCCTGTTCCCAGATTTGTCCCAAAGTCCTAAGGGAGTCAGTCACCCACCGTTTATAAATACCCCTGTGATAATGTATGCGAGGTTTGAGCTCAGGTCTTCAGAATTACACACCCAGACAAAGGTAAAAAGAAAGCCAAAAATTCTTTATTTCCTCAAATGCTGAAGCCTGTTCCTTCACAGGCGCAATAAATGAGGAATAAAGTCTCTGAAAACTCAGTCTTTATGTGGCCATGTTGCTGGCAGGGCCTGTCGCAGTTTATGCAGCCTTACTGCAGAGTTGCACATCCACCGGTCTGGCTCTAACCAGGCCTCAAAAACAGCTTCCTCACAATACACAAGTTAAAGTTTGGCCTACCCTAGCCAGGTTCTGGTACTTTATACTTCAGGATGACTTCTTTCCTTCCAGGATCTCCTTGCCTTGTCTGAGGTGTGGGTCTTTATTTGTGCTTGGCCACCTCTCCCTGCTGAGTCACCACTTCCTTGTTCTAGGTCCTGCCTTTTAAGGTGGCTCCTTAATTTCGAGGGAGTGCCATTAAAGGGGAGAGTTGTTTCCTAAAGACTCCCTCACACACCCCAAGAACAGGTCGTGGCTAAGAGGGTACATTTGATCGCTTTGTGGTGCAATTCAGGGAGTCAGACAGATTGAGCCTCCCCCATGTCCTTAACTATCTTTTCCAAGTCCCCTCTAGAGAGCAGCTGACCCCTGAAGATCATCTGACTGAGATGCTTCGTGATTGTGCATCTGCAGCCCAATGGCCCAGCCAAAGCATTCACCATGGAGACCACAGAATGTGAGGTGATATGTACGAGATCATAAAGGATATCAGCCAGAAAGGCCATCCATCTGGGAACTTGGACAACTGCTGTAACCAGCATAACTTGGCTATCACCACGTATCCACCACATATGGTGGCCTGTATCTCAGCCACCACAGAGGAAAATCCCAGTTTCAACTACTGATCTATCTCTTTTGAGAGCTGAACTCCCTTTTACTGGAATGGCAGTTTTCTTGGTGACCACCATGACCACGGCATCCACTTAAGGGTACTGCCAATATTTATCCAACTTTTCCAGAGAGAAAAATACAGCCAGTCTTAACACGTTAGATCCCTGGAGGAACCACATCTGGGCCTTCCCATTCTGCCAGCATCATGCAGAAGAACATTATATGAAGGGGAACGTGCTTGGAAAGGCCCTGTAGAATAGGTTCTGTCTCCGAGGACTCAGCTGAGGAGAGACCAGGCCCTCCAAAACTGAATCAATAAGGCCGGAAAGTTTGTCTCCTGCTGAGAGAATTCTTCCTCCGAATCAGAGTTGGGGCATGACTGGAAGTCTGAGAGGTCCCCCCACCTCCCCGTGTTCACTCCCAGCGACAAGGGAGATCCCGACAGAATGGAGTCACCTCTGCATTGTTTGGCTCCCGAAGAGGGACCTCCCTTAACAGTTGGGGGCCTATTTCAGCCACCAGTGCCTGCTTGACCTCCAGGACCGCTTGCTGGAGCCATGCTGGACTCTGGATGCCCTAGGACCAGGCCTGCAGAAGAAGAAGAAGAAGACCAACTACCTCACTGGAGGCTTGAGAGAAAAGGCAGCAGGACCTAAAATGGCTGCTGTTCCTCCATTTTCAAAGTGCAAATATGCATATTACTGTGCTTTGACACTTCCGGTGGGGGTGGGGGGTGTGAGGACAACTTTCAAATTATCCACACTAGGACAAAGACCAATGTTCAAAGCAGGGGCGTATCTGCGTGGGGCCACAGGGGCCTGGGCCCCCGCAGATTTCGCCCTGGCCCCCCTCCCCGCCGTCAACCCTCCCCCGCTGCTTACTTTTGCTGGCGGGGTCCGACCCGCAATCTTCATATTTCGGCTTCCTCCGTGGCCATGTGCTTCCAGGAAGTAACGCTGCAGCGCTGATTCGTTGAATCTAGTTCGGCGTCTGACGTCCCAGCACGTCAGACGCCGAACTAGATTCAACGAATCAGCGCTGCAGCGTTACTTCCTGGAAGCACATGGCCACGGAGGAAGCCGAAATATGAAGATTGCGGGTCGGACCCCGCCAGCAAAAGTAAGCAGCGGGGGAGGGTTGACGGCGGGGAGGGGGTGGAGAGAGGCGGCGGGGGGGGGGGGGGGAGGCAAAAATGTGCCCCCCCTCTCTGGCTCTGGCCCCCCCTACCGCCGGATTCCAGATACGCCCCTGGTTCAAAGTGCAAATATATATATTACTGTGCTTTGACACTTGGGACTGTGGGTCCTCATACCACAGCAGAGGCATTTTGTTGTGTCAAGTAAGACTCTCCTACAAACACTCCCCCCTCCCGTGATCCTTTCCCAGAGGGGCAGAGATTGCTGGCAGCTGTACTCAGCTGCTGGCTCCCTCAGGTCACACATTACACACTCCCAGACCTACTGACCTACCCTGGGCTGTCCATGGCCCAGGACTCCAGAAACCTACCTCCCCAACCCTGCCTGGCTCTTGGGTGTTTGATGTTTGATTGTAGTTTGTTTTATAAATTTTATTCCCGTGTACAAGGGGAATAAGGCTAAAACCAGGCAGCCGAGCTAATTGGTTTGGGGATTTTTTATTATCAGACAGTGCGGCACCCACAAGGGATTTGGGAGGACAGAAGAGGGGGTGCGGAGCCGCAAGCCTTGCCAACTTATTGCCTGTTAACATTGGGGCTGTGGAGCCATTCCCCATGCTCAACCAGGTCCAGTTCACTAATCAGGAACTTGGGCGCATGGCTGGGAACTAGGCCAGGGAGCACCAGTCTGAACAATCTACCATCTGCTGAAGGTAGAGAAAATACTGAAGTTTTCCATAGAGCACTAGTTATTGTCAGTGGCGTAGGAAGGTGGGGGGCGGTGGGGCGGTCCGCCCCGGGTGCACGCCGCTGGGGGGTGTCGGCGTCTCGCTGGTGCCTTGCTCTCTCTGCCCTGGAACAGGTTACTTCCTGTTCCGGGGCAGAGAGAGCAGGGAACCAGCGAGGCGCCGACACCCCCCAGCGGCGTGCACTCAACGGATTGGCTCTCCCGCCCGCCCCTCACCACCTTCCAGGTATGTTCTCGGGGGGGGGGGGGTTGCGCTCCGGAGGGGAGAGGGTGCGCCGCGCTGCACCCGGGGGGAGGGGCGCAGTGGCGACCCGCCCCGGGTGTCAGCTGCCCTCGCGACGCCACTGGTTATTGTACCAGTGATGTCACTGAGAAAAGTCAGTTTCTCTACTGGTAGGCGGGGAATACAACCCAGTAGTCAGCATGGTGCAGCCTGGGTGATAAAGAAATGATATTTTGAGTTCATTCCCCATGGCTGCTACTGAAAACGTGAATTTGTGCTGGCATGAAACAGCATCTTGGGTCGTCTTTGTGGTAGTCTCGGGGGGTGGGTACCAAAAATGGCAAACAGTAAATTTTTACATAAAATGTGACCCATTTTTTTTGTGCTGCTGTTTGGGATTGTGTCAGGCACTTGAATTGGCCACTGTTGTAAGCAGGATACTGGCCTAGATGGACCATTGGTCTGACCCAGTGTGGCTATTCTTATGTTCTTTTGAAGTGTTGCACATGCTTCAGTTTGAGAATAAGGCAGGAGAGTAGCCAGTTGGCAAATTTAGGGTGGGCTGAGAGCCCAAAGAGGATGGGCCTGAAAACTCATCTCTTGCCCCCCTCCGGTGCCCTCCCTGACCTCCTGTTCTCTTCCCCTGCCCCCCCCCAATCAAACCAAAAGAAATACCTGAGCTGGCAGGGATCTGCAAGCCCTGCCAGCCGAAGACCTCCTCCCGGCAGAAAGAACACTTATACCCTGCACAGCCGGTAGTAATGTCCCAGAGCCACTGGCATGGCCAGCCTCTGCGCATGCACGCAAACTGAGTATGCGCAAGGGGTGCAGCAGCAGCTCAATGGCACTGCTAACTGCACAAGATGTAAGTGTACTTTCAGCTAGAAGGAGATCTTCTGTTAGCAGGGCTTGCGGATCTCTGTCAGCCACGCCTATTGAGCACTTATTTTGGGTGGGCATCAGGTAGAGTAGTAAAGTTTAAAGTGGTGGGCCCTGCTCTTCAAAGTGGCTGTCATGACCTCTAGTGGCATCCTTGCAGTACTTCAAGTACCGCGATGCCTGAAGTTTCAAAGGGGGGGGGGGTAAGGGAGGCCACCAGACCTTATCAACCGCTACACAGAGGTTAACCAGGCACTGGCCGAAATTCAGACTGCTGTCCGGTTAACCTCACTGCATAAATTTAGGACAGCCTTTTTTCTGTCTTAACTTTATGCGGTTACCTAGCCAGTTAGTGGACTGAATATCGCCGTTAACCAGCTAGGTTGCTACTCTGCCCCAGCCTGCCCCTAATCTCGCCGGTTAGGGGGTGGCCAGTTATTGGGAACATTCAACGGACTGTCTAGTTAAGTGCTGCTGAACATCCCCACTTAGCCCCAACCAGTACCTTCTTCTGGCCAATTAAATTGCTTTGAATATGTACCGTTTAGTATCTATTATGGTTCTTGTAAATGAATGGTTATTCTGTTTTGTGAAGTTACAAGAATTTCTCAGTATTTGATTTATATTCTTAATGGAGGAAAAGACTTCAGAAGCTCTGCCCTCTCAGTGTACTATGTGTGTAGAGAAGATGCAGATTGCTGTGTATGTAATCTCGATTGCTTAGTTGTAATTCTGAAATGCACTCTTGAGCTCGTCATTAGTCAAAAACCTCCTAGGGGGACTAATATTGCTTCCTCCCTAATCCAGTGTCTATCTAACTGATATATTGTTAAGGGAGATCACCACTTATCTTATCTGAGTTGTAGCTATGTTGTCCGGGTACGCTGTACAGAGAGCTCCTGTTTCGCCTCCGCTTCATAAGGAGCTGACCCCTTGGCTACTGGAATATCCTGTGTCAAATTATACAACGTTTGAGAGTAGATCTAAGGAAACTGCTCTAGGATTACTTCTTACGGTCACTGATACAGTCTGTCTGATTTTGTCAGCAGGCTTCAACACTGAATCAAAAATGGTGCCTGTATGTAAACAGAACACCTCCAGCATGTGTGCGTCAGGAGTCTCGGTTAATCTACGTAGACAATTTTTTAATTTATTTAAATTATTTAAAGGGTCCTCCTATCTCAACCGATCTCGGAAAGCTTTGAATAATTACAAAAATGCTTTCCATTCTATGCGATTGTTTAATCCCGACGGAGTTAAGGTGTTTAGTTTAGAGATCCAGCGTTGTTCTGTCTGAATCAAAATTTCTGTCTGTCTCCTCCCCGTATAGTTTTGGGGACTTGGTCTAAGATCAAACATTTTCTGAAAACCTATGAGATGTATCTATGCAGTGAGCAACCAGTGGAGCCTCCCTCTGTTTATGAATGATATTAAACTTATGATCGCTTAGACATTGTTTGAGGGGACGTGTGGTTTTACCAACATATGCTTTTTGGCAGGGGCACAACAATACATATACCACATGTGAGCTGTTGCAGTCTGTGTCATATTTTAGACAATATTGCCTATTGTCTCCAGGATTAATGAAAATTTGTGTGCTTGTCATATCGGGGCAAAATAAACATTTGCTGCAGGCTTTATGTCCTATATTATCTCCAATTAATGTGTTGGGCCCCTTTGATTGTAATATGTCTCTCAAATTTTGACCCCTCGAATAGGCGATCCATAACTGATGGTCATGGAAGGCTGGGTGAGCTTGTAGTATTCTCCAATGGGCTTTTAATATCCGAACCGCTCTATTCATGCCTTGAGTATACCTGAGAATACATGTTTGTATTTGTATGTCCACTGGTTTAACTTTCAATTGCAGCAATGCATCTCTATCATTGTACTTAACTCTGTTATAAGCCTTCTTCAAAATCACTGTAGGATATCCTCTTGTGGAGAACTTCTGTAGCAGAATCCTAGCTTGCTCTTTAAATTTCTTGGGATCGCTACATATCCTGTGGAATCTAAGTAGCTGAGAAAACGGCAAGCTGTGTTTTGTGGCTAAAGGGTGATTACTGTCATAGTGAAGAAGGGTATTACGGGCCGATGGTTTAGTATATACTTTTGTTGTGAATGATGTTTGTTCTTGAGTGACCAGAACATCTAAGAATTGGATTTGAAGCATGGATTGTTGTTTTTTGAACTTAATGTTTATGTGTCTAGCATTTAGCCATGTGAAGAATGCTTGTAGTTGTTCATGGTTTCCTTTCCACAACAGGACAATATCGATATATGTGTTCCACGTATATATCCATTTGGTCCAGGGATTGTTCTGTATTCAGCTTTTCTCGAAATGTATCATGTACAGACAGGCGATAGAAATACAAGGCGCAGTACCCCGCAGGGTGCACGGAGCCAAAACTAACATGGCGCCGTGCCCCTGACGGGCATGCGTACCAAGCCCAGCGGGGGCAAGCGAGGCAAGGGAAAGGTCAAGCCCCATCGCCAGAGGCTCCCCGCTCGGCAACAGGAGGAGCCATGGAGGGGATTAAAAGCCCGCGCAGAGAGCCAGGTCGACCTCTTCCGGTCGCCACAGTGTGAAGTCTTTATTCAGTAAAGGTGATAAAAACAGTAAACGGAGTGCCCGAGGGGTCTCGGCTGCCTATGTTAATGCAAGGTGCAGTGCCCCGCAGGGTGCACGGAGCCAAAAATAACATGGCGCCGTGCCCCTGACGGGCATGCGCACCAAGCCCAGCGGGGGCAAGCGAGGCGAGGGAAGGGTCAAGCCCCATCGCCAGAGGCTCCCTGCTGGGCAACAGGAGGAGCCACGGAGGGGCTTAAAAGCCCGCGCAGAGAGCCGGGTCGACCTCTTCCGGTCGCCACGGCAAGTGGATTGCATCCATCCCCCCCTCCCCATGAAAACATATTGTACACACGTATAAATTGTCACAGCTTGGGCGGGGTACCCAAGCCGGATGGCATTTGCTAGGCAGCTGGCAGCTGCGGTTACTGTAAGGCCCCCTTGCTGTGCGGCGGGGAGCCCTGTTCAAGATTAGCCAGTCTTGCTAGTGCGGCGGACTTGGCTTGGGGGTTATTGAGCCAGAGGCTGAAGCGGCTTGGGTATGCCCAGGGTTAAGATATGTTGTTGTATTTAAATAAAGCTGCGGCCAAGTTGTGCCAAGTCAACAAATATGTGTGAAGTCTTTATTCAGTAAAGGTGATAAAAACAGTAAACAGGGTGCCCGAGGGGTCTCGGCTGCCTATGTTATATGTACGCCATAATGTTTTGCCTGGGTCAGGCTTGAGGCTTCCTGGCTGCAGCAGTGTCAATCTCTCTTGATGTTTCCTTTGTGATCCCTCCTGCTGTGACTAAGCCAGCAACCTCCACTCTCTTTTGCAGATGTGTGGAAATGCTAATAAAGGAGCAGATGAGAAAGTACAAGATAAAAATGGATGAGATCAATCAGCTGGAAGCTGCAGAGACCATTGCCTTCCGCAGGCTGTCCCTGCTCCGACAGAACACGGTGAGTGGTGCCGGGAGCAGGCAAATATTGTAAATACCGTGAAAGGCCCTGAGGTTGTTAGGATAAGTGACAATAGTGCCCTGTGTACCTCACAGGAGAAAGGCACTGGGGATTCTCAGCCTGCCTAACAGTCTGCATCCTTAATCGGTCCATTATGCCACTGAATCGACCTCAGATGCAAATATCCACTGAACCAGCTCAAAAAAGAGTAAGCTGAAAGAATTAAATGTTTTTAGCTTAATTTTAAATTTAGAGTTCTAGAGAGTATTTTTAAACATTTTATAAATGACCATGACCTACCAGATCAGGCATGCTCTGTTTTGAATGTCTCCATGAGAGTAAGCTCACTCATCAGCTGAGGGTGCTTTCCAGGGTCATGTTGGGGTTGGGGGGGGGTGCGAGGACAACTTTCAAATCATCCACAATAGGACAAAGACCAATTTTCAAAGTGCAAATATGCATATTACTGTGCTTTTGACACTTCCTGTGGGTATGAAATGTATGCAGTGCGTTCAAAGATTTGAAAATGTCACCTAATCAATGTGAGATTTCCACCTTTCAATACATATAGAGATAGGGAGCAATTTCCCAATAACCAGCTAACATGAGGAAAATGCTTTTTATCCACATAAATTGCTTTGAAATGTTTATCTTTTAACTATCAATAGACACCTCCTTTCCCCTCTCCCCCCCCTCCCCCCCCCAGACACACAAACACACTTCCTCTCTCCTGTTAGTCCACACAGGTGTGTGTTGGCCCAGTCTTGATAACATGAGGAGATGACATTTAAAAAGGGGGGAGTATTCACACAGAGCCGACTGTGCATGGATGTTTAGTAGGTTTACCTCCTAAGTCTGGGTACTTTTAAGTAAGGTCCAAAACAACAAGGGAACCCAAAAACTTCCACAAAGCAGTTCAAACGAAAGAGTCACAGGAGTGGAAGAAACTGAAGCATCAAGTTGATACTGCCTTGTAAAACATGTAATTTTTATTGTACATTTTGTATATACAAGTCGAATACAAATGAACTCAACACAGTCTGTGTTTCAGCTTGTCAGTCTTCATCAGGAGTCAACTGCTGAGGATTCTCTAATTGAGACTGTTAGTAAGAATCTTTGTACAAGAAAGATAAACTTTGCGTTCAGCGCCTCGTTAACAGGAACATTTATAGGAAACACAAACGTAACCGCTGGCAATGTGTTCACCACCATTCCTTCCTTCATTTACATTGTCACTAGATAGTATGCTTCAACTAATGACTGGATGAAGAGGAAAAATTTGACAACTGCTCTGCCAATGTTCACTAGATAGCATACTTCAATTAATGACACTGGCTGAAGAGGAAAAATTCGACGACAGCTCTGCCAGTGTTCACATTGGCGGAACTGTCATTGAATTTTTCCTCTTCGTCCAGTGTCATTAGTTGAAGTATGCTATCTAGTGACAATGTAAATGAAGGAAGGAATTGAGGCGGACATATTGCTAGCGGTTACGTTCGTGTTTCCAATAAAAGTTCCTGTTAACTTGATGAGGCGCTGAACGCAAGGTTTATCCTTCTTGTACAAAGATTCTTACGAAGAATCTCAATTAGAGAATCCTCAGCAGCTGATTCCTGATGAAGGTTGACAAGCTGAAACATAGTCTGTGTTGAGTTCATTTGGCTGGGACTTGTATATACAGAACGTACAATAAAAGTTACATGTTGTATAAGACAGTATCATCTTGATACTTTAAGTAAGGTCCATGTCCTCCACAGAAATGGCATCTGAGTGAACAATAACAAGAAAATAACTCTGCCTATCCCATCCCAGGCTGACATCCTGTAAAAGCCATGGCAAGGTAATCGTGTTATTGGAGAAATGTGTAGGAACGAAAGAAAGAGTTCTAAGTATGATAGGAGGATAGAGAGCACCTAGCTGGGACTTAAGAGAGGAGACCCAGAACCAATGACATTTTTATCTGACTTCCTGCATTTGATAGTAGTGGTCTAGCTTATTCTGCAGTATCATCATGCATTAACAACTTAAAATTATGGGCTACCAGGCATATGCTAATGCTCAATGCTGATAAGACCAAGATTGTGTGGTTCAGTAATACCTTACATACTATTCCTGTTGCTATTCCGTTAGATTCATCTCAGCTGTTACCAGTTTCTCAGGTATCTCGAGTTTTGGGGATCTTATTTGATTCTACTTTATTATTTGAGCCACAAATTAGTAATCTGATCAAAAGAGTGTTTTTTTAAATTAAGACAGTTGAGGACTATTTGGTCTTATTTTGATACTAAACATTTTGCACTGGTGGTACAATCCTATGTATTGGCACAGCTTGATTACTGTAACTTGGTGTATGTTGGTCTTCCTTAAGAAAAAAAAAAAAACAGGCTACAACTTTTGTAGAATACTGCTGGCAAAATGACTGTCTGTTGCAGTAAATACGATAGGGTTACCCTGTTGTAGAAAGACTTGGTTATCAGTGAATGCCAGGATTATTTTAAGGTATCTTGTTTGGTTTTCAAATCCTTATACGGTCTAACCTCAGTTTTCTTATATTCTGACTTTATCGCTCTTCTGCCCAATTAACTTTAAAATTGAAGAATAGTAGTACTGTTTTTCTTCAGTTCATCATCTTGTATCTAAAAGAAAACATGAAGATCATATTCATATCAGGCTGCTAATTATTAGAGATCTCTTCCAACTGACATAAGACTTGAACATTCTTACATGACTTTTCACAAAAGTCTTAAGACTTTTTTGTTTGCTGAGTACTTACTTTTAAGTTAGATTAAGAACTTAATGGCTAGTCAAGACTATTATTAGATCTGTTTTTATTTTATTGTATATGTGGTCCAATGTTATTCTATTGTATATTCTCTCTTATTGTAAACCACTTTGGACCCCTTGTGGGAATCTAGCCATCTAGAAAATCCTTATTTTATTGTTTTTTTTTAGCTGTGTGGAAATGAGCCACATTCTCAGAGTTGGTAAAAGTTTGGAACCTGAAGTTGAAAGTGTGAGGAAATAGTAATGGAGTGTATTCAGTATTTGGCAGGGCCCTATGTCATTGGTTCTAAAGGCCTTGAATGTGGATTTTTTTGTGTGTGTGTGCAGTGTCTTTAGAATGATACTTGTGTTCTGCCACTTTACAGGGAAATATGTAGCATTCTCAGCTTTGCCGACATTATACCACATGCTACTGGCATGTCTTTCTGTAAGGGAGGCACTGTGAACCTATGGATGCCAGCAGAGTGAGAATATCAGTCTGAAGACTATCTGCTGCATCTGCCCCTTGAGTAACCCACTGCTGGAACAGGACTGTATCCAGGAGGATGGGAGGGCCAGATGATATGCCCAATATGCAGAATACCTCCTCCAGTGATGCCACGGCCTGGGGGGGAAGGAGTGGTAGTTGCTGCAGCAGAAGATATAGTGGTTGGCATGCAGCCAGATTGAGGGCAAAACGTTGCACTAGTGCCTACTCTGGGCCAGAGCCTGAGGGGGAGGGGGAAAGAATAACAGTTGGTTTTCAATGTTCCCCATCTTAGAGTTGGTGAAGCGCTCTTTTTGTTTTGTTTGTTTTTTATTTTGGAAGAGTAATGAGGACAGCAGCAACCATTTGATAGCAGAGAAGAAAAAAATAAGAGGTTGCACTAGTGATCTATAGAGGAAACTAGGCACCTACTTCACTTTATAGAATAGGCTGCAAATAGGTGCCCTCTAGGTGCTGCTTTATGGAATTGCTCTCCACTAGCACACACAGGGCAGTTCTGTATAGTGTGCCAGAAGTTAGGTGCCCAGATGATATTCTAGAATACTGTCTTAGATCCTGGGTGAGCAACAAACTGAGTGGAGGAATGTTTCAAAGAATGAACAGAAGTCCAATATCTTCTGAAAAGTTTATTCTCATAAGATCACATAAGTCACCTAGACCCGACACAGTCCGCATTTCAGCTGTTATGCCTTCCTCAGGGGTCACTGCTCATGTAAGTCAACTGGACCTGACCTTTAGGAAGGCATAACAGCTGAAATGCCGACTGTGTCAGGTCTAGGTGACTTATGTGATCTTATAAGGAGAATAAACTTTTCAGAAGATATTGGACTTCTGTCTGTTGTTTGGAACATTCCTCCATTGTTTGTTGCTTGTTTGATTGCTGTGAAAAGATTTTCCCGCCCCGTTTGCTTTTCTTAGAATCTGGGCACCAGAAGGCATTCTAGAATGTGGTCTTAGCGCACTGATTTTTGGTGTCTAACTTTTAGTTCCATTTATAGTATTGTCCCCTAACTGTGTGGACAGATGCTAGACACACCCTCAAAACCTAATGCAGAGGTCTTGCAGTTACCAAGCACTAATTGCAAATTTCCATTACATACATTCCCACTATTCCAGAACCTGTGGGTAGTTGTGTCCATCAACCAGCAGGTGGAGATAGAGAACTGAAAACTGATCTGACACATATCTCTCTTGGATCCAGTCCAGCTCCTCTGTTTTTCTATGGACACACTTTTCAGCCTCTGGTTCTGAATGCTTTGCAACCTGGTCCAGTTGGTCAATTGGTCCCTAGTTGAGCTTTGTGGGTGGCTGGAGTCTGCAGAGTCATATCTGGAGGTCTCTGGTGCCCCTCGAATTTACTTCTTCCCTCCCTTCACCTCTCTCCTGTTTCTGTGGAGCTTTCCTTTTCCAACACAACCTTAAAAAAGAAAGGAGAAGGAAAGAGGTTTGCTGGAGAGCGTGGGACAGAGTATCAGTCCTGATTCTGTCTCATCTGGGGTAAGACTTGTGGAGATTGTGAGCTTGGGGGGAGTAGCTGGCCAGGGGTAAGTCTGACTAAGTTTGACTCAGTTCTACTTGATGCAGGGGAGGGATCCTGACTCACCGCTTGGAACTGCGTTGTGATGTGCTTGTGCCAGTCGGGCGACTTCCGCGGAGGCAGTTAAACAGTGCTCCCACTGTGGGACCCGCCAGCTGGCGTTGCAGTGCGTGCATACCAGGAATCCAGCGGGATGCAGAAGAAACGATCAGCAGCAGCACATCTTCAGATTTTGTGCAGCATCCAAATATGCCAAGGTCTTCTGGCTCTCCAGCAGAGTCAGTGCTCAGGTTGATGCAGGTCGAGCGCGGGAATGGACACCATTTTGTTGAGGCCGATTGGCAGTGAGGAACAGCCTCTGTCTGATCACGCGTGGAGCACAACCGCCATTGCCTCAGGGCCCAACAGAACATTCAGCTGCATCGGGGTCTTTGTTTTCTCCAGAGTTTATGTTGCTCTTACACCAAGCCTATTTACTGAAGCAGGGACAGTCAGAGTTGCTATAAGTTGCTTCAGTGTTTTGGCCCATTGCTCCTCCAGCTCCTAAGAGACCTTGTTTAGACCTCCAGGAGTAGGCAGATGAGACTCTCTCTTCTTCTTTCTCCTTATGTGATGTGACTTCGGTCTATTCAGAGGAGCCATCATTGAAGGAGCTGTTAGAGGAGGAAGAGCTCCCTCCTGACAAGGGGGATGATCCAAAAGTACTGAGGTTGTTTCATAAAGAGGAGCTCAGTATTCTTATTTCTGAGGCATTAGCAGTGCTTTCCATTAAGGAGCCTTCTGCTTCGGCATCAGGAGTTCTATCTTCGTCGATCATGAGGGGGCTTAGAAGCCCTTCTAAGGCCTTCCCAATGCATCCAGACATTCAGGACCTGATTACAGCAGAATGGGTTTCACCGGACACGTTTAAGAATGGGAAGAGCCAAAGCTCGACTCTATCCATTAGTTCTGGAGGAGAAAAATAAATTGCAGCTTCCCAGGGTAGACTCCCTTGTTACGGTGGTGACTAAGAAGACCAACCTTCCCTTGGAAGGGGCATTGCCCTAAAAGACCTACAGGATAGGAAGCTAGAAAGCTCGCTGAAACAAGCCCTTGAAGTGGCCTTTTTGAGCCTTCAAGTAACAGGGTGCAGCTTGTTTGAGACTAGAGCATGCCTCAAGTGGCATCAGCAGTCTGCAACACAAGATAGAGGCCATGACGCCTAGCTGGAAGTGTGATTGGCCCACTTGGCAGATGCTGTTTATGACATGTTATGGGTTACAGCCATTAGTATGTCACGGAACATCGCCAGCTCTGGTTGTGGCATTGGGCTGTGGATGCAGCGCCAAAGTCACATCTAGTTAAACTGCCCTTTTGGGACAAGTGGCTATTTGGAGAGGATCTCAGTATCTTGGTGAAAGAACTGGGGGAAACTAAGCTACAGCGATTGCTGAAGGATAAGCCTAAAGCTTTTGGTTGCCCGTTTTCAGGGGGCTCTTGATCTCTATTTCGAGACAGCAGACGGTACTGGCCTAGTTGTTAGCAATATGGTCAGAAGTCTTGCTTTCAGGCACAAAAAAAAACAATAGGGCAGACGATCTGCAAGATCCCAAGTGGTAAAAGCAAAGAAGCAGAGTCCAGAAGAAGTGCTGTGAAAAGACTTCCAGAGAAGGAGAGATCTTCATTGGTAAGAATTTGCTGTGAACTTTTTTTTAAACTTGGGGAAAGGTAGACTTAGATTTAAATAGGTAACCTCAGATTTAAATAGGTAACCTCAGGGATTATATTTAAAGTTTCTTTGCTCACTTAGCAAAGAAATTTAAGGAATAGTTTTTCTAATATATAAATAAGCATAATTTCAAAGCACTTAGATTTGCAAAGTCATGTGGAGGCGTATTTTCAAAGCACTTAGACTTATAAAGTTCCATAGAAACCTTACAAAGTGCTTTGAAAGTGAACTCCATAGTAGCCTATGGAACTTTGTAAGTGTAAGTCTAAGTGCTTTGAAAATGATCCCCAAATTCTCTGTTTAGTTCCATAGGCTAGCATTTAAGGGGGCTATTTTACAGTTACTATATTATTAGTATAAAGCACAACTAATAGGCACAGGAAACCTCCGTTTAGACTTTTTAACTTTAACCATTTCAAATACATCACTATTGATACAAACAGGAAGAAAGGTAGGCTCATACTTGTGAATATCTAGTTAAAATTATTTGCTAGAGAAAGAAACCTTTACAGAGAACCTTTTGCAAGTTTTTTTCCTTTTAGGCATTAAGATAAACTCTGTTCAGTTATCTGTCAGTCGCACCACAGTGTCTGATTAAAGAAAAACGTTCAAAGGGACCTACTGGCACACTGATTGCAGTGTAAATCACCAAGGAAGCACAAACACATAAGTAGGGCAGAGCTGCGTTTCCCTCAGTTCAGAAGAGGTGCTGTGAGAAGATTTCCAGTGATGGAGAGATCTTCATTAGTAAGAATTTGCTGGAAAATTGTTCTTAAACTTGGGGACAGGTAGACTTTAGAATTAAATAGGTAACCTCAGGGACTTTGTTTTAAATACTCTGGTCACTTAGCAAAGGAGTATAAGGAATAGTTTTTCTTAGCATATAAATTCTCTGTTACAGTTCCATAGGCTAGCATTTAAGGAGCCTATTTTACAGTTACTATAGTATCAGTATAAAGCACAGCTAATAGCCACAGGAAGCCTCAATTTAGACTTTAATTCCCACCCACCCCTAGCCTAATCTCTTATTTATAGGCTCTTAAACCACTTATGAAGCTACAGATTTAAATAGGGCATCAGCCCATAATTAGCTCTTAGAAATTCAGTCTACTTAGATCCATAGAGAGAAACCTACTAATAACCTTAAAATAATAGTAATAATAATCAAACTAAATATAGGCATAGCCTAGCATTTAACTAGAAATCTTAGGGGACTTTAGTTTACATATTCCCACTCCATTAGCAACTTAAGAAATCACCAATAACAAGATGCAGGCAGCAGTCCAGCAGCGAGATGAGGGCTATCTAGTCTTTTGCACTGAGTGTCACATGTTTGGTTATCTCTCAGTTGGTGAGAAATCTTATGTGTGTACTCTGTGCAAAATGCTCCTAGCACTCAGGGAATGGGTTCAGTCTCTAGAGGCTAGAATAGCAGACTTGGAGGAGCTGAGGCAGATAGAGGTTTATAGAGGAGGCCTACGGGGATATAGTAGAAAAGTCACACTTCCAGTCTAGCAACCTCTGTGCTGCTATGGAGGATAATAGTCTGAAGGGAGAGCATCACTGTGGAGAGGCAGGAAATGATCCCATAGGCAGGACAACCGCATCAGCGGGGTTTTTCGGGATCTCTTGGGGTGGGGGACCAGAAGACAGGCCGGGACGGACAAGGGCATAAGGACAGGGATTTGGACCAGGGGTAGGACCAGAAGGGCGGGGAGGAGCAGCACCTGCCAGGGACCCCTCATCATCATCGCCATCATCATCCTCCTCCTCATCACCCTCTAAAGAAGACATTTCTGCAGAGACAAAGAAATATCAGTACCCAGGGCATTATCAAATCTCATGTCGCAGTTATAAACCCATGGCAAACCAACAAGTACTTGGGCTGTTGTCAAGATTTGCCTTGACCTCCTGGAGCCATTCAGGGTGGTCCTTTCTCAGTGCCCGTGCACGTTTCTTCAGCTCTTCAACCTGTAAAACAAGAAGAAGGGCTGTGTCATAGCAGGTCAAAAGAAATATAAATAAAAAAAGCAATGATGTACTGTCTTCATTTTTTTTTTTACACACACATTACGACTGTCCATATGTGCTGGCAATACAATTGTTCGATAAGGAAAAATGAGGGCGAGCACGCACCCCCAATTCCACTAATGCTCAGTAGCTCCACCCCACCTTCTAGAAAAAAACTTTTTCTTTACACGCACATTACGACCATCCATATATGCTGGCAATACAATTGTTCGATAAGGAAAAATGAGGGCGAGCACGCACCCCCAATTCCACTAATGCTCAGTAGATCCACCCCACCTTCTAGAAAAAAACTTTTTCTTTACATGCACATTACGACCGTCCATATATGCTGGCAATACAATTGTTCGATAGGGAAAAATGAGGGCGAACACGCACCCCCAATTCCACTAATGGTCATTAGTCAAATACCCTTTTTTTTAAACACACATTACGAACACAATACTTGCAGATCTGGGGTACGAAGAACGCCTGTTAAAGAGCCGTTGCAGCACTTCCCAGCTTTCCATTCTGATTGTCACGCCTGTTCCCCGGTCATGGGAATAATCGCTTTTCTTTTATGATGAAGAGCTGTGCTAGCCACAGCACATCCATGTCGGAGAAGTTGGGCTTTCTCCCACGTGCAACCATGACTTCTCCGACAAATGTGCACACGCGCATACCAATGCATAAATAGCATGTCAGAGGCTTATGCACGCACTACATGGACATGTTATGATGTGCTTTTGAGAGCTCTGGACTTACCGGCAGCCTCTGATCACACGTTCAATATATCATGGTAAAGGGTTCGGACTGCTTTTGTGCATAGGTCAGAAACGGTAGTGCATCGCATCGTGTCCATATTAGTATACTAGTTAGCTCATTTGCATTCCGTTTTCGTTAGCTGCTACCATGATAGGAAAATGGCTCGCAGAACCCTTTTGTGCATGTCCTGATTTACTACTTGCGCGTTAAACTGGCTAGAACCAGTTTAAAAACCACGTTGTTGGCTCGTTAAGTTTAATGCATCTACCCCTAAATGAAAAGATAGATATAATAGGCATCTCTGAGACCTGGTAGAAGTAAGATAACCAATGGGACACTGTCATACCAGGGTACAAATGATATCGCAGGGTGGATCGAATTGGTGGAGGGGATAGCATTATACATTAAGGAGGGCCTTGAATCAAATAGATTAAAAATTTTGCAGGACACAAAACACATTTTGGAATCCCTATGGATAGAAATTCCATGTGTAATAGGGAAAAGGCTAGTGATAGGAGTGTATTACCATCCACCTGGCCCGGATGAACAGACATGCAGAAATGGTATCAGAAATTAGGGAGGCTAAGAAACTGGGTCACACGATAATAATTGGTGATACATTTACTCAGTCAATATTAGGGTAATTTGAAACAGGGCATGCTAGGGAGGTCAAATTCCTTAATGAAATCAAGAACTGCTTTATGGAGCAGCTGGTTCGGGAACCAACAAGAGGGGGAACAATTCTAGAACTAGTCCTTAGTGAGCTAGTACAGGAGGTAATGATGTTGGGGCCATTTGATAACAGTGATCATAACATGATCAGATTTGATATAATATCTGGAGTAAGCACACACAGGACATCCAATACGTTAGCATTTAACTTTCAAAAAGGAGTCTATGATAAAATGAGGAAAATGGTTTAAAAAAAAAAAAAACTTATGCAAAGGTGTGGAGGACATTCGCGGGCTGGTATTCTGAACCCAGATGATCTTCCTTCTCTGCCCAGATCATGCACATCCTAGTATTTCTCCAAGCAGGTCTTCAGAAAGGATTGACGTTAGGTTCTCTATAAGTTCAAGTTGCGGCTTTGGTCCATTTCAGGAGCCGACTACAGAAGTCTCTTGCGGCTCATCCAGATATTGTTTGATTCTTGTAGCGAGCAGGCCACTTGTGACCTTCCTTTTATACGCTGTATCCAGAGTGGAACCTTAATGTAGTCATTTGGGCTCTTCAGAAGCCTCTTTTTGAGCACTCTGGAAGGCCTCCGTTGCATTGGCACATATGGTTTCAGAGCTTCTGCCTCTCTCTTGTCGGGATCCCTTTCTTCACTTTTCAGAGGCGGGGGTCTCTCTGCACACAGTTTCTTCCTTTTTTTCCAAAAGTGGTATCAGCATTTCATCTCAAACAGTCTATGGTGCTTCTCTCCTTTCGTAGAGAGGGCGAAGAAGCTCAGTATTCTTTCCTGAAGTGTCTCAATGTGCATAGAGTCCTCAGATATCTGGAATTCACAAATGAGTTTTGCAAATTAGACAGACTGTGCTTGTAAACATAAGCTTGGCTCAAGGCTTCTAAACACACAGTTGCTAGATGGCTGAAAGAGACTATCGTATCAGCTTATTTGCTCGTGGAAGCAGGCTGCTTGGGCCTTGCAAGCTCATTCTACGAGGCAAACAGTGACATCCTGGGTAGAGACTACCTTACTGTCTCCGACAGATATTTTCAAGTCGGGGACATGGTTGACACTGCATACCTTTGCCTAGCATTACAGGGTGGACCTTGCAGCGTGCTCAGTAGCTAGTTTTGGGGCTTTAGTCCTCAGGACAATGGCGCCAGGATCCAACCTACTCTAGAGATTTTTTTTTTTTACATCCCACATGATCTGGAATAATAGGAAGCTACATAATGGAAGGTGAAATTGGGTCTTACCTGATAATTTTCTTTCCATTAGTCCTTCCCACTATTCCAGAGGCCTGCCTGATGTTTCTGAGATGGGTCAAATAGCAACTGTTACCTTGTATGGTGCTTCCTGCATATCTCTTGTTGTCTACAAGTTGTCCAGAAGTGAGAGAGGTCCGCACATGCTTGTTCATCTGGTTAGTGTTAGGTTAGTGAGTTATTTAAGGTTGTTGTTTTTATTCTGAGTTTCTCCTTACTGCTTGTCTACGTAAATACTGAGGAGCTGGACTGGATGCCAAGAGAGATATGCCTCAGCTTCATTTTCAGTTCTCTATCTCCACCTACTGGTTGATGGACACAACTCTCCCACAGGTTCTGGAATAGTAGGAAGGACTAATGGAAAGAAAATTATCAGGTAAGACCCAATTTCTCCTTTTGCCACACTTCTGTAAAATGGCCCTAATATTTATTAAAACCTCAGAGCAAGTGAGGCTATTGTGGTTGTCATATTATGTTAGCGTTTCTCTGCCCAGTCCTGGGGACTCTCCTAGGTGGTTTAAATTTCTGGATTTTTACAATGAATATGCATGAGAGAGATTTGCATATACACTGATTCTCCAGGATTACAGAATATTTCTCTCATATATTCATTATGGATGTTCTGAAAACCCAATCAGGTGTGTTCCAGGATTTGGTTGAGGACTGCTGTTCCCGAGTTTACACTTCTAGTGAAGTGTTTGAAGATCCACAGTCTTCATCCTAGCTGACAAAATGCTACTCCTGTAAATACCCTTTCAGCATGCATGCTTCATAAATGTTATTTAGAAAAGTCATGCTGTCTTTGACTTGTTTCCATTGTTTGTCTGATGAACTGGTGTTCATCTCTCTCTCTAGCTCTGGCCTGTCTACCTGGGCTTTTCTTCCCCATTTGAGGGGATCTTGGTATGTACAAGACCTATTGGGATTACGTTACTGCATGTGGGATGGTAATAATTCACCTGTAGAACCTAACCCTGCAGCATGTTGTAGGTCTGTATTACGTTTCAAAGCATGCTCCAGGCCTCTGTGGATGAAAAGGACTGGATAAATTAAAATTGTAATTTGAAAATTGCTTGCTGAGTTCTTTGGGAATTTATGGGTACTTGGGCATATTTATATTGTTCTGATCATTTTTCCTCCTGGTTTTTTTTTTTTTTTTTTTTTTTGAGGCTTCCAACTTTCCAGCTCCTACTGGGCTAAAGCACTATGAGCCTATATTTGCATTTATCCTCCCCACCCAACCACCTTTCAATCTAGCTCCACCCATTGCAGTGATAGCCTGTAGTCACAGATTACAGCTCCTTCCAGAAGCTGGTACATACACATTCCCCTAACTAGCTAGTAAACACCACCATTTGTGCAGTGGTTGGCACTCCACGGTCTCCCCAGCTGGCCAGAGAAGCAGCAGTCAGGGCGAAGAGTTGAACGCACTGCAATGCCACTGAGCCATCAGAAGAACGTCAGTGTTTTATTAGATGTGCTAATAGTATGATGTTGAGAAACTAAGCATCGTCTAAAGCAGACATGAATCCTTAAAACTGTCTTGTGGAATGAAGTAAGCCCAAGTTCATCTACAGAAGGTTGTTTTGGCAAAGTTTGTCACCATTATTTTAAAAAGATTCGTGCTAATGTTATGATGGTGGATGAATCCCCCGCCCCTAGAGTGGTGAACTAAGTATCTTTTACAGCCACTACCACCTTGAGATCTGCTGTGGTCAGCATGGAAATACATATATATGAGCACAAAATAGCAGAATCCATCAGCCAATGCCTATGGTCTCTGCAATGGGGCTAGTCTGATATTTTCACTTTGATTCCCTGCGTAGACAAGATGTTATTGCTAAAACCTATTCCAGAGTCTTCCGAGCAGCAAGCTGTGGGCTAACTGAAGCACAAGGAGCAGTGGTGGCTGGCCCTGGCCCGTTCAGGCTGCCATGTGGCAGCAACTAATTCCTGATACATCTTTGAATCACATTGCTCTTGACCTAAAAGGTAGAAGAGTGGTATCTTTACAGAACATGAGTTCAAGCCTGTCCTCTGCCACTGATTCTGTGTGACACTGGGGCATCACTTTATCTTCCTGTTCCCCCAGGGACTGGTTGTAAACAAAGCATTTGACTAAATGTGGCTTTTACCAGTTAAGAAATTCAGTTTAATAAAGATGTCATTTTAACCTGACTACTTCAGAACTTTTTTCTGTTAACTAATTTCACACGGGACAGATGAATGCGGAACAGTCTTACTAATTACTCTTTAATTTACAAGACATCACCTGTAGTTGCAATGCTGCATGTCACAACTAACCTCAGGGGTTTGGATGGTGGACGGTGTCCCAGTTGGAGCATTTAGATAGTCATAGCCTCTCTCTCTCTCTCTCTCTCTCTCTCTCTCTCTCTCTCTCTCTCAGAGTAAGAGCCCCAAGGCCAGTGACAATGGCTTGCCTGAGCTGGGGTCTGTGCCAGAGGAGGAAGTGTCCTCTGAGACGGAGGTTGACCGCGAATCAGAACTCCTGATTGAGCGAATTCAGTCCATCAAAGAGGAAAAGTGAGTTATGGGCCTTGAGCCAGAAGTAGGACCAAAGTAGGGCAGTCAAGGATTGAGATTTTTCCTGTGTACAGATGGAATTTCTAGAATTGATCATAAGAGCCTTGAAATAAAATGACTTTGTCCCTTTGCTAGTGAGATCTTTGCTATTTTTCTGAATTGGTCTCCACAGTAGGTGTCTTGTAAAGTGAAATATTTCTTTAGGTTGGAAAGAGCCTTTTTTTTTTTTTTTACCATAAATTTTGAAAGTAAAGCACCTGTGTTTCTTCATCTTTCCTGATAAAACATAGGGTGATAGAGAAAACAGATTACATTTCTGACCCATGGCAATGCTGCCTAGGGAATTAATATACATCTGTATGACATAATCACTCCTGAATTTCAGGTAACATTACTGTAGGCATTTTATTTCCACTGATAAGAGAGTGAAAACAATTTGCTTTTTCTGTTTTACTTTTGCTTTCTAGCAGTAAAAACATTTAAAACTTGCAAGAATGCAAAATTGAATTGAGGCTTGTTATGCATGGATTGTTGCAATGTTCAAAAATGTACATGTATCCAAACACCTGCACCTTCATCCCTTTCTTCCTTCCCTTCCTTTTACCTCTTCTTTGAATAACAGCTTCAGTAAATAATGCCCTAAAAACATTTCTTTGCATATTTTTCTCTGATGTACTTCAGGGAAGATATCACGTACCGGCTGCCGGAACTAGACCAGAGATGCTCAGATGAGGAAAATGCCGATTCGGAGACCTCCATCAGCACGGAGAGTCTACTGGAAGACCGGACAGGGCAGACGGACACCGAAGGTCAGTATTAAGGTAGCGTGTTGATTTAATATCCTTTCACCTATGATGTTTTATTCTCTGTTCATTTTTACAGCCGAGCAGTTGCTTGCTTGGGAGTTAATGGTAAGGCTTAAGGATGCAAATTTTTATTAGCTGCTATTTGCAAGCCAATAAAAAAGGAAAATCAAATAATGTGTGTTTTCTTTTTCTAAAGGAACTTCCCAATGTGGTACACAGCTCCCTGTTTCTTGCGTCAGCAAGCCATCCATGAATGTAACTGGTACTGGTATACTTGGTGTTTCTTGTCCTTCGGCGTCTCTGACCTTGCCTTCAAGACGAAAGCCATCGTCCTTTCTAGCCAAAATGAAGGTCCATCATAGACGCCCTCTGCTTCCCACCTCAAACATAAAGCTCCCTCCTGGCATCTGTGCCACAGAGTCTGCATGGATAACTTCCACAACAGAGGAAGGCGGGCCAGCTGTGAGACGCAGAGAACAGCCCGCAAGGCGGACAGACAGCATCCAGTCTGTGTACATGGTGCCAGGCGTAGATCTATGCCAGCTTCGGGGATCCTCTGAAGATTATGAACCCACAGCAAAAGTCAAGCGCAGGTTTTCTGATCCCTACACGCAGGCACCCAGTGTGGATGAATCCAACGTTTGAAATGCTACAGACAGCAGGTTTAATGGGGACACTATGGCTTGTGACCAAAATGCACGCGTGAAAATTCCTGACTGTGCTTTGACTGGTGAGAGGCAGTTCTTGTTCCTGCTTCTCTATCTTTCATAGCAGCTTATTAATGGAATTTGCTAAGGACCAAGTGCTTTCATTGTATACAGTTTGTCTGACTTTTTAAAACTTTTTTTTTTATATATTTTCTGTATTTCGTTTACATGATGTTTTTAAACGGTATGGGCTTGACAAAGGACTAAATGTTCTCCAAAAAAAACCCAGAGAATTCTTTGCACTTTTTCTTACAAAGTCTTGTACATGCCTGTAAATGACTAGCATTTAGAGAAAAGATGATGTTGAAGGGAGTGACACGTGTTCCCCAGCTCTAGTTCACATAGGTCAATAATAGGCCATGTTTTACAGATGGCTATTAATATGCAAATAAGAATACAACGATGCCCCCTCCGTGCAACCTTTCTTTGAAACTTCATTTAAGGAAAAGTTCACACCACTCTGGATCATCGGGGCTCGTCTTTTAACTGTTTGAATCCAAGCACCATCGGTGGTCAGCAGCACTGAGAGGTTGTTCCTTGCACTTGCTCCCCTTCCTCCTGTTGAAGTGCAATTGTGGACCTTTGGTGAGCAAGATGGAGGCAGCCCAATGGCTTTGTGAGGCGATTGCTAGCTGTACTCTTTCTCCGAGGCGCTACTGACCCACCTGTCCCAACCAGCAATCTGTTGCAGGCCTTCGAAAATAGTGTGCCAAGCCCCTGAAAAATAGTTCTACATTTTAAAAACTGCTTTTGTGCATCTCTTTTTTTTTTTCCCCCTATAGAAGCCTAGCTGAGAGCAGAACATTGTTTTAAAGGGACACCCACCACTTCTTTGCATTGGTAAGAATATTAACCGTGATTGAACTCTGTTATAGAAGGTTAGGATTTTGGAAATGGCATCCATAATCCTTTTTGAAAATTTAAAATAAAACAAGCTCTCACAAGCTACACATGGATTTTCAACCCTTATATGGATAGTATCAAGCCTAAAATCTGTCTGAATGTCCCAATCCTATCTGTATAATAAGGGATAGAGGCAGGGGCGAGACTGACAGCGGTCTGGGCCAATGGCTAATAAGGGTTATGGGCCCCTTAGCACCATTCAAAAGTGATTTAAATTAGATGGAAGCTAGGGGAGAGTGTGCCCCCTACTGCTCTTGGCCCGCGGGCACTGCACTATTGTTTCAGTGCTCAGAGGGAAGGCAGAGTAAAAATATCCAGATAGTGATGATATTTTGCCACTATGCACTTATGTTCTACATTTAGTTTAGGCCTGTACAAGTTTAATAATTTTAAAGCAGTTGATATACCATTCTTCTTAGAAAAGAAGTCAAGAGCTCCAAATCATGACAGGAGAAAATCAATCAAACTCCAATCACCACCTTAAGAACAAAAACTTTTAAAACTCATTCATCATAATGTCCCAACAGACTTCCCATTTCAAACCCCAGGATCAACCCCACTGCCCAAAAAGGATGTATAGTTTCAGAGTGGTGACTCTATAATGCGTATATTCAGTGCCACTGAATTTACTTAAATTATTACTGTCATTACCACTGCTGAATATTGATTCTTCTGTTTGTAAATTCATTTTTCATCAGGTATTTGCTTTGGGAACTGAGCTGCTGTTTCTGTCATTGCAGGAGCAGCTCTGAATTGGTAGAGCTGCACTGATGTCACTACTGGACATGTTTAATATTTAATTAAAACTTTCTCCATCGCCTTTACTGACAAGCAGACCAAAGCGGTTTATAAAGAAAACAAAGGTGAAAAGGAACGCCATAAAATGGGAGAAGGACAAAAAAAGGCTCATTCACCCTTAAATAATATTTGACATATACTAGCGCTCAAACCCACAGTGTCGGAAACTAAGAATCAGTGATCTAAACCAAACGAAAGTTTTTTAAAGGCAGGTTTAAACTGCCTGCAGTGAAATCTGATGCCCCATTTCCACTATCCAAAAATAAAAATGAAGTAGAGAGATTCAAAGAAAAGCCCAGCTAACTTCACCAAAAATAAGCCCCCTAAATTAAGGCCTGCTATTCATTTGCTTTCCTTTAGGTGTGTAAGTTAGGTGCCTAGTACCGGAAATGTATGTTGAGCATCTAAACATTATTCCCCCAACCTGACTTCCTCTCAAGCCCCACCATTTGCTAGATGCCTAAATTTAGGTGCACAGAAAGGGAAATGTTTCAGTTTGCCAGTTCTAGGCTGTAACTGCTTTAAGTTAAGCACTAGGGGCCCAGTGTTCAGCCGGTGGCAGTCAGTGTTTTGCAGACCACTGCTGGTGCTAAACTCAGAAATTCAGTGGGCTCCAGCATTAAATTTCTGGGTTCGTGGAGCTGGCGAACACAGCAAGTTAAGTGCAGTGTGCAGCACTTAACCAGTTGTGGGTTACTACATAAAGATAGGACTGACTTTTATGCTGTCCTAATTATGCAGTTAACCTGGCTGGTTAAGTTCTAAATATCAGCACTTAACCGGCCAACTGTTGATTCTGTCCCCAGAGCACCCCCAAAATAGCCGGCTTTGAGTTTGGCTCTAACCAGTTAGCCCCAAACAGGTGTCTTAACCAGCCAGGAGCCGTTTCTGGCTGGTTAAATTGTATTGAATATCAACCCCTAGGTTTTTGAACATCTGTCTGCATGTGTATATCTACAATTACTACTTATCATTTTTAGAGCGATACTAGTCATATGCGGTGCTGTACACATTATATGCAGGTACTTTTTTTGTCCCTAGTGGGTTCACAGTGCTTCCTAAATGTTTAACCTATATGACACCATTTGAACGCTTAAAAACTGATACGATCCCAGATGATGACAGAAATTGAATATTAGACTTCTACTCCCCTCCCAAGTTTCAAAGTTGCCCATTCAACAACAATATCTGAGCGGCTACATATAAAATCCAAAAGAAAGAAGAAAGACTGGTAGAAGAAGAGCAAAAGGACAGTGGGGGTGGGAGAGGCATAACTACAATAATTAATAGAAAAGTAGGAGGGGAGGGGAGAACACAGGGAGAACACACACAGGGTGAGAGAAGTGCATCGTTCAGCTGTCGGGGAGCCCAAAGTGGGGCAGGAGTTAGCCATAGGCGTTGGAGAAAATGTGTGTCTTAAGTTCTGATTTAAACTGCTGAAGGGAGGAGCATAATCTGAGGTGTTGGTGCCTCCCTTCCCTCTCTCTTCCACATCCTGTTCCCCCCACTTATGCAAAAAAAACATACCCCCTGATTTGATAATTTTAGTGTCTAAATGTAAGCCCCATTTGTGCACTGAAATGATAAAATAATAGCGCTTTCATCTGGTCTTCTACAAGCTTAGCTTGTATCCCACATAGCGTGCAACTCGAAGGGGGGGAGGCATTACACATGGGTGCGTCCAAACAGACACATGTATAGAATACTAGATGTAACATTTACCCCTGCCTTTTACATGGTATGGACGCCTAAATGTTGGCACACACATGCCAACTTAAGTTCTATTCTGTAACGGAACCTAGGTGCCCAGACCCCATTATAGAATTTACGCTTGGTGCCCTGCGTGTTAGCGCCCAAATTTGGG
The DNA here is from genome assembly GCF_901765095.1 of Microcaecilia unicolor. Lineage (NCBI taxonomy): Eukaryota > Metazoa > Chordata > Amphibia > Gymnophiona > Siphonopidae > Microcaecilia > Microcaecilia unicolor. The sequence goes on along the minus strand of NC_044041.1, from coordinate 94,578,305 downwards.
CAACCTTTATAGAGTTGCCCCAAAGGGATTGAGTCTATAGCTTGGCACCTCCATTTAGACGTGCCGATGCTGCATGCTTAGTGCCAGTTCTGTAACGGTATCTGAGTGCCAAGATGCCATTATAGGAACCCAAATTAGCGTGACTATTTGCACCAGGTCAATGGCAGGCATTAATGGGCACGCTGAACTGCACCATGCAAAGCACGTACATAACTTATGGTATTCTATGAGTTGGACATATGCCCATTGCCCACAGTTATGCGTTATAGCACTTAGGCGCAAGCTTATAGAATAGCACCTAGTGTGCTTACATGCATAACTGCCAATTTTGGCGCATCTGATGCGCCTTTGACAGAAATGCCCTTTTAAGGCAGTAAGAAGCCTTACAGCAAGGCCTTGCGTTTCAGTGCGTGCTTACAGACCTCCAGTACTCTGTGTGGGTTTCCAGTCTAACCGGAAGCCAACACAGGAGAACAGGTCAGGTCCTGCAAATGTTCACTGACTCACAGGACCCATGATATAGGTCTCAGCAGAAGTGCAAAGGAAGAAAGAGGAGCGGCCATTTTTACTTGACCCCATTTGAGGTCCTGATCCATAGTGTGGGGAAACACAGTACTATACATATATATAATGCATTTGTGTCTGTATGTATATAAATGAGAACAGTGTGTGAAACGGATGTTGCTTCAAAAATTGTAGTTTTCTAGTGGTATGGGTAGGATTTTAAATCAGCCGTCTTTGAAAACTGACTAGGATTGAGCCCCTGAATTTAGAGTTAATGTGGAACCAAAAAAAGGCCCTTGGTGTGGCTTTCAGTTGGTGGCCCCTGACTTAGGAGTTGGTCTATTAAAGGGCGTTAACGCACATTGCAAATAAGTAGGCTTATTTAGATTATGAAAGCCACATTAAAACCAGCCAGTTAACAGAACTTTCCATGGTTTTGTAAATCAGCCCGTTTGGAACCTAGATTTAGTCAAATGAATTGCAGGTTGAAATTTAGGAACTTGATCCTAAATTTAGGGGAAATTTTCAGCCAATAATGTAAGGATTAAATTTAGGAACTGAGCATTTTTGAGGAACTTGATGACAAGGAGGCCTGTTTGTCATGGAAACATAAAGGAGCTGACCTAGAACACCCTTGAGCTGAAAATTTTCCTTACTTTAGGATCCTAAATGTAGGCCTGCCTTTTTTTTTTTTGTTGTTCACTTATGCCCAGGTGCCTAATGTAGTTGTCCCAATTTGACCCAGTCTGTTTCTTAGGCCCTTAAATACAGAAGCTGAACAAGAGAGAAAATGTTCATTTTGGCAAATGTAGGCATCTGACACCTAAGTTAAGTGCCTAGATATTTTGATCCTCGACCAAAAGGAGTTAGAATTCCAGGAATGTTCCTTTTATTTCAAAGTGCCCTGTTCAGTGCTGTTACCACAAGCAGAAGTTTGTGCCTAGTTTTAACAGTATTAAGAGTGATTGCTATGGTGGAGACATCACACTGCAAGAGTGACTGATATACTAAGCGTAAACTGATTTTAGATGTCAGGGTAGAGGGGTGGGGTCATTGATGTCAGCAACAAGGGGGACGTTTTCTGGTTGGCACTATCTACTGCATGCCCAGATTGAGCATTCTTTTCTGGATGAAAGTGATTTTGTAGATGGGTCCAAGAGCTTCCCCATAAAAGGTATCCATTTGCCTCTATTGCCTGCCCTATGGTGGTGTCTTAAATCTGCTTCATGGGTGTCTTAGGGATGCCCTGACTAGAAGTGTGGGGAGGTCACCTGTTTTCCTTTGTGTCTGCAGTGAATTGAGATACATGGTACACTTGAAATTGTGCGCAGAAAAATCCCCTGCTAACATTGCATTGAATACCAAAAGCATCCATTCTTGCTGTTGGTGCAAAGATGGCTTGTTTAAATTCTGCTGAGCAGCTGAAACTGTTTCTTTGTAAAGATACTGTGTACAGGTGGTCAAGGTTTCAATGTTTGTAGTTATTTAAAGTTTGTAAAATAAACTATTACAGCTTGAGGATCAGTGCCATATTTTGACTGTGGCTGAAGGGTATGCATGTATGTACTACAGCTCCTGGTTGGTGGGAGCATGCAGCTCAGTGTATTTGCAAGGTTATTTTATTTATTTTTGTTACATTTGTACCCCGCACTTTTTCCCACTCATGGCAGGCAATGGAGGGTTAAGTGACTTGCCCAGAGTCACAAGGAGCTGCCTGTGCCAGGAATCGAACTCAGTTCCCCAGGACCAAAGTCCACCACCCTAACCACTAGGCCACTTCTCCACTCCTGGGAAGTTAAAGGAGCATTTAAACACAGGAAGCCAGGAACTGAGTATGTGGGGATGTAGGAATACATTTTTGTTTTCCTTTTTTTTCATTTATTGGGAAAAAAAGGAATTGTATGTAATACAAAAGAAATTAAAGAACCTGATATTCAATGGATTTATGCTCCTAATTTTGAGAGTTATGCTCCTAAATTGGCCTTTTTAAACATTTACTGGGATTGCCTAAATATATACTCAAAATCTCACTAAACTCCTAAATTTAGGAGGATTAAAAGTGGGTGGCAGTAGAGGTGGATTTAAAGTGAGGGGAAAGGTTAGGAGCTTAGCATCAATTTTCAGCAAATGGCATGCCTAAATTTATAAGCATAACTTTGAATATCTTAAATTATGATAAAATTTCAGCTGAAAATAGGTCACTAATTTAGGAACTTAGGAGCATTCATATAGGTCAGCTATTTTTGGAATATTAGGCCTGTAGGGTCAGGCCTACTATGAAAATGAAAAAAACAAAAAACCTCCAGCTGAGCACCCCGCCCCACCCTGCCAAATCCACCTCTTACACCATCGGTGGCCACAACGATCTAGAGAACCCTATTAGAAGTAAGCAACTTCACTTTCTAAGGCACTCGTGCCCCTCCCCCTATGAGATGAGAGATTCGGGTGGGGAACTTGGGGTGTATGTGGATACAGCCTAAGAGCCTCTCTTGTGTTGCAACAGGGGCTGATGTGCTTTCTAAAACAAAGAACAAATTAAAGTTTAGGGATTTTTGTTTTTAAAGCAAAACAAAAGAAACAAAAAGAGGACACTTTAGTTTTGATTGAAAGTCTATCCATACTTGGATCTGTTTAAATATGCTGCTTTATGTTGAGTAACACCTGACTTTTAAAAAGTTGCACACAAACATCCATGAAACTCACATATGCTAACACAGCAGTTGTTGGATAAGGGTTTTTTGGCCTGGGCAGGGAACTTCAGATTCTGTGCACAGTCTCTGATCACATTTCTCCCTTCCTTACACTATACTTTGAATCTGGCCCAACTCTGTTTGAGAGAGAAAACTACACAACCCAAAGTGGTGAAAGAAATTAGGATACTACCAATCTTCCATGGGACTGGGAAAATGAGCCAGTGTTGGTAGTGACATCTAATGGCCAGAGAGAGGGTGTATATGTACTTAACTCTGAATGGAGCTGACCAAGAGTTATCACTGTAATGGCTGGGCTAAGCAAGGTGTGGGACAGGAGAAGATGTAAAATGAGGGGGGCAGGGAGAATGGACAAGTAGTTACTTACTAATCAAGGCTCCTAGCACCAGATCCCAGCCTGGAAGAATAGAAGGAAATGGCCTGGGTCTTCCACACAAAAAAAGTAAAAGAGAAACTCAATGTTTTATAATTGCTAAAAGGAAATTATACCAAAACAACGCAATCAGAATTTTTAAAGAATGTATTGATACCAAACAGGAAATTGTTTTTTTTTTTTAAATAATAAAATTCTGAACACCCCTGCTTTGGTAAAACTACAACTGCTATGATAGACATAGCTGGGTTTGACCCAGAAAATGGGTTTTATGTGTTCCTTCCCTAAGAAACCAGAAACCAGTTTGTTCTCCCTGGACAGAGTATCTGGCAGCCACATCAAAATGCTTTGATGTCCCCATGCATACCCCCACCCTCCCACTCTGTCAGACAGTCAAAGTAATGCTTTGATGTTTCTCTCATATATACTATCTGCTACCTCATTTGCTTACTTCCGATCTGAGGAAGAAGGGCAACCTTCGAAAGCTAATCAAGAAATGTATCAAGTTATGTCCAATAAAAAAGGTATCATCTTATTTTCTTTTCCATGCTTTATTTTGTTTGATTTCTATTGATAACCTTTAAGAGTGGACTAACACGGCTACTACACCTCGCAGCCACACAAATGAAGTGACTCTCCCGGGCCGTGACATCACTGACCAATACCAAGCATTAAGCTTAAATGCTATCACAATATGTGCGTATGCAGATTCCCGCTCTAGGTCACAGTATGGTCTCTTGTCAGTAAACTTCCCGGATTCTGTGCCACGCGACGCTCGCTCCTCCTTCCGGCCACGTAACTTTCTGAGCTCCTCCTGCCCATCCTCAAAATGGCCGTGGTCCTCGCTTTCATTTGCTGCTAGTCCCTCGCTTCTGCCCGCAGTCAAGATGGCCCCCTGTCCCTCCTCGCACTTCCGCCCAAGTCGAAGATGACTGCTGGGAGTGGAGGATGAGTTGAATTGTTGGAAAAGCATTTTTCTCGGGCCGCTACTATGGTGGGTTCCCGGTTAGAGCTAAATTTTCTACGACTGCTTTCACGTTGTGAGTCTATGGCCTCAGAGAAGAGAGATGAGAGCGAGTGGCGGCTGGAAAAGGTGAGATGCGAGGCCTTGGCCCACAGCTTGGGACTGTCGGTCTCATTGAGAATGATGGGTAGTGCGGTGGTGCCGGAAGATACCGTTAAGGTCTATGGGAGGGGATAGAGTTAATTTCTTGAGCATTGCTGTTGCATGTTTCTTGTTGGTATTGTGGGATGCTGGGGCATCTCTTGTCTCTTTTCCTCGCATCTGTTCGAGGCGGCTCTGTTCTTGTGCATTATTATTTGTTAGTATTGATGGTGGTACGTTGACAAACTTACAGAGGATTCCTACTTTTTCTCTTCCCCCCACCCCCCGTAAATTTCATGAGTTAATGTGTGGGAGCACAGGTGTGCGGGTGCTTGAGTATATTAACGCAAACTCCTTTACTGTATCTTTTGTTTAATTTAGTACCCCCAGTTTTGAAACTTGGTTCTTACGAAGGGGAGGGATGCTGTTTTATATTTGTGGGCTTCCTAGAACGGAGGTGAAGTGATTAGTTAGCTCATGCTCTCAGAGACAGGCTGAACAGATCCTGGTTTTACTCTGTGGTGGATTTCATTCTTGGCCTCCATGTGCTGTACCCCTGCCCCAAAGCCAGCTGGGTTCATTCTTCAACATTATAGTTCTCCGAGGACAAGCAGGCTGCTTGTTCTCACGACTGGGTGACGTCCGCGGCAGCCCCCACCAACCGGAAATAAGCTTCGCGGGACGGTCAGCACGCAGGGCACGCCCACCGCGCATGCGCGGCCGTCTTCCCGCCCGTGCGCGACCGCTCCCGCCAGTTACTTTTTTTCCGCGACTGAGAGAGTTGTGTTTTCCCCTCTCTCTCGTTTCAGCCGCCGGATTTTTTCGACCGCGTTTACGCGGATCGTCGCTTTTGGCCTGTTCGGCCTCTTCTTTTTCTTCTTTCTCTTTTATTAAAAAAAAAAAAAAAAAAAAAAAAAAGAATTTTGCGCGTGTGGAGCACGCGCTCCTTCTTTTCCCTCGCTTTCTAGCGGGGACGCCTCGTTGCGGCCTAGTGGCCGCTCGGTCGGTTACAATTTTCGTGGTGTGATTTTAGCCACCATTGCCGACTTTGACTTCGCCGACGCGATTTTTCCGTCGATGTCCTCGAAGGTCCCGAGTGGATTTAAAAAGTGTGGTCGCTGCGGCCGGCCGATCTCGCAGACCGACACCCACGCTTGGTGCCTCCAGTGCCTCGGGCCGGAGCACAATCTCAAGTCGTGCGTTTTGTGTCTCGGTCTCCGGAAACGGACTCAGGTTGCGAGGCAAGTTCTGCGGGACCGTCTTTTTGGAACTTGCGCCGGCCCCTCGACGTCGACCTCGACGGCATCGGTATCGAAGACCGGTTCTTCGGTACCGGTATCGATGCCCGAGACATCGGCACCGATGGCAGCGACCCCAGGAGAACAGGTCCCGTCGGCCCGCCGGTCCGCCGGCGAGAGTGGGGTAGAGAGACCGCGTGGGCAGTCGGCCCCGGTCACTCCCTCAACTCGTGAGCCACGGGACCGAACCCTGTCGGACCCGGTACCCCGAGACCGAGGGGGATCGACCTCCTCCTCCTCCATGCCCTCCGGTGACGTGCACCGGAAAAAAGACAAGAAGCGCCGTCACTGGGAGCCCTCGGTGCACCCTGAAGAGGAGTCGACGCCGAAGCGTCATCGCAGAGAGGAGAGATCTCCGTCGGTGGTGGAGGTACCGACGCGTCGGGGTTCCGGCACCTCGGTGCCATCTCCTGGCCCCCAGCAGCTTCCGGCACCGACACCCTTACCGGCCCCACCGCCTTTCCCGGCAGCGGGCCTGGACGAGTGCCTCAGAGCCATCCTTCCGGGGATCCTGGAAGGGCTGATGCGCCAGGCTGTGCCGGCGCCGGGGGTGCTTGCGCCCTCGGCGCCGATGACTGTGGCGCCGGCGAGCTCTAGCCCGGCGCCGGGGCAGTCGACACCGCCGCCGCTTGCGGTGCCGGTCTCGACAGCCACGCAGGTGGAGTCCCCGTCGACGTCGATGGAGGGAGCTCCGTCCCCGCCGGCGCGGGAGTCCACCGCTCGACGACACCGAGACCTTGGTGCCTCGACGTCGAGCCGGGCCCGGTACCGGACTCAGCTACATGAGCTAATGTCCGATACCGAGGACGAGGACTCGTGGGGGGAAGAGGAGGACCCGAGATATTTCTCCTCCGAGGAGTCTACAGGCCTTCCCTCGGACCCCACGCCGTCACCGGAGAGGAAGCTCTCACCTCCTGAGAGTCTCTCCTTTGCCTCCTTTGTGCGGGATATGTCTATAAGCATTCCCTTTCCCGTGGTCTCTGTGGAAGAGCCGAGGGCCGAGATGCTCGAGGTCCTCGACTATCCATCACCACCTAGAGAGTCCTCCACGGTACCGCTGCACAATGTCCTGAAGGAGACGCTGCTCCGGAACTGGGTGCGACCACTAACTAATCCCACCATTCCCAAGAAAGCAGAGTCCCAGTACAGGATCCACTCTGACCCAGAGCTCATGCGGCCCCAGTTGCCCCATGACTCAGCGGTCGTGGATTCTGCTCTCAAGAGGGCACGGAGTTCGAGGGATACCGCCTCGGCGCCCCCGGGGCGGGAGTCTCGCACTCTGGACTCATTTGGGAGGAAGGCCTACCAATCCTCCATGCTCGTGACCCGCATCCAATCTTACCTGCTCTATATGAGCATCCACATGCGGACCAATGTGCAACAGCTGGCGGACCTGGTCGATAAGCTCCCGCCGGAGCAGTCCAGGCCTTATCAGGAGGTGGTCAGGCAGCTGAAGGCGTGCAGAAAGTTCCTGTCCAGGGGGATTTTTGACACCTGTGACGTGGCATCTCGTGCTGCGGCCCAAGGTATAGTGATGCGCAGGCTCTCATGGCTGCGTGCCTCTGACCTGGACAACCGCACCCAGCAGAGACTGGCTGACGTCCCTTGCCGGGGGGATAACATTTTCGGTGAGAAGGTCGAGCAGATGGTGGACCAACTGCATCAGCGGGAAACCGATCTCGACAAGCTCTCCCACCGGGCGCCTTCAGCACCCGCCCCCACGGGTGGGCGTTTTTTTCCCGGGCACGGCAGGCTGCACCCATATTCTTTTGCAAAGCATAGGTACAACCAGCCGGCCCGAAGGCCTCGTCAGGCACAGGGACAGCCCCAGCGCGCTCGTTCTCGTCAACAGCGTGCGCCTAAGCAGCCCCCTGCGCCTCCACAGCAAAAGCCGGGGACGGGCTTTTGACTGGATCCACGGGAACATAGCCGCCCTACAAGTGTCCGTACCGGACGATCTGCCGGTCGGAGGGAGGTTAAAATTTTTTCACCAAAGGTGGCCTCTCATAACCTCCGACCAGTGGGTTCTCCAAATAGTGCGGTGCGGATACGCCCTGAATTTGGCCTCCCTGCCTCCAAATTGTCCTCCGGGAGCTCAGTCTTTCAGCTCCCATCACAAGCAGGTACTTGCAGAGGAACTCTCCGCCCTTCTCAGCGCCAATGCGGTCGAGCCCGTACCACCCGGGCAGGAAGGGCAGGGATTCTATTCCAGGTACTTCCTTGTGGAAAAGAAAACAGGGGGGATGCGTCCCATCCTAGACCTGAGAGGCCTGAACAAATTCCTGGTCAAAGAAAAGTTCAGGATGCTTTCCTTGGGCACCCTTCTGCCAATGATTCAGAAAAACGATTGGCTATGTTCCCTGGATTTAAAGGACGCATACACTCACATCCCGATACTGCCAGCTCACAGGCAGTATCTCAGATTCCGACTGGGCGCACGGCACTTTCAGTATTGTGTGCTGCCCTTTGGGCTCGCCTCTGCCCCACGAGTGTTTACCAAGTGCCTCGTGGTGGTAGCGGCCTATCTACGCAAGCTGGGAGTGCACGTGTTCCCATATCTCGACGATTGGCTGGTCAAGAACACCTCGGAGGCAGGAGCCCTCCGGTCCATGCAGTGCACTATCCAACTTCTGGAGCTGCTGGGGTTTGTGATAAATTACCCAAAGTCCCATCTCCAGCCAACTCAGTCTCTGGAATTCATAGGAGCGCTGCTGAATTCCCAGACAGCTCAGGCCTACCTTCCCGAAGCGAGGGCCACCAATCTCTTGACCCTGGCTTCGCAGACCAGAGCGTCTCAGCAGATCACAGCTCGGCAGATGTTGAGACTTCTGGGTCATATGGCCTCCACAGTTCATGTGACTCCCATGGCTCGTCTCCACATGAGATCTGCTCAATGGACCCTAGCTTCCCAGTGGTTCCAGGCCACCGGGAATCTAGAAGATGTCATCCGCCTCTCCACCAGTTGCCGCACTTCACTGCTCTGGTGGACCATCCGGACCAATTTGACCCTGGGACGCCCATTCCAAATTCCGCAGCCCACGAAAGTGCTGACGACGGATGCATCTCGCCTGGGGTGGGGAGCCCATGTCGATGGGCTCCACACTCAGGGTCTGTGGTCTCTCCAGGAAAAGGATCTGCAGATCAACCTCCTGGAGCTCCGAGCGATCTGGAACGCACTGAAGGCTTTCAGAGATCGGCTGTCCTGTCAAATTATCCAAATTCGGACAGACAATCAGGTTGCAATGTATTACGTCAACAAGCAGGGGGGCACCGGATCTCGCCCCCTGTGCCAGGAGGCCGTCGGGATGTGGCGTTGGGCGTGTCGGTTCGGCATGCTCCTCCAAGCCACGTACCTGGCAGGCGTAAACAACAGTCTGGCCGACAGACTGAGCAGAGTCATGCAACCGCACGAGTGGTCGCTCCATGCCAGAGTGGTACGCAAGATCTTCCGAGCGTGGGGCACCCCCTCGGTGGACCTTTTCGCCTCTCAGACCAACCACAAGCTGCCTCTGTTCTGTTCCAGACTTCAGGCACACGGCAGGCTAGCGTCGGATGCCTTTCTCCTCCATTGGGGGACCGGCCTCCTGTATGCTTATCCTCCCATACCTTTGGTGGGGAAGACCTTACTGAAGCTCAAGCAAGACCGCGGCACCATGATTCTGATCGCGCCCTTTTGGCCCCGTCAGATCTGGTTCCCTCTTCTTCTGGAGTTGTCCTCCGAAGAACCGTGGAGATTGGAGTGTTTTCCGACTCTCATTTCGCAGAACGACGGAGCGTTGCTGCACCCCAACCTTCAGTCTCTGGCTCTCACGGCCTGGATGTTGAGGGCGTAGACTTCACTGCGCTGGGTCTGTCTGAGGGTGTCTCCCGGGTCTTGCTTGCCTCTAGAAAGGATTCCACTAAAAAGAGTTACTTTTTCAAGTGGAGGAGGTTTGTCGTGTGGTGTGAGAGCATGGCCCTAGAACCTCGTTCTTGCCCTGCACAGAACCTGCTTGAATACCTTCTGCACTTATCAGAGTCTGGCCTCAAGACCAACTCAGTAAGGAATCACCTTAGTGCGATTAGTGCTTACCATTATCGTGTGGAAGGAAAAGCCATCTCTGGAGAGCCTTTAGTCGTTCGATTCATGAGAGGCTTGCTTTTGTCAAAGCCCCCTATCAAGCCTCCTGCTGTGTCATGGGATCTCAACGTCGTCCTCACCCAGCTGATGAAACCTCCTTTTGAGCCACTGAATACCTGCCATCTGAAGTACTTGACCTGGAAGGTCATTTTCTTGGTGGCAGTTACTTCAGCTCGTAGGGTCAGTGAGCTTCAAGCCCTAGTAGCTCATGCTCCATATACCAAATTTCATCACAACAGAGTAGTGCTCCGCACCCACCCAAAGTTCCTGCCGAAGGTGGTGTCGGAGTTCCATCTTAACCAGTCAATTGTCTTGCCAACATTCTTCCCCAGGCCGCATACCCGCCCTGCTGAACGTCAGTTGCACACATTGGACTGCAAGAGAGCATTGGCCTTCTACTTGGAGCGGACACAGCCCAACAGACAGTCCGCCCAATTGTTTGTTTCTTTCGACCCTAACAGGCTAGGGGTCGCTGTCGGGAAACGCACCATCTCTAATTGGCTAGCAGATTGCATTTCCTTCACTTACGCCCAGGCTGGGCTGACTCTTGAGGGTCATGTCACGGCTCATAGTGTCAGAGCCATGGCAGCGTCAGTGGCCCACTTGAAGTCAGCCACTATTGAAGAGATCTGCAAGGCTGCGACGTGGTCATCTGTCCACACATTCACATCTCATTACTGCCTCCAGCAGGATACCCGACGCGACAGTCGGTTCGGGCAGTCGGTGCTGCAGAATCTGTTTGGGGTGTAAATCCAACTCCACCCTCCAGGACCCGAATTTATTCTGGTCAGGCTGCACTCTCAGTTAGTTGTTCTTCGTAGGTCAATTTCTGTTATACCCTCGCCGTTGCGAGGTTCAATTGACCTGGGTTCTTGTTTTGAGTGAGCCTGAGAGCTAGGGATACCCCAGTCGTGAGAACAAGCAGCCTGCTTGTCCTCGGAGAAAGGGTATGATACATACCTGTAGCAGTTGTTCTCCGAGGACAGCAGGCTGATTGTTCTCACCTTCCCTCCCTCCTCCCCTTTGGAGTTGTGTGTTTCATATTTTTTGCTAGTCATTCAACTGGCGGGAGCGGTCGCGCACGGGCGGGAAGACGGCCGCGCATGCGCGGTGGGCGTGCCCTGCGTGCTGACCGTCCCGCGAAGCTTATTTCCGGTTGGTGGGGGCTGCCGCGGACGTCACCCAGTCGTGAGAACAATCAGCCTGCTGTCCTCGGAGAACAACTGCTACAGGTATGTATCATACCCTGTTTCAGTGGATCCCAGGGATGTGTACCAGCGTAGAACTTCAAAAAAAAAAATACTACCTAGCTTTGGTGGGCTACTGTATGTATGTATGACTTGAAAAAATACTAGCTGAACGTACCAATTCTTTACCGGTATTTCATAAAACGTGGGAACAAGTAGCCAAATTTTGTCAAACTTCAACTGTGAATTAACTTCTTCATAAGTAAACTTGTCTGTCTTCTTCTTTAACCGTTAGAAATGTCATTCTATATTTAAGGATATTGCATTGTATATAACTTTTTTGACATCCTGGTTAGGACTGTGTTTCTTTTGTTTGTATATTTTTTGAAAACATAATAAATACATTTGAACTTAAATTGAATACAGACTAGTATTTTTTTAACAACTGTTTATTAATATATCAATATATGAGGCCATACCAAGTCTAAGGATAGACCAGGTATGTTCTAATTTCTGGACAGCTCCTTCTACAGGGAATTTGGTATCTTGAACACAAAAGAATACATAAAAAGATTCATTACTAGAGCATAGGTTAGTTTACTAATGACTGCCTTTGTGATAACCCATTGACCATCAGAGTTATAATTTACTTACAAGTCAAAATACACAAGACTTTTATGTTTTCCTTTCCTAAAGGTCTCTATCACCTAACAGCATACCCTCTTATTCATAGTTAAACAGTGAGTTAATACACATCCAGAAAGTAGTTATACATACTAGATTCTAGCCTAATATTAATACCATATTAATATATTTCTAAGGTAGAATTTTGTTTTCCACATGATCACCACCTTCAGGTAGATGACATGTTGTGGGTGACTTTATCCTGGCAGTTGTCTACTTACTCTGCCCATTGGAAAAATTTCCCTGGTTATTTCCAGAGCATCCATGGACGCACAATTCCAGTTCTTCAAAGAAAGATAGAGTTGGAAGATGGAAAAGCAGAGCTGGCTAGTGTGATGAGGCAGGGAACTACAAGGTCCAGAATGCACTGCAGCAGCAAGAGAATCGGAGTCAGGGTGAGGACTCTAGCCAGGAGAGTGAGAAGCCAGCAGTTGACTGGGAAATTGAACCAGGTGTGAGAGGATTGCAGGCAGCTTTATTAAGAGAGTGGTGGAAAGCTGTATGGAGTAGATGGAAACACTGGGGAAGCTCTCGCTGGAAAAGGTGACAGCTGGAGAAGGAAAGTAGATGCTTGTGTTTGACTGTTTGAGTTTGAGGAACTGTCTTAAGTTTGAGAAGGGTTTAAGTAGCAGGCTCTGAGTAAAGTGCCTTTTTGTTATGTTTGACTTGAAGAAATGTTAATGTTAAAGAAGAAATAAGCCATGAGGAGTATGTTAAATGGCCATTAATAAAACCCTTAATTACAAGAAGCCTGGTGGTGATGAGCATTTTGTGAAGGGAGAAGAGGAGGCAGAAAGCTCCCCAGTGTTTGAGACAGAATCCGGTGAAGGCTAGAGCCCAGCAGTGACCGTTTGTGTGTGTGTGTGGAGGAAGCTAAGCAGGGTTAGCCCTGGCCGGAGTCTGGAAGGGTGACCAGCTCTCACTAGACATATCCTTTATGACTTGGCACTACCTGGTCATCATCTGTGTATGGTCTCTTTCGTTATTCTAAGTTGACCTAATTCAAGTTTCTGGACACACACTGTAGAGGTGATGTACTTGAGTTCAAGACAGAGGGGAAGGGAAGGCTACTGGGTGGTTCCTTGACTCCCTTTCCGTATTCATGTAGACTACATCCTAGTCCTAGTAAGGACACATTCAGGAAAATTAAAATGTTAGAATAGATTTCTTTTTCTCTGGTCTGGCCTAGTCTTCAGTAGAAAATGTTGTGGTGTCTGCATCAACTCCTGTTTTCTGCAGGAATAGTAATATTCATTGCAAACCAGGGTGTAGTGTCAGTTTTAACACCAACCATATAGCCCTCAGTTCATAATCATTAATCAGTGGGACAAATAATTGCAGGGTATGTTCAAATTCCTGTATACTCCTCCCTTCAACTTTCAACCTTTGTGGGAACATAGAAGCTAATAGACTTTGTTCTGAAGCTTGAATGTCACAAGTTATAAAATACAATATTTATATATGTGATTTATTTCCAAGCATTGCTCCCTTCATCTGGTTCATGCAGACCTATGACTGGTTTGTATACCTTTATTTCTAGGTGTCTGTTTTATTTATCCTATGGAAATGTAACAGCACCTAAATTAACATTAAATGGTCAGGGGTTGTAAAAGGTAGCTGCAGGGAAAGCAAACAAACTGGAACCTTCAGGGCCTATTTTAATCTGCAGTGATAGTGGGTAATTTCAAATAGCCATTTACTCAGGTAAATAGCTTTTGGAAATTGAAAACTTATACTGGGCTAAAATACCCTTGTCTCTGTGTGTGTACGTATAGGTATAACTACACATCTTAATTTTAAATATACACTTTCAATGCAAATTTGAAGGTTCACCTAGAGTACCTAATACCCTTGTATCAACTACGTAGGCCAATAAAAATTCCTCTTACCGTTAAAGTCTGAGTTGAGAGGAGGAGGGGAGGGTCCATACTCCTGGTAATATGTGGTGTGTCTGTGTCCTCTCACTAGATGTCACAAAAGTATGATGTTGCCCATATTATGATGTCATCTGTGATGTGAAGTCTAACAATGTCCAGTAGTGACTATGGAAACATTATTTGACCAAGCGGATTCCTTCCTCTTCTTCGGGCTTTGAGCTCAATGAAAACTAGATACTTGAGGCTACAACATCATGAGCCTTCATTTACAATTCTCTGAGGTATTTCTCCTTTTTATGACTCCTTGTCACCAAAACTAGCTCAACTTGCAATGGCAGCTCCAGGGACCCGGTAGGTATATACCCTAGGTTTTGCTGTTGTACATTGGCTGGAATTCCACAGCTTCCCCAGCTTCACTTGGTCTAGGGAGCAGTATCTGGGCCAGGAGACTGAATAAATCTTCCACATGGCAGCACATTACATTGCTGCCAATCCAATGCTTATCTTTCCCATGCTAACCACAAGACTCTGTAATAACTAAATTGCTAGCAAGACTAGGATGACTGTTGCCAAACTTGCTTGTCCACACATAATTAGACTCAGGCTCCCATTGAGCTGTAAATTTCTCTCGGATACCTTTGTCGAGCTCTGTCCTTTCCATCTACTACTCTGACACCACCACATCTCATTATTTATTTGTTGCATTTGTATCCCACATTGTCCTACCTATTTGCAGGCTCAATGTGGCTTGCAATGCTCCGTTATGGCATTCGCCATTCTAGAGTGAGAAGAATACAATTTGGTGTTACATTGAGAACATAGGAAATAAAAAAACTTAATAGAATTAAACAGTTATGCAAACAAATCTTGGAAGAAATCAGTTTAGAATATATGGTACAGAAGCGATATGTTACGATTATAATTGTTGCTCATTGTGGTATGCCTTGTTGAAGAGGTAGGTCTTCAGGGATAAACGAAAGTTAGTTAATTCGTAAATTGTTTTTAGGTTAAGTGGCAATACATTCCACATTTGCATGCCTAGGTAGGAAAAGCTGGGCGCATGTGTTAGTTTGTATTTTATTCCTTTACAGTTGGGGAAGTGAAGATTGAGGAATGTGCGGGATGATCTTTTAGCGTTCCTGGGTGGTAAGTCGATCAGGTCTGACATGTATGTCGGGGCTTCTCCGTGAATGATTTTATGAACTAGAGTGCAGACCTTGAACGCGATACGTTCTTTAAGTGGAAGCCAGTGTAGATTTTCTGTTAGGGGTTTTGCGCTTTCATACTTTGCTTTCCCAAATATGAGTCTAGCGGCGGTGATTCTTGGTGATTTGCTCTTTACAACCAGCGTAGAGTGCATTGCAGTAGTCTAGGTGACTCAGCACCATTGACTGTACCAGGTTGCGGATGATGGTCCTTGGGAAGAAAGGTCTTACTCTCTTAAGCTTCCACATTGAGTAGAACATCTTCTTGGTTGTGTTTTTTACATGATTTCGATCTATGATAACTCCGAGAATTTTCTGGGTGTCTGAGACGGGAAGGGAAAAGTTTGGTGTAGTTATTGTGGTGAATTTGCTTGTATTATGTTGCGATGTAAGTATGACGTGTTTTTTCTGCATTAATAAAATAACAGAAGGGATGGTGACCAAACAACTCACAGACTATCTAAACAAGTTCTCAATACTACACGACTCCCAGTCAGGATTTCGTTCTAATCACAGTACTGAAACAGTACTAGTTACGCTCATGACTAAATTCAAACAAATGATTGCAACCGGCAAGAACATACTACTTCTACAATTCGACATGTCAAGCGCCTTCGACATGGTTGATCATGAAATTCTACTACACATCCTTGAATACTTCGGTATCGGAGGCAACGTTCTTAATTGGTTTAAGGGATTCCTAACCACACGCTCATATCAATTGACATCAAATTCGACTACATCAGCCACATTGACACCTGAATGTGGAGTTCCACAGGGATCCCCCCCCCCCCCCCCCCTCACCGACCATATTCAACCTAATGATGATACCCTTGGCCAAACTACTATCAAACCAAAACCTCAACCCATACATATATGCTGATGATGTAACGATCTACATACCATTCAAACAAGACCTAAAAGAAATTTCCAATGAAACCAACCAAAGTCTACATATCATGCACTCCTGGGCAGATGCATTTCAGTTGAAACTTAATGCAGAAAAAACCCAATGCCTATTACTCACCTCTCAACACCATCAACACACCAAAACTAAATCTACCAATTTCGGAAACCCTAAAAATTCTTGGAGTTACCATTGATCGGCACCTAACACTTGAGAATCACGCGAAAAACACAACCAAAAAGATGTTCCACTCAATGTGGAAATTAAAAAGAGTAAGACCATTCTTCCCAAGGACCGTCTTCCGTAATCTGGTTCAATCATTAGTACTCAGTCATCTAGACTACTGCAACTCACTCTACGCTGGCTGCAAAGAGCAAATACTCAAAACAAACTCCAAACAGTCCAGAACACGGCAGCAAGACTCGTATTCGGAAAATCAAAATATGAAAGTGCAAAACCCCTATCAGAGAAGCTACAATGGCTCCCACTCAAAGAACGCATCACGTTCAAAGTATGTACCCCTAGTTCACAAAATCATCCATGGCGATGCCCCAGCCTACATGTCAGACCTGATAGACCTACCACCCAGGAATGCTAAAAAATCATCTTGCACATTCCTTAATCTTCATTTCCCCAATTGCAAAGGTCTAAAATACAAATTAATGCACTCATCAACCTTTTCCTATATGAGCGCGCAATTCTGGAACGTTCTGCCACGCGATCTATGAACTGACCAACTTCCGCAAACTACTGAAGACCCATCTCTTTGACAAAATATACAACAAAGATCAACACATGTGAAACTCCCCACATATATCCAGAAATGTTTAATAATGCCTGCTGTTATATTACTATCATGTATTCCATTACAATGCAACCCAAAATCCTTCTGTAATACCAAATGTCTATTCTCTCTTTATTTCCACTATCCATGATGTATTGTAAGCCACATTGAGCCTGCAAAGAGGTGGGAAAATGTGGGATACAAATGCAATAAATAAAAAATAAATTTAAGTTTCAACTGAAATGCATCCACCCATTAGTGCATGATTTGGAAGCTTTGGTTGATGTCATTGGTGATTTCCTTTAAGTCATGTTTGAACGGGATGTATATCATGACGTCATCTGCGTATATATATGGGTTGAGGTTTTGATTGGCTAGTAACTTGGCTAAGGGTGTCATCATTAGGTTAAAGAGTGTTGGTGAGAGGGGAGATCCTTGAGGGACTCCACATTCAGGTATCCATGGGACTGGTGTAGTCGAGTTAGATGTTACTTGGTATGATCTTGTGGTCAGGAAGTCTTTGAACCAGTTTAGATCGTTGCCTCCAACTCCGAAGTATTCTAGGATGTTTAGTAATATTCCATGGTCAACCATGTCGAAAGCACTGGACATGTTGAATTGTAGGAGAAGTATGTTGTTGCCGGTTGCAATAGTTTGTTTAAATTTTGTCAGGAGAGTAACTAGTACTGTTTTGGTGCTGTGGTTCGATCGAAATCCTGATTGAGAGTCGTGAAGTATTGCAAATTTGTTCAAGTAATTGGTGAGTTGCTTGGTCACCATACCTTCCGTTAGTTTGGTTATTAGGGGGATATATGCTACTGGGCAGTAGTTGGTTAAGTTGCTTGTACTTTTCTTTGCGTCCTTAGGTATAGGGGTGAGTAGGATGTTTCCTTTAATTTTTGGGAAGAGTCCGTTTTGTAACATATAGTTCAGGTGTTTTGTGAGGTCTGGTATGAGTTGTTGAGGGGCGAATTTTATAAGGTTATTTGGGCATATGTCTAGTTTGCAGTGGGACTTGGCGAATCTTTTTAGCGCTTGGGAAATAGTATCTTCTGAGAGTGTGTCGAAATTAGTCCAGGTTCTGTCGGCTGGGTGTTCGCCAGGAGTTGGGTCCAGACAGTCGAGGAGTTTTGTATAATCGCTGGTGTTGACTGGTATTGTGAGTCACAGTTTTATGATTTTCTCTCTGAAGTATTTTGCAAGATCGTCTGCTGTTGGTGTGTCTGTGCTGTTAGAAATAACCGGGGCAGTATTTAGTAATCTGTTCACGAGTTGGAAAAGTTTGTGTCCTTGTAATTTAGTCCAATTTTAGTTTTGTAGTATGATCTTTTAGTTTGTTTAATGGCATATTTGTATTTTCTTTGTAGTTGCTTCCAGGCGTTGAGTGCGGAGTCGTCTTTCTTTTTGTTCCATGCTCGTTCTAACCTTCTGACTTGAGTTTTTAGTTTTTTCAGTTCTTCGCTGAACCATGGTATTGAGTTCTTTCTGTGTGGGATTCTGGATTGAAGTGGTGCGATATTGTCTAGTGTGTTTCTGCATCTATTGTCCCATTCTTTACAATGCAGCCTATTACTTCCTGGTACCTGTAGCTAATTTAAGCTCCAGCAGAGCTCTTGAAAGCTACTCACAGGTATATAAAGTTAATCTGATAAAAAGGTGTCACCTAACTTGTTTATTGATTTTTATCTTATGCAGTTTTGGCTGCTGCATTGCAAAAAAGGTGTAGCAGAATCGATGGTGTAGCCAGATGGCCAATTCTGGGTAGGAGGGCATGCAATTCTCTCCCCTTCCATCGAACCCTGGTCTCTGCTCTCAGCTCCTAACTACCTGATGTGTCAGGGATGTCAAGCTTCACTAGCCGAGGACCTCTCCTGCCTGAGTCGCACCTGCTGCAGCATTTATTCAACAGGTGCAATTTGCTGCCAGTGCTGGCTCTCTGCATGCTCAGTTAGACCTGAGGTGAGCATGTGTTAGACAGCCAGCATTGACAGTGAAGCACACCTGCTGATTGTGCTGACGCAGATGGGAGAGGTCTTTTGGAAAGCAGAGGGGTCCAGAGCTGAAAGTGAGGGGGACCAGGCCCCCCCAGTGGCTATGCCACTAACCAGAATTAGGGAAAAGGGACAGAGAAGAGCAAGGAAAGGCTAAAGCAGTGGTTCCCCAACCTGGTCCTGGAGGCACCCCAGCCAGTCAGGTTTTCAGGATATCCTCCACTGCATGCATGTGTCTTCCATGATATCCTGAGAAACTTGACTGGGGTGCCTCCAGGACCAGGTTGGGGAACCACTGGACTAAAGGCTAGGACTGCTCAGCTTGCAGAAGAAATGTTCAAGAGAAGATAAGAGGTCTGTGAGATCTTGAGTGGGAATATGCCATGAAGTCTCCAGGTAGTACATTGATTGGCAGAGGAGATGGTAAAAGCAGTTAGTGTAACTAGGTCTAAAAAAGGTTTGGACACCATTCTGGAAGAAAAAAATCAATAAACCATTAAGGTAGGCTTGGAGAAATCCACTGCTTATTTTATTTATCCCCAGCAATAAGCAGTGGATTTCTCCACTAACCTTGTGGTTAGTATGGGAAAGATAAGCATTGGATTGGAAGCAATTTAATTAATGTGCTGCCATGTGGAAGTTTTTTAGATTCAGTTTTCTGGCCCAGATACTGCTCCCTAGACCAACTGAAGCTGGGGAATTCCAGCCACTGTATAACAGCAAAATCTAGAGGCAGGGTATATACATACTGGGTCCCTGGAGCTGCTCTGCAAGTTGGGCTAGCTTTGGTGACAAGGAGTCATAAAAAGGAGAAATACCTCAGAGAATTGTAAATGAAGGGTCATGATGTTGTAGCCTCAAGTAGAATCTAGTTTTGATTGAGCTGAAAACCTGAAGGAGAAGAAGGAGCCTGCTTGGTCAAATAATGTTTCCATAGTCACTAGACATTGTTAGACTTCACATCACAGATGACAACATAATATGGGCAACATCATACCTTTGTGACTTTTTTTTTTTTTTTAAATAGATTTGTCAGGTCCATGTGACCTAGATTGGCTACTGTTGAAACAGGATACCTTGCTTGATGGATCTTTCTTCTGATCCAATATGGCTATTCTTACACTCTAATTTCAAAGAGTGGACACTAGATGTCGGCACTGCACCACAGCTAGGGAAGCAAATGCCATCCATGCTTTTTGCTGATTGCCAAGCCAGTCAATAAAAATGTTTTTCAGATACTGTGCAGAGAAGAGGAGCCTCGGGTTGGGTTGATTAAAAGGAGCACAGTTCTCTTGGGGGTTGAAAGGAGTTTCACCATCTGTTTATCTCAAGACAAGCGCTGAACTGAACAAAGGCATGTTAGACGTGATTCGGTCTTTAGCCTGGAGGTAAGCTGAGCAGGTGCTCTTGGAAATAAGTTGGACAAAAACAGAGGAGAGAAGGAGCAGCTCAGGTCACACACTGGTATAAAAACTGATAGCTGAATGAGATGCATTTGTTCAAAAATACATAACATTTGGAGGGGTAGCTCATCCTGGCTATTTTGTTGGTTCTATTGGCTGAAATGGTACCACTGGCGCTCAGGGAGCACTGAAGTTAGAAACTTTCTATCTGAACCTTCGTGTCCTACTCAGACTCCTTTCTTCTGGGGGAGGGGGGTCTCCAGCAGTCTTATCGCTGCCTTTTTCAAGAACCCTCTCTCTCCTGTTTTTCTTCCCACCAGGCCCTGTTAAGCATTGTTGAGTTGGTGAAGGAAAGACTTTACAGTTCTTTCTAGCTCTTGGTCTTCAACCTTGTGCATCTACCTGGGTATGGATTGGAAGGAAACCTTTCAAAAGAGAGACCCAATAATTTTGTTCCTACCAACAAAGAGTTCAGCAAGGGTGTTAGGCTTCCTAGGTGGACTTTCAGCCTTGCTCCCCCCCCCCCCCCCCTCCTCCAATCAGCTTTTAGTCTCCTAATTCTTCCTTCAG
The DNA here is from genome assembly GCF_901765095.1 of Microcaecilia unicolor. NCBI lineage: Eukaryota > Metazoa > Chordata > Amphibia > Gymnophiona > Siphonopidae > Microcaecilia > Microcaecilia unicolor. The sequence goes on along the minus strand of NC_044041.1, from coordinate 94,557,586 downwards.
GAGGTTGATAAACACAACATTCCTCTCCCAGAACAATTCTGTAAAAAGACATAATTGAACACTATATGTGAAATATTAAATGCTACTTTGTAAAGATACATGGTGAGGGTAGTTTTCCAAAAGTGAGTAAATACACTGTTTGAAAATTGCTCACACTCCCTGCTGGCAGAAGTACATACTGATTTTTCCTTGAGTTGTCTGGCTGTCAAGGCCTTTTTGTTTTGCTTTGACTGCAGCTGCTCTTTGCTGCTGTTGCTGCTTAAGGTTGCCAGCTGGATCCAGATTCACCTGACAAGGTTGATCCGGTCCTGGGTTTACCCCCACTGCATGCAGGGAGTTATAGTTCTGATATCCTCATTGCATTCCCTAAGACAGTGCTTCTCAACCCAGGGCACTCCCAGCCAGTCGTGTTTTCAGGATATCCGCAGTGAATTTGCATGTACTACCTCTGTTCTATGTGAGTCTCTCTCATGCATATTCATTGTGTATATCCTGAAAACCGGACTGGGTTGAGAAGCACTGCTCTAAGAAAAGCAGACTACAAGTCGTCTGCATGAAATCGGGTAAACCCAGGCCTGGATCAACCCTGTTGGATGAATCTGGATGCAGTTGGCAATGTTACTGCTGCTGTCCTAGTTAACCACCTACTTTGCCTAAAAATCAAGCTGGCCCTGAACCCTGCTAGATCAGTTCATCTTAACCCAGTCCTCGGTCCCCCAGCCAGTCAAGGTTTCAAGGTATCCACAATGAATATGCATGAGAAATTTACATGCATTTCCTCCTTTGTATGCATATCTAGTGCCTATTCATTGTGGATATCCTGAAAACCTGACTTAGTTGAGACGTAGTGTGTTAGAGAAAGATGGCCAGGGGGATGATGCAGAGGTGAAGGGAAAGCATGCTACAGAGAGCTAATCTAATTCTGTGGTTTTTTTGATAGTATGTTGCTGCCCTTGAAGAAATGCTCACTGCTCTAAAGAGGGGACCAAGGTAAGATGACTCCAGTGTCTTAAGATACAAAGGCCATAAGAATAAAGGCCTCCTATATACTGAGATAGGTAGAGAGGGATGAAGGGGGGTATAAGGATTAAATAAAATATAGTGGCTGCATAGTTTGTGTAATAAAAGCATACAAGGACAGACTAAAAGATCTCAATGTGCATACTTTTGGAAGAAAGGTGGGGGAGGGGTGATAGGATATTGTGTTCAATTCTGGTTGCCATATCTCAAAAAAGATATAGTGGAATTAGAAAAGGTGCAGAGAAGGGCGACATAAATGATAAGGGGGATGGGACGACTTCCTTATGAGGAAAGGCTAAAGCGGCTAGAGCTCTTCAGCTTGGAGAAAAGGCAGCTGAGGGGAGATATGATAGAGGTCTGTAAAATAATGAGTGGAGTGGAAGGGGTAGATGTGAAGCACCTGTTTACGCTTTCCAAAAATACTAGGACTAGGGGGCATGCGATGAAGCTACAATGTAGTAAATTTAAAACTAATCGGAGAAAATGTTTCTTCACTCAACGTGTAATTAAACTCTGGAATTCGTTGCCAGAGAATGTGGTAAAGGCAGTTAGCTTAGCGGAGTTTAAAAAAGGTTTGGGCAGCTTCCTAAAGAAAAAGTCCATAGACCATTATTAAATGGACTTGGGGAAAATCCACTATTTCTGGGATAAGCAGTATAGATTGTTTTGTACTTGTTTGGGATCTTGTCAGGTACTTGTGACCTGGATTGGCCACTGTTGGAAACAGGATGCTAGGCTTGATGGACCTTTGGTCTTTCCCAGTTTGGCAATACTTATGTACTTATGTAGGATAGAGGTTTATAAACCCCCATGGCATAAATGCACAAGAAGCAAGTCTGAAAGGAAGCTCTGGAATGAGGGGGCATAGGATGAAGATGAAAGGAGAAGTAACCTGAGGAAATACTTCTTCACGGAAAGAGTGGTGAATTCGTGAAACAGCCTCCAGTGGAGGTAGTAGTGACAAAAAGAGTATTTGAATCTTGGGACAAGTACATATAGGTTCTCTAAGGGAGAGGAAGGAATAGTAAATGGCACGGATGGGCAGGCTGGATAGGCCATATTGCCTTCCTCTGCCTTAATTTTTCTACATTTCTGTATTTCATTTTGCTTACTTTTGTTGGATGGCACTAACAGTTTTGTACATTTTTTTTCATTGTCACCAATAAGAGTTCTTAAGTTATAAAGGCTTTTGTCGGAAGGTGATTTGGGCCTCAGGTATGGAGGTGGATTCTGATTTTAGCTTTTAACAAGAAATACCCCCAATGCAAAAAAATAAAATAAGTGTATACAAACATCAGAAAATTGCCCTTGCCTGCTTTGGATTTCCAACACTGAGCAAGAAAAGGCACCATTGTTTCTGATCTGTAGGAGTGTTCAGCACTGCTTCAAGGTCTGTGTTTTGAAACTGGGCCAGACCTCAGTCTAGCCAACTACTGCAGGTGGATAGCACCAATGTGTACCAGTGTGGATATTAGTAATATATCCAATCTGTCGCCTTTACCGAAATCCACATATCAAAGTGTCTCACTGTGTATACAGCACTGAGGCACTCTAACTTAGAAAAAACGGTTTAATATATTTAATAATTCTGCACAGTAAGAAGTCTACTTGTTGCATTGTAATCATTTATAAACGTGGATGTAGGTGAAAAGATGCCTGACAGATGATGAAAGTTGCTCTTCATTTACAGAATTAAATTCATGCTTATCTAATCTAATGGTGTTTTTTTTTTTTTAATGGATTATTTTCCCATTATCAGCAACGTTAATGTGAATTATTGAGACTGTTTGCCAAGCGCATAATTAGCATTCAGGAAGAAGCATCTTGTTTGGGATGGATCTTTCTAGGGGAAGAATTTGAGACACCAGTTTTCCAGTTAGCCCCGACCAAACAGAAAATAGAAAGGCAAAGTCTCCTTCAGCTACTGCATATTCTGAAATACAAAACCAGCGTCACAAAAAGGTGTGAACCTGATTATGCTGATCAACAAAAGAGAACACTTACCCGTTTGCTCGATCCGCTGCCTCCTTCCCTGGCTCGGTGACTTTCTGAAATAAGAGCCGCGTGCTGCAACATTCACAGGCTCACAGACAGTCACAGCCATACTCTGCCACAGCCATACTCTGCCACCGGAACGACAGGAAGTGGTCATGGGGAGGTTCCCGCAGAGCCAGAACCGATGGGGAAGGACTCGGAGCCTTAGTGAGATAGCAGGAGTCAGGCAGGCAGCCGGTAAAAAAAAAAAAGAAGTGAGGAGCAGGGGGTGGGCGCCATCGACCGGCGGGGAGAGGAGAAAAAGATACAATTTTGTTCATCCTGACCCGAATTCGAGGAAGAGGCAGGGAAGGTCACGGTTGGGCTCTCTTATACGGGGCACCTATGGCTACCCATTAGCTTCTTGTTGTGTCCCCTAGTCCTGGTATTATTTGATAACATTCATGATGGCTTCCTTTAATGTCTTCCGCCCTACTCCATGTTTTTATAGACCTACCAATCCCCTCTCTTTTATCCTTCAGCCGGAAGAGCCCTAATCTGTTTAGCTTTGACACAGTTGAAAAGTAACTATATTGATTTTAGCATAACTTTTCAAAATTTATAAATTTACTTTTTAAAAGGCAATCTTGGAACTCTGTATCCGAGGAATTGTCAGAAACCAATATGCTTAATTTACAGACAGTTCTGTGTTTGATAGGCCCCGTCTTATTTTAAGAACAGCTAACAAAAAGCTACCCCTGCTCTTTATTGTTTCAAAGTCCACTTTACAAAGAGAAAATCATGTGAAACACTATGCTCCACATTTTATGGCACAGGTCAGTGTTCTTCAGTACAAGGCCCGGAGTCCAATGAGTGCCCCTGGAGACCTCTGGGGTGGGCCCCAATGTTTGTTTTTTGTTGTTGTTGTGGTTTTGGGGTTTTTTTCCCCTACTACTTTGCCTCTTTACCCAAGCTCAGAACAGAAAGAGGAAAGTGGATGAGGGAGGAAGAGCAGCATGCTTGAAGAACAAGGCATTTCTCAGTAGACAGAATGCATTTGGAGATACTCAAAGCTTTGAGGATACCTCCCAATAAAGACTGAAGGGTGGGCTGGTGTCGATGGGATGTCATCGAAAAACACTGGTTGTCAGTATTGTGGCCCCGAATGGGATACTTGGCCGCTCTCCTTCAACTCATTAGAATCCAAAGTGGCCCCAGCTTAAAAAAAATGAATGAAGCCCACTGGCCTAGATAAAATAATCTGCTCCTGGTTCTGAAAATATGCAAGTTGGTTTTCAAAAGAAGTTGATGTGGGTGTGAATTCACTGTTGTTTTTCTTAATTGACTTTGCCATGAGAGCTGGGAGCTTCTGTCTTGGTATTTTCGCAGAGGTGCTGATTAAGTAACAGACTCGTTTCCTTGCTTCTCACTTTCTGGTTGGTTTTATGGCAGCAGTGGGTGTAGATGGCAACTAATTGCTGCAACCAGCTGAGAATGATAATGGGGGGGGGGGGGGGGAGGACTAACCAATCTAAGCCAGGGTTGTCCAACCTTGGTCCTCAAGGGCCACAATCCAGTTTGGTTTTTAGGATTACCCCAATGAATGTGCATGAGATCTATTTGCATGCACTGCCTTCATTGTACGCAAATAGATCTTATGCGTAAATCACTGTGGAAATCCTGAAAACTCAACCTGGTGAGTACCAAAATTAGACACCTCTGATGTAAGCAAATCCTGGGATGTTCATTTTAACACTGTCAATCAGGACTGTTGGGTATACAAAACTTAAAGTTTACAAGTTCGTTCTTATGTGTTGATTGGGATTCATTCTTTGCTTTCAGCTGGCTCCTGTGAATCCAGAGAATGAATGACTTTGTGAGGATCTCACAGAGTCCATAGCAGAGGCAAATCAAGAACTCATATCCCAGGTCTTCTGAACCACAGTCCAGGGCTCAGGCCTCTTTCTTCTTGTGGCCTACAGAAACGATCATTTAGTTTTCTTTCTCCTCTTGGAAATGTGAACATTTATTAAAATACTACAGACCAAGTAGTGTTTGTTTAATTTTAATTTGGAGCCATCACATGGTCTCCAGCATGCTCAAGATCCGCATGGCATGTGGAAACATCGGCTTTATTGTATATCTAGGAAAAATCATGTGGAATTTTAGTGCATAGTCATGTGACTTTGACCAGCGATGACACGCTGTGAGACGTCTTATAAATGGTGTATCTCCCCACAACACATTTCCAGTGGTATTTGCCTGAGGCCGTTTCTTCTTTTTCAAAGGTCTCATGAAACTTTAGAAGAAATATTCAGAACCATAAGAGAAATTTTAGTTTAGAACAGAAGTAATCTATTCTGGGGAATTACTCTTTCACTGAACTGTGCAGCCTTCCTGTGAATACTTATGGTAGTGTGTAAGTGATGTATGTTTTATATTTTTATGATTTTTTTTTTAAGTTCTTCCCCATTTAATTGTAAGTGGGTTTTAAGTGTGGAAAATGAATAGAATAAAATAAAATTAATCTTGTTTTGCAGCAAACCTACCCCAGAGCTACTCAACGAATATGCAAGAAAGGTGGAGTTTTTAAAGGGATTACTGGAGACAGAGAAATTGGTAAGACTGGTCATGGTTCTTCTTAACTGAGAACAGTTGAGAGGAATCTTGATGGCCCACTGAGAAATCTGAAGGCAGGTAGAGTCCTTGAGACCCATCTGGTCTGGCCTTTCTTGTTCTCTAGCTTTACTTCATGTCTTCCATTTTCTCCTATCTACCTTTCTTGAATTTTTGCAGCCACCAAATACTTGTTTACTCCTATGCTTTCTAATCTAATACGGAACTTATTTGCTGCGTGGATCCCAACGTTGGTTCTTGGTGGCTTACAGCATAAGAAGCCCATGTAATACATATGGGGAATTACATCAAATTTATCAGCAATGATAAATTAAAACGTACAAAAAATATCAAACTTATCAAAGATTTCAGTTTCCTTCAAAGTTGAAGATAGTTTGGCTCGATTGTAGTACATTGGGGTAGATCATTCCATGTAACGATGGCATGGTAAGAAAACAAATCTAGTTGATGCTTGTAACAGTCCTTTAACAGAAGGATTATCTTAATAGAAATGTATTGCATAACCAAAATGAAGAAAGATTGAGCCAGAAGTTGAATTAATTGATCCGGTGAAGAAGTATGTAATATATGAAAAACCGTGCAAGCAATTTTAAAAGTAATTTGAGCTTTTAAAGGCCAGCGGAGCTTATGATGGTACCCAGAGACACTGTTGAATTTCGTAATCCTGCATTCCAACTTATTATTTCAAGAGTTTCTTGACCTGTAAAATGCTTACTTTTTAGACCTTTAGAGACTTTTGAATGTGTTTTTAGAGGAGGAGGTGGAGTGGGGAGTAATAGAATACACATTTAGGTCTTTAATGCTCACTAAATATTGGCCACCAAAGCTGCTGCTTTTAAAATGGGCATTTAGGGTAGCTTTGTTAGGCCTGTCTTGAAGAAACTAGTGTTTTTGACCTACTCCATCTGGTACTTATCACTATTGTTAATGTCCCTAGAAAAAAATAAAGATGACGGTGAAAAAAACAACTTTCATTTCTTGTAATCAGCACCTTGACGTTGGGATCTATAGTGTTTCAACAGAATGTGGGATTTTTTTTTTCTCTTTACAGTCCTCGCCAACTGAAAAGGCACTGGCAAATCAGTTTTTAGCACCGGGAAGGACACCAACCACAGCCAAGGAGCGGACGCCAGCGACCAAAACTGTTCACCTACAGACCAAGGCCCGCTACACTGGCGAGATGAGGAACGAGCTGCTTGGAACAGTATGTCATCCGTACCAGATCACAGGGTTTTTGTGGCAGGGGAGGAAACACCCATCTTTCTGTTGGAAGAGTGGAGGAAATGCACCAGAAATGAATCTATTTTACTTGTTCTCAGGGAGAAAATATGAAATTTTGTGCAGTAAACTAATGGCATTTCATGTAGAAATTTGTATCTCCCTCTTGCTTATTTTGAATAAATTTTTTTAGGTGTGACACCCTTTCAGAGTTATCCAAAGGTGATGAGGTGCATGGGTAATTCTTATGGTAGTTCAGTTTAAAACCATCATGACCTATGGGACTGGCTTAGCTACTAGAACTCCACAAAACCCAATTAAATCTAGAAAGACACTTTTGTGTTGAAACCAGTCTAGAATTGGAGATATATTTTTGTCTTTTTGGCTGATCATTCAAGAGCTAAGGTCTTTAGATTGAGATTGAAAACCTATATGATATTGGTGGGGGTATGGAGGAGAGGATTAACACACTGCTACTCAACTCTACTGGATACACAAAAATCCGGATCCAGGGCAAACCAGAAGGATTAAACCACCTAGAAATTAGGTGTTGTAATAGAAGGCTGGGGAGCCCTCTACTTGACTCCTGCTGGCATAAAAGATTTGTAGAAAACTGCAAAAATCACATTTAGAATTGGCTCCATTGAGTCCAAGTAGGAAAGTGGGACAAATTGATAAGTACCAGCTCAGAATCTTTACGATGTGTTTGACAAGGCCACTGCTTTCTGCCATGGTCCTTTATTTTGTCCACTAGTGGGGAAACTCAGTTTGAGTTTTTCTGTCAGTGATGGCATCAGAAAAGCTGCCAGTTTTAATGATACTACCTGGGTCCTAAATCTGTACACTTCAATTTTTTTTTCTTCTTCCTTCCAGCGATCCTTCTCAGATACTGGTAAGAGATTTGTTTTTATTTTTCATTTTCCTAAAAAAAATTGTTTTCTAATACGAAGTGGGAGAGTTGAATGCAAATGGTGAAACAGCTGTGATGAGACAGTCTCCCAACCTGCCAAACAGTTTTTGCAAACTAGTAATATACTATCTTACTTTAGAATTTAACATTGGATAGCATTTAGCTGCATAAAGTCTACTACTAAAAAAATCTCCCAGTTCTTATTCTTAAAAGGGGGCATTCTCTGGTCTGGGGAAATGCACTTGGTATGATTTGGTGATAGGAAGCGCTGCCAGGGCTGGTTTTAGGGTAAAGAAACATGATGTCATGCTGAGTGTCACTAGGAGTGCCCAACTGACCCAACATGCCACTCTGTTTAGGGGGAGGGAGGTCTTACTGGAAAGGAAGGAACTGCTGCTCATCCCTGCCTAGGGTCCACCCACCCCAGAGCCAAACCTACTTTCTTCTATTTGTTTCTAGATAATGTCTCCATATAGTTCTGTGTACTGGGGGGGGGGGGGGGGGTTCTCCATGCTTTTTATACAGGGCTACATCAACATGCTGTCTCATGGGATTTTCTATGCTCTACTTGTAAAACTGAAACTGTTTCTTTTCCAGATTCTGAAGACCTAAATCTACGAAAACGAAAGTACGTAATATGTTAAAATATCACAATTTGTTTTCCACTGCTGGGGGAGAAGATATGATAGAGACCAAGGGTCTTTTCCAGAAGAGATAGTAGCTTAAAAACATTTTTTGACCCATCCAGTCTGCCCATTTTTTCCTGACAATACTGCCCAGAAAATAGTTCAACTGCTACCTGTAGAGCATAACCACTTATTGTATTATACTACACTACATACAGGCTTATATTCCGCTTATTTCAAGCACCATTCTAAGTGGATAGCACCTAGATTACCTCTTCATTCAAGGGAGGGAGCCATAGTACATAATTTTTTTTAAAACAATAAAATTTATCAGCTTAAGTCCTAGAAAACAAATATGTTTTTAAAGCTTTATGAAAAAGATAATAGGACAGCAACATTCAGATCCAAATGGAAGATTATTCCAAATTCTTACACCATAAAAGGAAAATGACTATGGCAAGTATATTTTATATTTGATACCCTTTACTGCTGGATAATTAAACTTCAACTTCTGGGTATTCCTTGATGTTAACCAATTATTTGACAAAACTAATAGCTCAGGGGGGTCACATGATGGTTGAAGCCTGAGCGGACGTCTGCTGGCTCGGCTCCTCTCCCCCTCTCGTTAATCCGCTTTTTGAAGACTCTCCATGTTCTGATTTGCCCTAATTTCTCGTGAGTAGTTCGTGAAGTTTGGGAGACGACTGCAGTGAGGCGATAGGTGCTGTGCAAGCAGCGGTTACGGGGTGCCAGCAGGGGCGTAGCCACGGGTGGGCCTGGGCCCATCCACTTTGAGCTCAGGCCCACCCAGCAACGTGCAGAGAGAGACACCGCGGCCAAAATAATTGATCTGCTGCCGGCACCCTGCAGGCCTTCTTTCCTCCACCTCCCTCCCTCCGCCCCTCGGGCAGCGCAGTGTAACACTACAGCAAAGCTGCACCGGGTCCGTCCTTCCTACCGCTACGCTGCTGCCGTCCGGCTCCATCTTTGTTTTTCTGCCGCTTATCTGCAGCGGATCCGCGCGCTACCAGGCTGTCTGTATGCTGCCTGCGACTGCTTCCTCTGCACTGGATTCCCAAGCCCTACTAGCTGGGGTCTCTTCTGAAGCTGGCCAGAGATGCCTTCTACTGAGCTTGGCAGATGGGAGCAGCATCCTGGAGCCACTGACAACTAAGCATGTATGGGGTGCTGGCATCAGTGGCTCGAGGAGTTGCTGCTGCCTACTGGGCTTGTTGGAGAGGAGTTCTGGCCATCTTCACTGGAGGCTTTCAGCTGACCGAGATTGGGGATCCTCATCTGCTAAAGTATTTATATTTTGAATTGGGAAGTGCTATGGAGGGGGGAGAGAAAATTTTGTGCTCAGGCCCACCCAAAATTGGCTGTCTGGCTACGCCACTGGTGCAGCCTAATGTTTTTTCAAATTGGGGATACCCAACCCTCCACGTTGCTTCGACTGAAACATGGCCTCCCGAGCTTGCCTGTGTCAGGAGTCATAAAATCCAATTATGTCAGTCAAAAAGAATTGTAAGCTTCTAAGGAAAATAATTCAAGTCAAAACAAATGTCAGCGTTGGCTTCAGCATGTACGCTGTCAGCAAGAATTTCAGTCAGCTTACTTTGTTCATCCTGCTTGCCTTCACACCAGCAGAATGGAAAAGTCACACGGTTACTCTTCCTGAAAATGGCAAAGTTCTCCTAATGGACTTAGTTTTTAAGTTTGCAAAGAAATATTTGAAGCAAATTTAATCTCCAATATCGAACCACTCTAGCATTCTAAACTGATACGCTTTTGCCTTTCATAGGGAGCCAACGGTGGCAGCAGCAGCTGAGAAGCAGTCTGCCGCAGAGCTGGATGCTGTCCTGCAGCACCATCACAACCTGCAGGAGAAGCTGGCTGAGGAGATGCTGAGTTTGGCCCGCAACCTGAAAAGCAACACGTTGGCAGCCCAGAATGTCATCAAACAGGATAATCAGGTACCATACTGAGTGGGTGATGACAGACTGTGGCAGTGTCAGAGTCAGATTGTAGCACCAGAGCTTATGGCGTTGTAATTTTTTTCCTTTCCATAACTTTGCTCCCAATAATTTTGTGGGAAAGAGACAAGATTATGGTATGAGAGACCATGTATATTGAGTATTAATATCAATATATCACCTGTTCTTTTGTTTTTATGCTCTTGAATGCAGGTAGCAAAAAATAGCTACAAAAAAAATCAGATTAGATTTCTGAACACTTCTGGAGCATCTAAGGTGTTACCTACAGTGGAGGAAATAAGTATTTGATCCCTTGCTGATTTTGTAAGTTTGCCCACTGACAAAGACATGAGCAGCCCATAATTGAAGGGTAGGTTATTGGTAACAGTGAGAGATAGCACATCACAAATTAAATCCGGAAAATCACATTGTGGAAAGTATATGAATTTATTTGCATTCTGCAGAGGGAAATAAGTATTTAATCCCTCTGGCAAACAAGACCTAATACTTGGTGGCAAAACCCTTGTTGGCAAGCACAGCGGTCAGACGTCTTCTGTAGTTGATGATGAGGTTTGCACACATGTCAGGAGGAATTTTGGTCCACTCCTCTTTGCAGATCATCTCTAAATCATTAAGAGTTCTGGGCTGTCGCTTGGCAACTCGCATCTTCAGCTCCCTCCATAAGTTTTCAATGGGATTAAGGTCTGGTGACTGGCTAGGCCACTCCATGACCCTAATGTGCTTCTTCCTGAGCCACTCCTTTGTTGCCTTGGCTGTATGTTTTGGGTCATTGTCGTGCTGGAAGACCCAGCCACGACCCATTTTTAAGGCCCTGGCGGAGGGAAGGAGGTTGTCACTCAGAATTGTACGGTACATGGCCCCATCCATTCTCCCATTGATGCGGTGAAGTAGTCCTGTGCCCTTAGCAGAGAAACACCCCCAAAACATTACATTTCCACCTCCATGCTTGACAGTGGGGACGGTGTTCTTTGGGTCATAGGCAGCATTTCTCTTCCTCCAAACACGGCGAGTTGAGTTCATGCCAAAGAGCTCAATTTTTGTCTCATCTGACCATAGCACCTTCTCCCAATCACTCTCGGCATCATCCAGGTGTTCACTGGCAAACTTCAGACGGGCCGTCACATGTGCCTTCCGGAGCAGGGGGACCTTGCGGGCACTGCAGGATTGCAATCCGTTATGTCGTAATGTGTTACCAATGGTTTTTGTGGTGACAGTGGTCCCAGCTGCCTTGAGATCATTGACAAGTTCCCCCCTTGTAGTTGTAGGCTGATTTCTAACCTTCCTCATGATCAAGGATACCCCACGAGGTGAGATTTTGCGTGGAGCCCCAGATCTTTGTCGATTGACAGTCATTTTGTACTTCTTCCATTTTCTTACTATGGCACCAACAGTTGTCTCCTTCTCGCCCAGCGTCTTACTGATGGTTTTGTAGCCCATTCCAGCCTTGTGCAGGTGTATGATCTTGTCCCTGACATCCTTAGACAGCTCCTTGCTCTTGGCCATTTTGTAGAGGTTAGAGTCTGACTGATTCACTGAGTCTGTGGACGAGGGCCGCTTGATAACAGTGATCATAATATGATCGGTTTTGATATTGGCATTGAAGGAAGTGAAACTAGGAAATCAAGTACGCTAGCGTTTAACTATAGAAAAGGTGATTACGACAAAATGAGAAAAATGGTGAAAAAAAGACTGAAAGGAGCAGCTCGCAGAGTAAAAAACTTGCATCAGGCGTGGATGCTGTTTAAAAACACCATCCTGGAGGTTCAGGACAAATATATTCCACGTATTAGAAAAAAGGGAAAAAAGACTAAACGTCAGCCGGCGTGGCTAAACAGTAAGATAAAGGAAATCATTAGAGCCAAAAAACAATCCTTCAGAAAGTGGAGAAGAGAACCAACTGAAAGTAACAGGATAGATCATAAGGAATGCCAAGCCAAATGCAAAGCGGAGATAAGGAGGGCAAAAAAGGACTTTGAGAAGAAATTAGCGTTGGAAGCAAAAATACATAGTAAAAACTTTTTAGATACATTAAAAGCAGGAAACCGGCCAAAGAGTCGGTTGGGCCGCTGGACGAAAATGGTGTTAAAGGGGCGATCAAGGAGGACAAAGCCGTAGCGGAGAAATTAAATGAATTCTTTGCTTCGGTCTTCACCGAGGAGGATTTGGGGGGGACACCGGTGCCGGAAAGAATATTTGAAGCGGGGGAGTCGGAGAAACTAAACAAATTCTCTGTAACCTTGGAGGATGTAATGGGTCAGTTCAGCAAGCTGAAGAGTAGTAAATCACCGGGACCTGATGGTATTCATCCCAGAGTATTAATAGAACTAAAAAATGAACTTGCGGAGCTACTGTTAGAAATATGCAATCTGTCCCTAAAATCGAGTGTAATACCGGAAGACTGGAGGGTAGCCAATGTTACTCCGATTTTTAAGAAAGGTTCCAGAGGAGATCCGGGAAATTATAGACCGGTGAGTCTGACGTCGGTGCCGGGCAAGATGGTGGAGGCTATTATTAAGAATAAAATTGCAGAGCATATACAAAAACATGGACTGATGAGACAAAGTCAGCACGGATTTAGTGAAGGGAAGTCTTGCCTCACCAATCTAATGCATTTTTTTGAGGGGGTAAGCAAACATGTGGACAATGGGGAGCCGGTTGATATTGTATATCTGGATTTTCAGAAGGCGTTTGACAAAGTGCCGCACGAAAGACTCCTGAAGAAATTGCAGAGTCATGGAATCGGAGGTAGGGTATTATTATGGATTAAGAACTGGTTGAAAGATAGGAAGCAGAGAGTAGGATTGCGTGGCCAGTATTCTCAGTGGAGGAGGGTAGTTAGTGGGGTCCCGCAGGGGTCTGTGCTGGGTCCGTTGCTTTTTAATGTATTTATAAATGACCTAGAGATGGGAATAACTAGTGAGGTAATTAAATTCGCCGATGACACAAAATTATTCAGGGTCGTCAAGTCGCAGGAGGAATGTGAACGATTACAGGAGGACCTTGCGAGACTGGGAGAATGGGCGTGCAAGTGGCAGATGAAGTTCAATGTTGACAAGTGCAAAGTGATGCATGTGGGTAAGAGGAACCCGAATTATAGCTACGTCTTGCAAGGTTCCGCGTTAGGAGTTACGGATCAAGAAAGGGATCTGGGTGTCGTCGTCGATGATACGCTGAAACCTTCTGCTCAGTGTGCTGCTGCGGCTAGGAAAGCGAATAGAATGTTGGGTGTTATTAGGAAGGGTATGGAGTCCAGGTGTGCGGATGTTATAATGCCGTTGTATCGCTCCATGGTGCGACCGCACCTGGAGTATTGTGTTCAGTACTGGTCTCCGTATCTCAAAAAAGATATAGTAGAATTGGAAAAGGTACAGCGAAGGGCGACGAAAATGATAGTGGGGATGGGACGACTTTCCTATGAAGAGAGGCTGAGAAGGCTAGGGCTTTTCAGCTTGGAGAAGAGACGGCTGAGGGGAGATATGATAGAAGTGTATAAAATAATGAGTGGAATGGATCGGGTGGATGTGAAGCGACTGTTCACGCTATCCAAAAATACTAGGACTAGAGGGCATGAGTTGAAGCTACAGTGTGGTAAATTTAAAACGAATCGGAGAAAATTTTTCTTCACCCAACGTGTAATTAGACTCTGGAATTCATTGCCGGAGAACGTGGTACGGGCGGTTAGCTTGACGGAGTTTAAAAAGGGGTTAGATAGATTCCTAAAGGACAAGTCCATAGACCGCTATTAAATGGACTTGGAAAAATTCCGCATTTTTAGGTATAACTTGTCTGGAATGTTTTTACGTTTGGGGAGCGTGCCAGGTGCCCTTGACCTGGATTGGCCACTGTCGGTGACAGGATGCTGGGCTAGATGGACCTTTGGTCTTTCCCAGTATGGCACTACTTATGTACTTATGTACTTATGTACTTATACAGGTGACCATTGCCGACAGCTGTCTGTCATGCAGGTAACGAGTTGATTTGGAGCATCTACCTGGTCTGTAGGGGCCAGATCTCTTACTGGTTGGTGGGGGATCAAATACTTATTTCCCTCTGCAGAATGCAAATAAATTCATATACTTTCCACAATGTGATTTTCCGGATTTAATTTGTGATGTGCTATCTCTCACTGTTACCAATAACCTACCCTTCAATTATGGGCTGCTCATGTCTTTGTCAGTGGGCATACTTACAAAATCAGCAAGGGATCAAATACTTATTTCCCCCACTGTAGTCCTCTTTCTCCGAGGACAAGCAGGCTGCTTGTTCTCACTGATGGGTGACGTCCACGGCAGCCCCTCCAATCGGAAACTTCACTAGCAAAGTCCTTTGCTAGCCCTCGCGCGCCCGCGCGCACCGCGCATGCGCGGCCGTCTTCCCGCCCGAAACCGGCTCGAGCCGGCCAGTCTTCTTTTGTCCGCACTCGGTACGGTCGTGTTTTCGCCGTGTCGAGCCCCGGAAAGTCGACCTCGCGCGTCCAATTCGTTTGAACGTGTTTTTTTTTTTTTTTTTTTTTTTTTTTTTTTCCTTCGGGAAAGCTTTGCCGGCGTGATTTTTCCGCCCATGACATCGAAGCCTTCCAGCGGCTTCAAGAAGTGCACCCAGTGCGCCCGGGTTATCTCGCTCACTGATCGACACTCGTCGTGTCTTCAGTGTCTGGGGGCCGAGCACCGCCCTCAGAACTGCAGTCTGTGTTCCCTGCTTCAAAGGCGGACTCAGGTAGCGAGACTAGCCCAGTGGAACGTGTTGTTCTCGGGCTCTTCGTCGGCATCGGCACCGGGATCTTCGAGTGCATCGACGTCGTCAGCGTCCAGACCATCTTCCTCGGCCGCCCCTGCATCGAGTGCATCGAGGCATCGGGCCTCTGCATCGGCGCCGAGACATCGGATAGCTGCATCGACGTCGGTGGTACCAGGACCTCGTCTGCTGATGTCGTCGGACGGTGGTGCATCGGGTGGAGTGCAGGTGAGGGCTGTCCATTCCCCTGCTGGTGGCATGGGGACCCAGAGCTGATGCGCACTCAGTTGCCTCATGACTCTGGAGTTGTGGATTTGGCCCTAAAGAAGGCTAAGAGTTCTAGGGAACATGCTTCGGCGCCCCCGGGCAAGGACGCTAGAACCTTAGACTCCTTTGGGAGGAAGGCCTACCATTCCTCTATGCTCGTGTCCAAGATCCAGTCTTACCAGCTCTACACGAGCATACACATGCGGAATAATGTGCGGCAGTTGGCGGGCTTGGTTGATGCTCTTCCCCTGAGCAAGCCAAGCCTTTTCAGGAGGTGGTCAGGCAGCTGAAGGCGTGCAGAAAATTCCTGGCCAGAGGAGTTTATGACACTTTTGATGTTGCGTCCAGGGCCGCTGCTCAAGGTGTGGTGATGCGCAGGCTCTCATGGCTGCGTGCCGCCGACCTGGAGAATAGAGTCCAGCAGCGGATTACGGACTTGCCTTGCCGTGCGGATAACATTTTTGGCGAAAAAGTCGAGCAGGTGGTAGAGTCTCTCCACCAGCGGGACACCGCATTCGACAAGTTCGCCCGCCGGCAGCCTTCAGCTTCTACCTCTACAGGTAGACGATTTTTCGGGGGAAGGAAGACTGTTCCCTATACTTCTGGCAAGCGTAGGTACAATCCTCCTTCCCGACAGCCTGCGGCCCAGGCTAAGCCCCAGCGCGCTCGCTCTCGTCAGCAGCGTGCGAATCAGCAAGGCCCCGCGGCTCCCCAGCAAAAGCAAGGGGCGAGCTTTTGACTGGCTCCAGCAGAGCATAGCCGACATCCAAGTGTCAGTGCCGGGCGACCTGCCTGTCGGAGGGAGGTTGAAAGCTTTTCACCAAAGGTGGCCTCTTATAACCTCCGATCAGTGGGTTCTCCAAATAGTCCGGCAAGGATACACCCTCAATTTGGCCTCTCAACCTCCAAATTGTCCACCGGGAGCTCAGTCCTACAGCTTCCAGCACAAGCAGGTACTTGCAGAGGAACTCTCCGCCCTTCTCAGCGCCAATGCGGTCGAGCCCGTGCCATCCGGGCAAGAAGGGCTGGGGTTCTATTCCAGGTACTTCCTTGTGGAAAAGAAAACAGGGGGGATGCGTCCCATCCTAGACCTAAGGGCCCTGAACAAATATCTCGTAAAAGAAAAGTTCAGGATGCTTTCCCTGGGCACCCTTCTCCCCATGATTCAGCAAAACGATTGGCTATGCTCTCTGGACTTGAAGGATGCCTACACACACATCCCGATACTGCCAGCTCACAGACAGTATCTGCGATTTCAGCTGGGCGCACGCCACTTCCAGTACTGTGTGCTACCCTTTGGGCTCGCCTCTGCGCCCAGGGTGTTCACAAAGTGCCTAGCTGTGGTAGCAGCGGCGCTTCGCAGGCTGGGGGTGCACGTGTTCCCATATCTCGACGATTGGCTGGTGAAGAACACATCCGAGGCAGGAGCCCTGCAGTCCATGCAGATGACTATTCGCCTCCTGGAGCTACTGGGGTTTGTGATAAATTACCCAAAGTCCCATCTTCTCCCAGTGCAGAAACTCGAATTCATCGGAGCCCTGCTGGATTCTCGGACGGCTCGCGCCTATCTCCCAGAGGCGAGGGCCAACAACTTGTTGTCCCTCGTCTCGCGGGTGCGAGCGTCCCAGCAGATCACAGCTCGGCAGATGTTGAGATTGCTGGGCCACATGGCCTCCACAGTTCATGTGACTCCCATGGCCCGCCTTCACATGAGATCTGCTCAATGGACCCTAGCCTCCCAGTGGTATCAGGCCGCCGGGGGTCTAGAGGCCGTGATCCACCTGTCCACGAGTTTTCTCGAATCCCTGTATTGGTGGACGATTTGCTCCAATTTGACTCTGGGACGTCCCTTCCAAATTCCTCAGCCTCAAAAAGTGCTGACCACGGATGCGTCTCTCCTGGGATGGGGAGCTCATGTCGATGGGCTTCACACCCAAGGAAGGTGGTCCCTCCAAGAAAGCGATCTACAGATCAATCTTCTGGAGTTGCGAGCGATCTGGAACGCTCTGAAGGCTTTCAGAGATCGGCTGTCCCACCAAATTATCCAAATTCAGACAGACAATCAGGTTGCCATGTACTATGTCAACAAGCAGGGGGGCACCGGATCTCGCCCCCTGTGTCAGGAAGCCGTCAGCATGTGGCTCTGGGCTCGCCGTCAAGGCATGGTGCTCCAAGCCACATATCTGGCAGGCGTAAACAACAGTCTGGCCGACAGGTTGAGCAGGATTATGCAACCTCACGAGTGGTCGCTCAATTCCCGTGTGGTGCGACAGATCTTCCGGGCGTGGGGCACCCCCCTGGTAGATCTCTTCGCATCTCAAGTGAACCACAAGGTCCCTCAGTTCTGTTCCAGGCTTCAGGCCCACGGCAGACTGGCGTCGGATGCCTTCCTCCTGGATTGGGGGGAAGGTCTGCTGTATGCTTATCCTCCCATTCCTCTGGTGGGGAAGACTTTGTTGAAACTCAAGCAAGACCGAGGCACCATGATTCTGATTGCTCCCTTTTGGCCGCGTCAGATCTGGTTCCCTCTTCTTCTGGAGTTATCCTCCGAAGAACCGTGGAGATTGGAGTGTTTTCCGACCCTCATCACGCAGGACGAAGGGGCTCTGCTGCATCCCAACCTCCAGTCCCTGGCTCTCACGGCCTGGATGTTGAGGGCGTAGACTTTGCCTCTTTGGGTCTGCCAGAGGGTGTCTCCCGCATCTTGCTTGCTTCCAGGAAAGACTCCACTAAGAGAAGTTACTTCTTTCATTGGAGGAGGTTTGCCGTCTGGTGTGACAGCAAGGCCCTAGATCCTCGCTCTTGTCCTACACAGACCCTGCTTGAATACCTTCTCCACTTGTCGGAGTCTGGTCTGAAGACCAACTCCGTAAGGGTTCACCTTAGTGCAATCAGTGCATACCATTACCAAGTGGAAGGTAAGCCGATCTCAGGACAGCCTTTAGTTGTTCGCTTCATGAGAGGTTTGCTTTTGTCAAAGCCCCCTGTCAAGCCTCCTACAGTGTCATGGGATCTCAATGTCGTTCTCACCCAGCTGATGAAACCTCCTTTCGAGCCACTGAATTCCTGCCATCCGAAGTACTTGACCTGGAAGGTCATTTTCTTGGTGGCAGTTACCTCGGCTCGTAGAGTCAGTGAGCTTCAGGCCCTGGTAGCCCAGGCCCCTTACACCAAATTTCATCACAACAGAGTAGTCCTCCGCACTCACCCTAAGTTTCTGCCAAAGGTTGTGTCGGAGTTCCATCTGAACCAGTCAATTGTCTTGCCAACATTCTTTCCCCGTCCTCATTCCTGCCCTGCTGAACGTCAGCTGCACACATTGGACTGCAAGAGAGCATTGGCCTTCTATCTGGAGCGGACACAGCCCCACAGACAGTCCGCCCAATTGTTTGTTTCTTTTGATCCCAACAAGAGGGGAGTGGCTGTAGGGAAACGCACCATATCCAATTGGCTAGCAGATTGCATTTCCTTCACTTACGCCCAGGCTGGGCTGGCTCTTGAGGGTCATGTCACGGCTCATAATGTTAGAGCCATGGCAGCGTCGGTAGCCCACTTGAAGTCAGCCACCATGGAGGAAATTTGCAAAGCTGCGACGTGGTCATCTGTCCACACATTCACATCTCATTACTGCCTGCAGCAGGATACCCGACGCGACAGTCGGTTCGGGCAGTCAGTTCTTCAGAACCTGTTTGGGCTTTAGGATCCAACTCCACCCCCCGAGGGCCCTGTTTGTTCTGTTCCAGGCTACACTCTCAGTTAGTTGGTAAATTTTTTAGGTCAATCTCAGTTATGTCCTCGCCGTTGCGAGGCCCAATTGACCAATGTTGTTGTTTTGAGTGAGCCTGGGGGCTAGGGATACCCCATCAGTGAGAACAAGCAGCCTGCTTGTCCTCGGAGAAAGCGAATGCTACATACCTGTAGAAGGTATTCTCCGAGGACAGCAGGCTGATTGTTCTCACAAACCCGCCCGCCTCCCCTTTGGAGTTGTGTCTTCCCTTGAAGTGTATTGTCTTGCTACATACTGGACTGGCCGGCTCGAGCCGGTTTCGGGCGGGAAGACGGCCGCGCATGCGCGGTGCGCGCGGGCGCGCGAGGGCTAGCAAAGGACTTTGCTAGTGAAGTTTCCGATTGGAGGGGCTGCCGTGGACGTCACCCATCAGTGAGAACAATCAGCCTGCTGTCCTCGGAGAATACCTTCTACAGGTATGTAGCATTCGCTTTACGTACCTTGAGGCTTTGTGGTTATGTAACTTATGAATATCTTTGACAGGTGCTTCTCAGTAAACGGTCATATTTTACCTGAAGTGCGGTTTCTGAAGGGTATGTGGGTGAATTGAGTCCAAAAAGAATAATTAAAAAAAAAAATCTGAATTTGTTATAAAAGCAGGGCTTTTTTTGAGGGGGTACTGAGTACCAGCACCTTTTCTATTGTCTGCTAAAATTGACCCATGGTCCCCAAGTTTTAATGAAAGAGCTCAGGCTCTAGATACCAATTCGGCCTTGTTATAGATTCTGTGACTAGTTGCAGGGGGCCTGGATATTGTGGGGTGGGTCCCTCAGTGATCACCCCACCCTTGAAGGGTAGCCTGGCATTTGATTACAGGCACCTTTTTCACTAGAAAAGAATTGTGATTTTGTAATATATTGGCCCTAGGCTAGTGTGAGTTGTTTGTTTTTTCTAGCTGCATTTGCTTGGTTAAGAATTAACAAAACTGATCTTTTTGCCTCTGTCCTCCTCTGCAGACATTATCAAACTCTCTTCGCATGGCAGACCAGAATCTGGAGAAGCTGAAGACAGAGTCTGACCGGCTGGAACAGCACGCCAAGAAGTCCGTTAACTGGCTTCTCTGGATAATGTTAATAGTTGTTTGTTTCATCTTTGTTAGCATGATACTCTTTATTAGAATTTTTCCCAGGTTCAAATGAAACATGGGGTGCAGCAACAAAGGAAGAAGCCTCTTCACTTTCAGCAAGTTCTGGTGCGCTGCATCTGGATCCAGCTCAGTGATCTTAAGACTGGTGGCAAGCTTATTAATCTGAATTTGCAGAAGTCATGCTCTTCATCCTGGGCCCAGGGTGGACAGGAAAGGCCTAGCAGCCTGTTTTTCTGGCTGTTGCGCTGTATAAAAGCTTCCAGGGCCAATGAGATCAGTGGCTGTTTGTTACTCATGAAGTGAGTTTTGAGTTAGCGTTTCCTGTATACCCAAAACTGCTGGCAAGATGACTTGATAAATCACCCTTGTAGCCAGTCTTTGCTCAACCCTGCCCCTACCGCTCTTAGTCAAAGGAACTTAATGGAAGACAAGGAAAGCCAAAATCTTTTATGGCAGTGTTCATGCTGCCACTTGGCCCGCCAACTTGATTTTTCTGATCCCTGCTGTGACGCCTCTAACTGTGAGTCTGAGCCGTGCAGCAAAGGAAGTTCAGGTTGTTCCTGTGGTTTCAAGTCTCGCGAGACTTGATACCACAAGACCAACCTGAACTTCCAGCGCCGTGTGGCTCAAGCTTGCAGTTAGATGATTCGTTGCAGGAAAGCAGGAATCTTGCAGGAGGACGTTGCAGTTGAAGCATGATGACTCCAACAAAAACAAAAGGACTGTTCATTTTTCTTCAGTTTTTTCTTCCTCTGCTACTTCATGCTTCACCAATATAAAAATGAACCAAAGATTGGGGGGAGGGGGGAGAGGTCTGTATATGAGAGAAAGAGAATGCATGAAGGATAGGGGCTGCAGCACATATGAGAGAGAGAAAATGGGTGACGGCAGGAGGGACATACATGTAACAAAATATAAAATGTGGCCCCTGATCGAAAAAGGTTGGACAACCCATCCCTTTCCCTCATGCAGAATGTGTCATTCAGCAGTGAATAAGCAGCAGGTAGGCTTACCCAGATGGTTTTAGGTTTTTGTGATAGAGAACTTCTGTTAAGAAAAGCTGGACTCAGGAAGGGCATACCCCCAATGGCTGGCAGCTTTTCTTTCCCAGATTCATGTGGTAACCCTGTGAAAGATTAGGATTACAGATAGCGGTTGACCTCACAATGTTCCTTTTATTCTACTCTAAATTATATCAAAAGCTTTATAGTTGCAGTTTTGGTCCTGAGATGTTTCACTGCATCTGTACACAGCCTACATACTGAGACAAAAGAAGTGGAATACATAGCTCTGTCCAGAAACTGTCAAACTGGAGAGAAAAAAAAGATTAAAAAAAAAAACTCTTCTTCATTGTAACTTTTTGCCAGTTGATGGGCTGGTAAGAAGGGGAAACTCCTGTGTCTCTGTTATGATAGAAACATGCTAGAATTGTCATTGTATTGTTTTCTAAATGAATTTGACTTCTGCTTTAAATGGTTTTATTGGTTGAGATTTAAGGGGACAGTTTTCAGATAACCTGAGTCATTCTAAAATGTGCAGGTGTAGTTCATGCTAACTTTCAGAAACAGACAAAGGGAGGGGGGGGAGTGTGAATTAGTATGCACTAATTGCATCACATCTTAGCCAAAGAGTAGGCATGGCTGATTGTGCTGTTACTTGTGCACTTACTGTGGATGCACTTATCACTTTCTAAATAAATGTTGTGGGCGTCCATGCTAATTGTGAATACACAACATAAAACTTCTTCAGTGCAGTAACTGTTTGCTGGACACAGTTAACAGGTGGGCTTTGCACATCTAGTGCACTGATTTTGTGTGAGGTAAATTTTAAAAATTCCATTATGTTGCTTCCCACTAATCCAGAACCTGTGAGATAGTTGTCCATCAACCAGCTATTTGAGATAGAGAACTGAAAACTGAGCTGAGCCACCTCTCTGTTGGCATCCAGTCCAGCTCCTCAGTATTTTCTATCTCCAGCAGGTGCATGGACATACTTTTCAGCCTCTATGCTCCTGGTCCAGTTGGTCAGCTGGTCCCCATTTGAACTTTGCGAGTGGCTTGAGTCACAGCTAGAGGTCTTCAGATCCCTGTCTCTGGTGCCGTCTGAATTTATTTATTTCTTCCCTTCACCGCTCCTGTTGCCTGTGGAATTCTCCTTTTCCAGCACAAGAACCTTACAAGAAAAAAAAGAAGCAAAGAGGTTTGCTGGAGAGCGTGGGACAGAATATCAGTCCTGAACCTTTCTTATCTGTAGTAAGTCTTGTGCAGACTGCAGGTTTGGAGGAGAGTAGCTACCAAAGTCCAACTAAAGTTGGACTACTTGGAGGGAGGCAAATTCTACTTGATGCAGGGGAGAGATCCTGGCTCACTGTTTGGAACCCATTGTGCTACACTGGTTACAGTTAGGGTGAATGGCAACTCCCACAGAGGCAGTTAAGTGGTGTTCCCATTGTGGGACCCACCAGCTGGCGTTGGGGCAATGCAGTGTGTGCATTTACGAACCCAGCAGGATGGGAAGGAAATAGTAGCAGCACATCTTTGGATTTAGTGCAGAATCCAAATATGCTGGGGTATTTGGGCTCTCCAGCAGGGCTAGTGCTTAGTTTGATGCAGGAGAGCATGGGAACAGGTGCCATTTTGTTGGAGCTGACTGGCATTGAGGACCAGCCTCTGATCATGTGTGGAGAAAACCACCAATTTACAACCTCAGGGCCCAACAGCATTCAACTGCAGCGAGAGATGTTTTCGGTGGTGTTCATATTGCTCTTACACCAGGCCTAGTTACTGAAGCAGCGACAGTCAGAGTTGCTACAAGGCTTCAGTTTTTTGCCCCACTGCCCCTCTGGCTCCTGTTTAGCCTCACCTGTCCACTCCTGGAGATCTGTCTCTGCTTCTCCCTCCTCATTTGATGTGGCCTTGATCTATTCAGAGGAGCCATCGTTGAAGAAGCCATTAGAGGAAGAAGAGCTCCCCCCTGAGGAGGGGGATGATCTGACAGTTCTGAGGTTTCATAATGAGGAGCTCAGTACTCTTATTTCTGAGGCACTGGCATGCTTTCTATTGAGGAGTTTTCTGCTTTTGGCATCGGGAGTTCCATCTTCGTCGATCATGAAAGGGAGCTTAGAGATCCTCATCAGACCTTCCTGATGCATCCAGACATTACAACAAAATGGATTTCGCCAGATGCGAGGCTAAGTGGGAAGAGCCATGACTTACCTCTACCCCTCAATTCCAGAGGAGAAAAGATAAATTGCATCTTCTCGGGGTGGACTCCCTGGTTATGGTGGTAACTAAGACCACCTTGCCAGTGGAAGGGGGCATTGCCTTAAAAGAGCTAAAGGATAGGAAGCTAGAAGGCTTTCTGAAAGAATCCTTTGAAGTGGCCTCTTTGGCCTTGAAGCGACAGTGTGCAGCTCGTTCGTGGCAAGAGCATACCTGAAATGGCATCAGCAGTCAGCAACACAAGGCAGGTGCCATAATGCCCAGCTGGAAGCGGGGTTAGCCTGCTTGGCCGACGCAATTTATGACATGTTACAGCCCACTGTCGAGGCACGTCGGCAACTCCTGATTGTGGCATTGGGAAGCAGATGCTATGTCAAAGTCACTCTAGTTCAACTGCCCTTTTTGGGTAAGTGGCTATTTGGAGAAGTTCTCAGTAACTTGGTGAAAGAACTGGGGAAAACTAAGCCACAACGGTTTCCAGAGGATAAGCCAAAAGCCTCTGGTCGTCCATCTTCATGGGGCTCTCAGTCTTCATTTTGAGACAACAGATGGTACTGGCCTGGGTGTCAGCAGTATGGTCAGAAGTCTCACTTTTAGGCATGCCAACCTTCCTTTCTTGCAGACAGAAAGTCCTCCTCTTACCTAGAGCCCAGTGCCTCCAGAGCTTTGCAGTGATGTGAGACTGGTCCACTCTTCTCTTCCTCCGGTGGATGGACCTCTTCAGGAGTTTTGGGAGAAGTGGGCCAAAATCACATCAGACAGTGGATTCTGTATATTTTTACAGAAGGTTACAAGTTGTAGTGCTCCCGCCCTGTTGCTCCTCTCCTTGTCAAAAGGAAACCAAAGTGGTCAAGGTTCAGGCCACCATAGATTCCTTGCTGGTGCTCCGGGCCATTGTTTAGTTCCTCGGCTGAATAGAGACAAGGCAGATAACTCGGTCTACTTCATTGTCCCAAAGAAGTAAGGCACCTTTTGTCTGGTCTTGGATCTCAAAGGTCGGAACTGCTGCCTCCCAGTGTCCCACTTTAGCATGGAGACAATAAGAGCAGTCATAGCCTCTTTTCAAGCTGGAGAATTTCTCACTGCCCTAGATATCAAAGAGACGTACTTGCATATACACATATGGCCACCTTATCAGAGGTTTCTATGTTTTGTGGTGCTGGGCCATCACTTCCAGGTTGGGGCTCTGCCCTTCAAGCTCACCATAGCTCCAAGAACATTTACCGTGGTGGTGGTGGCAACAGCGTCGTCACTATCTTTCCTTTGGCACCAGGGAATCAGTTCACCCATATCTCGACAACTGACTAATTCGTGCATCCTAGTCAGACAGCTTCGCAGCAACTGACAGTTGTCTGTCTTCTGCAGTCATTGGGCTGGGTGATCAGTTTTGAGAAGAGTGGACTACATCACACATTTTTGAGTACCTGGGCATTCTGTTCGACACAGCATGGAAGGGGATATTTCTCAAGGCATGCAGGAGGTTGAAGCTGGTTCAACTAATTCATCTTCTTCTTGGTCAAGGCAGGCCCAGGGTCTAGGACTATGTCCAGGTTCTCTGCTCAGTGATGGCAGTGATGGAAGTGGTACCATTGGCAAGGGCTCATATGCAGCCATTACAAAAATCTCAGCTGCTGGACTCCGGTGTTACAGTAATGGTTGTTGCCCTGGCATGTGACCATCGGTGTTCCCTTTCTGAGAACACAATGGGAGATGGTGACAAAGGTTGCCAGCAGGTTGGGTTGGGGAGCTCATTACAAGTTCCATCTGGCACAGAGGCACCTGGCCGGAACAGGAGCTGTAGTGGTCAATAAATCCCTTGGAGCTCAGGGCAGTGCGGAATGCCATATGCAACTTTGCTCCCTCCCTTTTAGGCAGGGGCCCTGGTCTGAGTTTTCTTTGACAATGTGATGGCAGTGGCTTATATTAACAAGTAAGGCATGACCCACAGTCATCTGATGGTTGTGGATGCAGTCTCCATCATGAGTTGGATGGAGAACAATCTACTGGGCTTGTCAGCAGCTCACATCTTAGGGGCCTTAAATGTGGAGGTGGACTCTCTCAGCAGGCACTTCTTGCACCCGGGACAATGGGAACTATCCAGCCAGGATTTTCAGCTGATAGTGGATCGATGGAATTCTCTGCTTCTGGATTTGAAGGTGACAAAAAGGTGTGCCAAGTTCTTCAGCTGTCGGCGATCGATCCCTACTGCATCACTGGCAGGAGACACATCTACTGTATGTCTTCCCTCCTTGGCCCCACAGTAGGCCGCATGTTGAAAAGGATCATATTGCACTGGGATCAAATAATTCTCAAAGCCCTGGATTGGCTGCAGATGCTGATCTACATTGACCTGATTCAACTGCTGGGTGGGGGTCTTTTCCATCTTTGCAGGTACAGGGCCTACTGAAACAAGGCCCAGTGCTCATGGCAGGATCTGTGCCCCTTTGGTCTTATGGCTTTGTCCATTGAAAGGGCTCGGTTGAGACGAAAAGGTTATTCTGATTTGGTCATTGCTACCTTGCTTCAGGCTCTGAACCATTATATGTCGTATGTGGGGGTGTGAAGAACATTAGTCCATTCTTGGAACACCATCCTTCTATCTCCCTTTTCTGCTCTGATCACGCACATCTAGTGTTTCACCAAGCAAGTCTTCAGAAAGGATTTGCGTTGGGTTCTCTAAAAGTTCAGGTTGCAGCTTTGGCCTGTTTCAGGGGCCAACTTCAGAATATGTTGTTTGTACCTCACCTGGATATCATTCGATTCTTGCAGGGAATGAGCCGCTTGCTGCCTCCCTTTTGTGTGCTGTGTCCAGAGAGGAACCTTAATTTAGTCCTCCTGCCTTTTCAGAAACCTCCTTTTGAGCCACTGTGGCAAGCCTCCTTGAAAGATCTTGCTCTAAAGACAGCATTCTTGGTGGCTGTTGTGTCGGCATGTAGGGTTTCTAGCTTTAAGATCCCTTTCTTCACTTTTCAGAGGCAGGGGTTTCCCCAATAGTGATATCAGCATTTCATATCAACCAATCTGTGAGGCATCTGTTCTTTGCAATTAGGACAAAGGAGTGTGTATTCTTCCTTGAAGCTTCTTGATATGCATAGAGTCCTCTTTAGTTACATGAAAGTCACAAATGAGTTTCACAAATCAGACTTTTTGTGCTTTTTGTTAAATAGAAGCCTAGCCTCATGGTTTCCATGTGTGTTGCTGTTACAAGAAATGATTTATTTTGGGGGAAAGAGCTCTAGAGCACTCGCTACTGTTTATAATTTAAGAGCAGGTGCTGTATTTATAAGTTTTAGGATATTAATTTCTCCACCAATCACCAAAGGTGATAATTGCAATAAATTAAATTAAGTATATATCTCTGTTGAAATGCAGTATTCTGTAGTGCAAGATTTGAAAGCATGTACTCAGAGCACAAAGAGACTATATTTTTAGCTTTAGAAAAGGTTTATTTTAAAATACAATTGCACACGAGAGAGAGGGGTTTTTAAGAGATCTTTACAGATAATCTGTACTTAAGTAAAGTAAAGTAGCAGGTCTAGATCAAAAGTTATGTTATTTACAAGTCCTTGTTACATAGAGGGGCATAATCGAACGCGAACGCCCATTTGTAAAAACGTCCATCTCCGAGAACGGGTCTGTGAAGGGGCGGGCCGAACTGTATTTTCGAAAAAAATGGACGTCCATCTTTTTTTTTCGAAAATACATTGGATTAGGGCATTTTTTTAGCTGGGCGTTTTTGTTTTTTAGCGATAATCGAAACCGAAGCGTTCCACCTCAAAAACGACCAAATCCAAGGCATTTGGTCGTGGGAGGGGCCAGCATTCGTAGTGCACTGGTCCCCCTGAGATGCCTCTGTGCCAGCCTCAAATATCATACCTAGCTCCATGACAGTAGTATGCAGGTCCCCAGAGCAATTTTACTTTAGTTGGTGCTGCGCGGGACCCATGCAGAGAGGAAAAATCGGAAGAAAAAAAAAAACAAGCAAGCAAGTGCAGTCAGGGACGTCCAAATTAAAAGATAGTAAAATGGGGAATTGAACCAGCAACCTTTTGATTACAAGCTCAGTGCTCTAGCCAGTGCACCACTGATTAGACGTCCTTCCCTTTCCATTAAGTCTCTCCAAGTTTCTGTCAGCCAATCACAGCTCATTTAGCTGACATCTGTGTCAGCTAAACAGCGGTGATTGGCTGACAGAAACTTGGAGAGACTTAATGGAAAGGGAAGGACGTCTAATCAGTGGTGCACTGGCTAGAGCACTGAGCTTGTAATCAGAAGGTTGCTGGTTCGATTCCCCCTTTTACTATCCTGGTAATTTAGACGTCCCTGACTGCACTTGCTTGTTGTTTTTTTTTTTTTCTTCCGATTTTTCCTCTCTGCATGGGTCCCGCACAGCACTAACTAAACTAAAATTACTTCGGGGACCTGCATACTGCTGTCATGGAGCTGGGGATGACATTTGAGGCTGGCTTACAAGTTGGGAAAAAAGTGTTTAACATTCGGTTTTTTTTTGGTGGGAGGGGGTTAGTGACCACTGAGGGAGTCAGGGGAGGTCATCCCCGGTTCCCTCCGGTGGTCATCTGGTCATTTAGGGCACTTTTTTGGGACCTGTTCGTGAAAAAAACGGGTCCAACAAAAGTGACCTAAATTCTCTCTGAAAACGCCTTTCTTTTTTCCATTATCGGCCGAGCACGCACATCTCTGCTCAGCCGATAACCACGCCTCAGTCCCGCCTTCACCATGCCTCCGACACACCCCCATCAACTTTATGCGTTCCCGCGACGGAGTGCAGTTGGAAACGCCCAAAATCGGCTTTCGATTATACCGATTTGGGCACCCACAAGAGAAAGACGTCCATCTCCCGATTTAGGTCGGAATTTGGGCGTTTTTCTCTTTCGAAAATAAGCCTCATAGTATGAACAGCATGAGGTAAGCACATGTTTGCAGAAGAGGTCCTCATAGCAGGCAGGTGGGCTACAGGTCCCAGGAAGAGAGAATCTGTAGAGAAGAATCTGTGTTGCATTTGAAGGGAAGCATCTGCTTGTCTGGAACAGCTTCTATCTTTTATACTCTTGCAAGCTGCAGGAAGACATGCCATGTGAATCTTTGTCTTGGTTTCCTGGTTTGCACACGACCCTTGGGCATTTGCAAAGCATTGTGGTATCTTGGTCTCATGTCTTATGACATCACAAGGCTTGCTGTCTGGATTTTGCTGATAAATGGTTTATTGTAGTGCCAGGTTTTCCCTGCTTGAATTTCTGTGATAGATATTCTGATAAGATTTGTCTGGGGCGGCCAGTAGGTGTCCTTTGTTTTTAGTATCCGTATTTCACACCTTTCCCACTGCCTGTCTTCTTGCCTCTACTGGTTATCTTTGATATTTGTTGTGTTGATCAGCCTTATTGGTTGTGTTGATCAGAGGAAGAGAGTCAATTTAACCTTGAGGCAGTCTCTTACTTGAGAAGTCTTTTGTTAAAAGGGGGAGGTGAGGTCAGCAGTACCTTTTGTCTTTTAAATGTTCCCCAAAGGGAGGGGGAAGAGGGCTTTGGAATGAAAGCCAGTTGCATCTTCAAATATATTTTTAAAGCTGTATTTTTGTATTGCTATATATGATCCAGCAATATATCATGCTACATATTTCAATAATAAACTGATACCATTACATTGCTAGATGGCTGAAGGAAGCTAGCACCTCCACTTATTTGCTTGCGGGGAAGCAGGCTTCTCATTCTACGAGGTGTACAGTGATGTCCTGGGCGGAGACTACCTTATTGTCTTTTGGCAGATATTTGCAAGGCAGCAACATGGTCGATGCTGCATATTTTTGCCAAGCACTACAGGGTGGATGTTGCAGTATGCTCAGAAGCAACTTTTAAGGCTTTGGTCTTTAGGCCAGTGCCGTCAGGCTCCCATTCACTCTAGGGATTGCTTTTGAACGTTCCATAGGTTCTGCGATATTAGGAAGCTGTGTCGTGGAGGTAAAAATTAGTTCTTACCTGATCATTTTCTTTCCATTTGTCCTTCCCATTGTTTCAAAGACCTGCCTGAGGTTTCTGAGATGTTTAGTCAGTGCAAAGTAATGGATCAAATAATGATCATCACCTTTCATGATGCTTCCTGTCCTTCCTGTCACACTTGTTCTCTACCAGTTGTTCAGAGATGAGAGAGAGGTCCGCACGTGTTTGCTCATCTGGTTAGTGTTAGGTTAGTGAGTTGTTTAAGGTGGTTGTGTTTATTCTGAGTTTCTTCTTACTGCTTGTCTATGTAAATACAAAGGAGCTAGACTGGGTCCCAAGAGCTATGTCTCAACTTAGTTTCCAGTTCTATTTCTACTTGTGCGTTGATTGGCACAACTATTCTATAAGTTCTGGAATAGTAGGAAGGACTAATGGAAAGAAAGGTATAACATAACTTTTCCTTTTAGCACATCTTTTTTTTTTATAGGCCTCTCTTTATCAATTAGTATCATGTCCACACCCTTCACTCCTCCTCTGACCTTAGTTTCTATTACTAAGAACAGATGAATAGCCATGTTGTGTCAGAGCAGTGGTCCATCTAGCCCAGTGTCCTGCTTCCATTAGTGGCAAATCTAGGTCACAAGTACCTTGCAGACACCCTGGCTTTGGAAATTGTTATCGTGTTCTTTTAGAAGTGTATAAATGTCTTGGGTGCATGAGCACTATTAGATTTTGAGGTGTGGGTGGTTTGTTGTGGGTTTTTTTTAATATGTGTAAAGTAAGTTGAAACAGCCCCCTTCACTCCAACCAAAAAATAAAAATCAGGTATGTCTTGATTGTAGTGAGCCAAGCTGCACAATGAAGTGAGGTGGTTTCAGGCAGTCATATAACCACCTGACAAAATCCTTGCATCTCCTTTACTGCTGTGCTAGAGTGGAGAAGAATTTAAACTATGTTTCAGTTCTTGAACTTATGGTGGACAGTACTGAGAAATTTTCAGGCTAGTGTGTCATGGCTGCCAAAACCCAAATGTTAGGAATTACTAGAAAAGAGAACAAAACTGAGAATATCTTCTGCCGTTCTGTAGGTTGTATACTGTATGCAGTCGTCCCCCCCCCCCCCCCCCAAAAAAAAAAAAAGAATCAGAGGAAGGATGTAGTGTGACTAGAACATGTTCAAAGAAGGGCATAAAGATTAAAAAAAAAAAAAGAGGCTGGCACACCTCCTGTACCATGAGTTAACTTCTGTTTTAAGTATCTGTGTTGATTAAAATTGAAGAGGGCAGCTTTCAGCTAACCTGAGTTTTTCTAAACTGAGGGAGGGAGCATGAATTTAATTGCAGCAGTATGTGCTATTCAGATAAGTGTTTTATGAGGTGTTTGGCGTTAGGAGACTAAATTAAAAAAAATATATATATATATAGTGTACAAATAAGTTTATTGAAAAATTGGCTGCAAGAGGAAATAGATGTTATAAAAATATTGGTGCTGACTTGTATTGCCAGAATCTCCTTCTGATGATTGGATTGACTTAAAATAAGATTTGGTAGAAGTTTGGTCATTGGATTTGACTAGAATCTTTCACAAACAGTGTAAGAAACGTTTTTTTTATACCACAGTATATAGTGTGTTGAAGGTGGCACTTGAGTCCTTATAAATTAATAACACACTTTATCTGAGGTTGTCTAAACACCATAACATACCCCTTCAAATAAGTTTTTAACCCTGTAAGTCTAAATGGCTAAACAAGCCTCTGCCTCACTCCCTCCATTTGTTAAGAGCTGTGTTGGTAAATTAAATGCTGCATACCTCTTCAGGCCAGTCCCCTATGGGCAGCAGTTCTGAATGACCTGGCTGTTTCTGAGATGACTTGTTCCACTTTCATGGTCTGCTCCATTTCCTTTGTATCTCAGATTAATTAAGAACTTGCCGTTGACTCCCCCTTGTGATGATGGAGGCCTTGTTATGGCAATGCCATGGATGTTCGTTATGACAGCAGTGAACTAGCTGCAGTCCTTTAGTTGTGAGGCAGAGGTGCTCCCTGTAATCCTTTGGGCAGTGGGTAGGGCTGTCCCTTTTTCTTGGTGGGGGGGATGATAAGGGTGTCACAATGCCTTTTCCCAGGAGTGCCTTCAATATATATAACATGACGCTGATCTATCGCCAATAAAGAACTACTTGACAACAATGATAGTTCACCAAAAATGTCACAATTTAATCTTTAATTTGATCTGAGGGGAAGAAAAAGTCTCATAAAATCACCCAAGCTTCCGTATAATGTATTTATTATTACATTTATATCCCACATTTTCCCACTGATCGCAGGCTCAATGTGGCTTACATAAATCTTTATGTAAGCCACATAACGTCTTACAACCTGGTCTTAGGGTGTTGCCCAATGGTGCCACATATAATCATTGACTAAAACCCCCTTCTACCAAATTAAATTTTTCTATATGCTCCTTGTTCCGTGTTTGAATCTTTGGATAATTGTGATGCAGTAACTCCACTGTATGCTCAGTACACACGGGAGCTTTTTCAGATATGGTGTCTCCAAAATTGGCAAGTAATAAAGAGCCAAGAATAAATGAGACTTATCTGAAATGTCCCAGGAGTAGCATGAATTGTTTATTCAAGAGTGGGGGGGGGGGGGGGTGACATGTTGCTTGCACAGTAGACAAAGCTACCAAAGTTTGCCTTTTTTTTATTTTTATTTTACTGTTATCTGTTACAGCTTATTTGTTTATTTTGGACCTGAAATGTTTTGTGGTTGGTAAGTCTGGAGATGTCTAGCTCAAGATGCCCCTTAGTTTACATCTTTCTACCTTCCACCAGGTCTAGGGTTCAGGCCAATCAAAATAAGTAAATTAAAGGCTGGTTCTTTACACTACACTAGCTCATGAATTTTGGAGCACTGGAAACCAGGAGCTCATTTATTGGCTGCAGCTGGCTCATAAATGGTTATTTTAACACATCCAATTGCTGTTCCATATCAATCACAAGCTGTTTTTTTTAGAGGGGTGGCTGGCTGGTGATGTGATTAAAGTGTCCTTTGCTTATGCATGGGGTAAAAAAAAACCAGCTCCATGCCTTCCTTCATATTGATGTGAATTCTTGCTGGCTGATGTCTGTGTTATCTGACTGGAAGAATCATGGTTCTGTTAAACAGCAGACAGGTATTTCAATGTTTGATGCACATTGGAAAGGGAAAGGTTCTTGCTCAAGCTGTATTTTTTTAAATAGTACTTGAAAAGGTCATTTTTGAAAAAGATAGATGTCTATCTTTTATGTTCAAAAATACTATGGACATCTTGTGATTTGGATGGGAGGGGGGGGGGGGTTTGGACCATTTTCAAACAAAAAAAAACCCATTCAATGGTGTGGCCTAGTGTTTAGGGTGGTGGACTCTGGTACTGGGGAACTGAGTTTGATTCCCACCTCAGGCAGCTCCTTGTGACTCTGGGCAAGTCACTTAACCCTCCATTGCCCCAGGTACAAATAAGTACCTGTATATGTAAGCCGCATTGAGCCTGCCATGAGTGGGAAAGCGCGGGGTACAAATGTAAAAAAAAAAAAAAAAAAATGTCCAAAACAGGGGAGGATTGACTTAATGGTTAGTGCAGCAGTCTTTGATCCTGGCAACATGGTTTCAATTCCCACTGCTGCGCCTTGTGACTTTGGGCAAGTCAAATGCACAAGGGGCGTTTTTGAATATGACATCCAAGTCTGAATTTGGACATTTTTTGTAAAATGTCCAAAATCAGAACAGGAAAGGTAATTTTCTACAAAAAAAAGTCTTTTCCTTTTGAAAATGCTGTTTGGGAAAACGTTTTGTGATTTGTTTTATTTTTTGGTCCATTTTCAAACAAAAAAACATCCAAATGCAAAAAGTAGAAAATCCACAATAGAGTGAAACCATTCACATGTTCTAAGTGTGGTAAAAGCTTTGGTTTTAATGTAAATCTCAAAGTGCATCAGAAAGTCCACAAGGGAGAGAAACCATTTGCATGTATAAAGTTTGCTAAAAGCTTTGGTCAGAAGGTAAACCTCACAATGCACCAGAAAATACACACAGGAGTGAAACTATTTACATATCCTGAGTGTGGTAAAAGCTTTGGTTGGAAAGAAAGCCTCACACGGCATCAGAGAATCCACACGGGGATGAAACCATTTATATGCACTGAGGAGGTAAAAGCTTCAGTTGCATTGGGACAGGTAATTAGGGAATGTACACTCTTGCTATGAAGTATGGAAAAATAGCACTCTGGTATTTAAATATATGTATTGAGACCTCCTTTTCATCTATTGATTTGCATGCTATTAGCTTTGATCATGGGGGTGTTAGCCCTATGCTTTTCCAGCATTATTTTTAGAGCTCTGGAACAGCGTGGGGCTTCTGATCATCGGCCCATTGAGGTGAGGAGAACAAAAGGTAGGAGCCACAAAGGGCTGTACCTGGTGGTGAGAGCATCAGTATAGTTTGCCTGCCTGCTTCCTTTTGGGGGGGGGGGG
Source organism: Microcaecilia unicolor (assembly GCF_901765095.1). Lineage (NCBI taxonomy): Eukaryota > Metazoa > Chordata > Amphibia > Gymnophiona > Siphonopidae > Microcaecilia > Microcaecilia unicolor. The sequence continues at coordinate 94,523,646 of NC_044041.1, read as the reverse complement.
GGGGGCGGGGTAAGGAAGACACATTGCAGTACAGAGGAGGGACAGCAAATCTCTTGACAAATGAAAAGATGATTTAAACTGTGAGTGTGAGCAGGTAACAGCTGAAGAAACATGAAAATCCTATGGTGAGGTGAAGAGGATGTGATGGAGGAAGAGAGAAGCAGGGATTAGTGACAACAAAGGTGTGGAGGGTGCAAATCCACTTGCCTCAGCAGTGCCTTCCCCCAGTGCTAAAATGCCTAATTAAGGTTCTGGATCCATGTGGTTACAGTAGTTTATGAGTCACCGTAATCATTTATTGCATTATTTTAGGGCTGGCAAACAACATAAGGCACCTCAACCTGAATAAAATCCAGGTTCCTTAAGAAGGTAAGAACTGAAATATGCAAACCATTCTTTCATTTGAAATTAATGTAGATTAATTTTTCGTTGAAAAGAAAAGTTTTAGGTGTGTCTTTCTTCTTCCTGGAGGCAGGAGCTTCCGCAGTCATGTCACAGATTGGCAATGTGTTTTTTCTTCCCCATACAGTCCATTCCATTCCTTTTCCTGCTACTCCTAGCCTCCACGTCTAGGATTCTCCTTCTTGCTTTTCCTTTGTCCTCTCCCCCTCCCTGGAAGAGAATGCACGTTGATTTCTGCACGTCAGGTTCCTCTCAGTACACTGCAAGACTTCCCGATGTCAACAGAGGGGCCCCTAGGGAAGATCTAAAGGGAGGCTGGAGAATTATTCTTTCGATTTCTACCATCTGTTAATGAAAAGGAGATTTAGGCAGAGTCACACAGAGCCAACGCACAAAAAATGTCCATAAATATGTCAAACCTCAGTGTGATATGTAAGCTACTGCATGGTGTAGGCTTTCTGTGGGGCAAGGGTCAGAGGCTGAGCATCTGGTTTATGCATATTTTGGTCACGTGCTTCAGGGCATTTCAGCCCTGTATTCTGCTCTTTTCTGGTTCTTGGCATACCATGTGCAGCTCAGAGTACTGTCTGTGTACCTAGGATAATCAGCACTGCTTGGTGTAGTCCAGGAGGGGGAAAGGATGCCTGCAAATTTATGGAGGTATAAAATGGTAAAAGTCAGCTGCTCCTGATTGGTATTACAACCCTCATTTGTTGAACTCCCATGCTTTCCCTGCTCTCGATTGCCTTTAGCTTCTCCTTTTCTCTCCCTCCTAATGTTTTCCCTTCCTTCCCCCTTCTCTGTTTCCCCCTCCATCTTGATCTTTTCAAGGGGATGGATGAAGAGAGTCCAAATATAATTTCTGTCCTCCCTCCCCCCCCCCCCTTGTGTATCTACTGCAATTCACAAGACAAGGGCTGCTGTAAGTAAGTAAAGTAAGTAACAGCAGATAAAGACCTGAACGGTCCGTCCAGTCTGCCCAACAGTCACATTCAATCTCAATTCAAGATTAAATCAACAATGAACGTGATATTATATACTTGATCATGGTCTTTCTTTATTGTTTCTGGGACATAGACCATAGAAGTCCGCCTGGCTCTGTCCTTATGTTCCAACTACTGGAGTTGCCATCAAAGCCCATTCCAGCCTATCCGAATCCATCTTGTCATTTGCGGGAAACAGACCATAAAAGTCTGCCCGGCACTGTCCTCGCATTTCAAATTACCGGAGTTTCCGTCAAAGCTCTCTCCAACCCATCCTAAACCGGATTCCTACATATGCGGGACTTGGACGGTTCAAGCCAGCCCAGCATTGGCCTTAGTTGATACAGCCAGAGTCGCCATCTAAGTACCACTTGACAGGTTACAGACACATGCTACTGTAATTTAGATCTGAGTGGATTTTGTGTATGGATATAGAACTCACTAGGATCTCCTGTGCTGTATACAAATAAGAAGAGTAGCCATACTGGGTCGGACCGATAGTCCATCTAGCACAGTTTCCTGTTTTCCAAACAGTGACCAAGCTAGGTCACAAGTACCTCGCAAAAACCTAAATCATGGCAACTCTCCATACTACAAATTCCAGGGTAAGCAGTTGCTTCCCGTGTCTTTCTCAGTAGCAGACTATAGACTTTTCCTCCAGGATTTGTTCAAACCATTTTTAAACCCAGATACGCTAACCGCTGTTACCACATCCTCCAGCAAAGAGTTCCACACTTTAACTGTTCGTTGAGTGAAAAAATATTTCCTTCTCTTGTATTTCCATGTAATTTCCTCGAGTGGCCCCTAGTCTTTGTACTTTTGGAATGAGTGAAAATTTGATTTACTTCTACTCGTTCTACACCACTCAGGATGTCTTGTGTGTGTAAGTTTAGAAAACGTTTTCCAGGGAGGACAGTATTGTTTGTTCAATTTAAATTGTACTGATATTGATGGTGGTATTCCCCTGGATTCTATACATGGCCCCTAAAATTGGGCACTGAGCCAAGATTTGCACCCAACTAAATTGGCTAATGAGGCAATTAGTGCCAATAATGGTCACCAATTTGGCTTTGGGTGCACATTGTTCTAGAATAGTGCATATCAAGATTTGTGCCCAAAGCCAAATTGGTGCCAATTAGTAAACAATTATTGGCACTAATTACCCAAATCTTATTTATTTTATTTACACCTTTTTCAGTAGTAGCTCAAAGTGAGTTACATTCAAGTACACTGGATATTTCTCTGTCCCAGGAGGGCTCACAATTTAAGTTTGTACCAGAGGCAATGGAGGGTTAAGTGACTTGCCCAAGATCACAAGGAGCAGCAGTGGGATTTGAATCTGCCACCTCTGGATTGCAAGACCAGTGCTCTAACCAGTAGGCCACTCCTCCACTCATAGCATGCAGTCCAAAAGGGGGCATGACCATAGGTTTATGGGTGGGTCAGGTGTGTTCCTAAAATTTGAATTCATTGTGATAATACTGGGGAGGTGCGCTGGGAATTACACCTGGTTTCAGCAGACGTAAATCCTGGCGCCCAAATGTGGGTGCTGAAATCGACACGCGATGCTATTCTATAATGGGCGCTCCTTTTTGAGGATAGCATTGAGCGCCTTTTTTTTAATGGTGATTTTTGAGTGCCATTTTCTGAGTCTAGCCCATTGTGTGTTGTAATGATTTATGTTTCTTGTATAAGTGTGGCCTCAGCCCCCTCTTTTTCTAAGAGTTTTTATGCTTAAGATTTTAACTTTGTTTTGGCATATTACTGTTTTGAATGGTATAATAAAATTCTGTATTTCATCATGAGAGTTTAACAGTATTAGGCCAACTTTGTCGTACACTGAGATGCCCAGCCATTAATATTACAGTAAAGAAATGCAAGATAACACTTCCTGATCCTCCCTTCACTTTGAGGAAGTTACTACTGTTGATATCTTTGGTAAGTACAGAAAGAACATAAAACATAATTTATTATATATTGCATTTGTATCCCACATTTTCCCACCTCTTTGCATGCTCAATGTGGCTTACAATACATCATGAATGGTGGAAATATATAAGAAAATAGACATTTAGTTTTACAGAAGGATCTTGGTACATATTATAATGCATGGCTACATAAGACTCCAGAACATATGAAAAATCTTGTTTTTATTGACAACAAATGTCAATTACCCATACATAACCACATACAATACAATCTTACCTCACTCAAACATTTGCATGCTCCAGCCATCCGTCAATATTCATAATAGTAGTGCTCCACTATATATACATCTCACAAGATGTTACAACTCATTCTCAATAAATACATTATAACCATAACAATTTGGAACTTATCAGCTTAACCAAAAAGTTCACCATTAACGCTGGTTCTATAAATTAGAACCTGCGTATGTTCTGTATCAATTGTCCTGTATTTGACTAAAGTGTACTTGATACAATGTTGCACCATATACATATACTATAAGAATATTCTTCGGACCACAAAAATGTTCCCAATTGATGAAAAGTATCACTGAGAATATCCAAACCCCAAAATTGGATTGGCTGGGGGCATGCGTCCGTGCTTGTAAACATCAAACCACCGGTTCCCCGATGCTGATCGGCATTTCGTCTCCTTCCTCAGGAGGAACCAAAGTCATAATCCTGTATCAGGCTGCACGCCTACGTGGTAATCGGCCGGGCTTCCACCCAAGAGTTGCACCACCGGAAACTGTTGGTTACATATTATAATGGCCATACTGGGTCAGACCAATGGTCCATCCAGACCAGAATCCTGCTTCCACAAATACTTGGCAAAAACACAGTTAGTAGCACCATTCCACGCTACTAATCCCAGGACAAGCAGTGGCTTCCCACATGTCCATCTCAATAACAGACTATGGACATTTCCTCCAGGAACTTGTCCAAACCTTTTTAAAACCAGATATACTAACTGCTGTTACCACATCCTCCAGCAATGCATTCCAGAGCTTAACTATTCTTTGAGTGAAAAAATATTTTCTCCTATTTGTTTTAAAAGTATTCCCATTCAATTGCATTGAGTGTCCCCTGATGTTTGTACTTTTTAGTGAGAGAAAAAGTGATTCACTTCCACCTGTTCCACTCCACTCAGGATTCTGTAGACCTCAGTCATATCCCCCCTCAGCCATCTCTTTTCCAAGCTGAAGAGCTCTAACCTCTTTAGCCTTTCCTCATACGGGAGCAGTTCCATCCCCTCATCATTTTGGTCATTCTATTTCTAATTCCGCTATATCTTTTTGAGATATGGCGACCAGAATTAAACACAATACTCAAGGTGAGGTTGCACCATGTAGGAATACAGAGACATAATATTTTTTGTTTTATTTTGCATCCCTCTCTTGATAATTTCTAGCATCCTGTTTGCTTTTTTGGCTGCCGCTGCAAACTAGGCAAAAGATTTCAGCTTATAGTCTACAGTGAGGGGCATTATCGAACGCAAACGCCTATCTCCATGGGCGTCTATATCCGAAAACGGGTACGTGAAGATGCGGGACAGACCGTATTTTTGAAAAAATGGACGTTTTTCAGCTGGGCATTTGTTTTTTTTAGCGATAATAGAAACTAAAACCGCCCAGCTCAAAAACGTCCTAATCTGAGCCATTTGGTCATGGGAGGGGCCAGGATTCTTAGTACACTGGCCCCCCTGATATGCCAGGACACCAACTGGGCACCCTAGAGGTCAGTGCGGTGGCCTTCATAAAAAGCTCCCACATGCATAGCTCCCTTACCATGGGTGCTGAGCACCCAACCCCCCTCCCCCAAAACCCACTACCCACAAATGTACAACACTACCAAAGCTCTTAGGGGTGAAGGGGGCACCTACATGTGGGTACAGTGGGTTTTGGAGGCCTCCCATTTACCAGCACAAATGTTACAGGTAGGGGGGATGGACCTGGGTCCACCTGACTGAAGTGCACTGCGGTACCCACTAAAAGTGCTCCAGGGACCTGTATACACGCAGGCCTCTAGGACTTGTTGCTGCTATATAACATTGGCACACCTGTTGACACTTGAAGACTAATCTCTCCGAAAACGTCCTTTATTGGAATAAGCACGCTTACTCACAGTTAACTGCAGATCAGAGGTTGTGCCCCACTGGCAACGAGTCTCCCTGGTACTGAGATTAGCAGTAGGTCAGAGCTGGCAGAATGGTGTACAATGCCCTCTTTCAGCCACATTCAAGGTAAGAACTAAGTTCTGTAACGTGGCTAACACGTGAAAGGGATCTAAAACTGGCTTACAAAAATGGCCACTACTACCTCATGGACTACCGGAAACAAAACAGGGTACACTGTGACCCAGTAAGCAGGGGGAAAAGCACCAGGGGAGTAGAGCCTACCAACTACCAATACCCTACACCAGGGGTGTGCTGGTAAATATTTAACAACAGGCTCTTTCTCCGGACGTAGCCAGCTCTGCAATTGGAAGGGCCAGGGGTGGCCGGGGGGAGCAACACTTGCCTCTTTCTCCTCCCTCCCTTTGTGCGGGCACGCTAGGCATACCTTTGCTGGCAGCCAATAAATGGACTGCCACCACTCCCAACATCTTGCTCTGAGCAGCATGCTGGAACTTCTCACACATGCTCAAGAAGTCCCAGCCTGCTGCTCAGAGCTGGAAACAAGGAGCGGGGAGCAGCAGTAGTCTATTTACTTGGCTGGCATGGCTCAGCATCCCCACCAGCAAAGTAACCCACATTTTGGGAGCCAGTTGTTAAAGTAGCCATGGAGGGCCCTACTTTAACAACCGGCTCCCAAAAGTCTTAAAAACTTAACAACCGGCTCTTGCGAGTCTGTAAGAGCCTGCTCCAGCACACCACTGCCCTACACCCACCACAATGCATTGCTGATGTGACTCTGCAGTGCGCATAACAGAAAAGTTGTCACACTCACCCGAGACCCACATCAGAACCAGGGAAAGGCTGTCACAGGATAGAACACATTCTGCTGTCATGGAGGTGGGTACGGTATTTGAGGCTGGCATAGAGGCTGGGAAAAAAGTTTTAAAAGTGAGTTTTGTTTGGTGGGAGGGGGTTAATGACCACTGGGGGAGTCCGGGGAGGTCATCCCAGATTCCCTCCAGTGGTCATCTGGGCAGTTTGGGGCACTTTTTTGGGACTTGTTCGTGAAAAAAAAGGGTCCAAAAAAAGTGACCCAAAATCACAGTAAAAACGCCTTTTTTTTATTATCAGCTAAAGACGCCCATCTCTCCTCGGCCAATAACCACGCCCCAGTTCCGCCTTCACCATGCCTCCAACACGCCCCCGTCAACTTTACCCGTTTCCGCAACGGATTGCAGTTGGAAACACCCAAACTTGGCTTTCGATTATACCGATTTGGGTCGCAATATAGGCGTTTTTCCTTTCGATTATAAGCAGGATTGACACCTAGGTCGTTTTTTGAGTGCTGACTCCTAAAGTGGACCCTAGCATTAGATAACTGATTTGGATTATTCTTCCCAATGTGTATCACTTTACATTAAATTTCATCTGCCATTTGGATGGCCAGTCTTCCAGTTTCCTAAGCTCTTCCTGCAATTCTTTACAATCTGCACGCATTAACAGTTTTGTGTCATCCGCAAATTTAATCACCTTGCTCGTCGTTCCAATTTCTAGATCATTTATAAATATGTTAAATAGCACCAGACCCAGTACAGATCCCTGCAGAACTCCACTATTCACCCTCCTCCATTGAGAGAAATGGCCATCTACTCTCTGTTTTCTGTCCAGTAACCAATTCCTAATCCGCAGAAGGACATTGCCTCCTATCCCATGACTTGTTAATTTTCTTGGGAGTTTCTCATGAGGAAATGAAAATCTAGATACGCTACATCAGCCAGCTACTTTTATATACACTTAAATTTATAGAATACTGCTATTCATTTGGCTAAGTGTACACTTACATTCTAAAATGGCTTAACGTGTAATTGTTAGGGGAGCAGTTCCCATGGGAGAGGCAGGGGTGTGTCAGATAAGGCTACAATTTACCCGTTCTGTTTACAGAATACTGTAACTGTGTAAATGCCATATTTAGGCCTGCACACTCAACGCCAGCCATAGATCTGGTGTAATTGTGTGCACCTACATTTAGGCTCAGCAATGCCAGTTTCAACTAGTATTCAAAAAGAACGCTTCTAGTCCTAAGGGTTTTGATAATGTAGGCTCACTGTGAGGCCTATACAGGCCATGTTACACAACTGCCTCCTTCATGTCCAGTTATTGGGATGATTAGGATTGCTGAGCTATCAAATCTTTGGGGGGGGGGGGGGGGGGGAAGACATAAGACTAAAGGTTCATCTAGGGTACCCAATACCCTGGCCAGCCTTGTACACAGGTAAAGCCAGGGAAGAATGAACGACTCCATTGATGTGGCTTTTTAAAATAAATGTAAAGAATGCACAGCGTAATTGCAGTGCGCAGCTTTTCAGCTGCAGTAAAAGCAGGCAGTTGCGGGGGGAAAAAGGTATAACTTGGTCAAGGGGTGAAAAATTTCGTACATGAAAGTTTATACAACTACAGCCGTAGGCTCACACACCAACTTTCCACCATCATTTTAAAGGTGGTGGGAAAGGTATGCATGCGCCAATATTATAAGCCAATATTTAAACACATATAGCTGGGCTTACTAATGTGTCCCAGTGTTAATGCACTTTCTCCTGGATTCTATAAAGGGCGTGGATCCCAGATCAGCAGCCAAAGTCATTAGTTAATGGACTGTAATGATTTAATTATTGGAGTTAACAAGCACTTGGCACTAATTAAGATTTGGGTGCTAATCTGGCTGCATGCTATTCTGTAACAATCGCGCCCATCTCAAAAGAGGGTATGGGCAGAGCATGGGTGGCTGAGGGGCATTCATAAAAGATGCATACAGTGTTACAGCATAGCGAGAATCTGTGCCCAACTTGCATGGCAGGATTTACACCAGGAATTCAGTGCTCAATGCTATTCTATAAAGGGGGCTCATCCTAGAACTCCCTATATTGATAGATTTCACCCCCTTTATTCGTACCTAAGTCCCATTGCATACAATGGGACTTGTGATAAAATGATGTAAGTTAATGTGATACCAGAAGTTAGTAGCACAGCTGATGGTTAAATGGGCACTGGCTAGATTTGCACCAGTTGTGCACTCTATTGAAAATATATTCCTTCCTCCGTGGCACCACCATTTACTAGAGGAGAGCACCTCACTCCTCTTGGTTTTTGTTGTAAGGAAGACAGCTCACAAGGAGAAAACAGACCTCTGCCTGAGATTCACTTATCTTCCCTTTCTCCCAGAGACCTTGGGATTGAGGCTTATTTTTCTCTTTCTATATGTTGGTAACTCATACTGTGCATTCATAGAAGTCACTGTCAAGAGGGTGACCTTTAAATCGTGCAGGCTGACAAGTGGGCAATTCAGATATAGCACTGATTCATCCTATTAACTATACTTTTTATATGGTGTGGTAGTGTTTTGCGGTGACTGTGGGTGGACAGTAGAAGTGCTGACATCAATAGATGTAAAATAGAACAGATTTTGTCTTCTTTTTTTTTTTTTTTTTAGTACACCAATTCAACAGTTGCTTTTAAAACAAGTCAAAAAGTGAATGCTTACAACATGGCACAGCAACTCATTTCACAGGTGACTCCGCTCTTCCAGTAGGTTTGCTGGTTGGGGTAGGGGGAATAGAATGAAATCTGGGTAGAAAAGTGAGACCTCAACAAGAGACTTTGATATGACATTTTAACCAAATGAGGCCACAGCCACAGGCCTAATCTCTTCCAATAGGATCTATGTGCCCGACATATGGGCAGACAGAAACATCAATAAGTCCGGTTGAGGAAATTTTTACTCTACTTGAATATCTCTCCTTGAGCTAGCAGTGAAAATTGTGAGCTAAATAACATAAAATATAGGGCATTCACAGAAGATCCCTGGAACACACAAGGGTGAAGCTGGAAATCAGGCACGGTTGGGGCTCAGGTAAATAAACTGGGCACAGCAGATAGGCCCTGTGCTCTTTACCAGCCATTGGTGTGCAGGACATCATGGCTTGGAGAAGCCAAATGTATCATAAACATATGGCATCAGGGGGCCATGAGGTAGCCAAAGGACAATAATCCCTCCTACCACCAACTTCATACATCACATAAATAATCCAGACAAAAAAAGCAAACAGGATGCTAGGAATTATTAGGAAAGGGATTGGAAAGTAAGACCGAGAATATTCTAATGCCTCTGTATCGCTCCATGGTGCAACATTACCTTAAATATTGCGTTCCGTTCCGGTTCCTGTATCTCAAGATATTGCAGAATTAGAAAAGGTTCAAATAAGAGTGACCAGGGCCGGTCTTAGGAATTGCGGGGCCTTGTGCAGACCAGTTCGCTGGGCCCCCCCCCCCCACCCCCCCACCCAGCCCCTTGTTGACAAGGTATGTTTTAAACATTTTCTTTTATTTCAAATAAAGACAAATCAAGCAAAACTTGTTTGCAAAAACTAATTCAAACATGAAACATGCTATACTAGGGAACCTTTGGGTTTAAAAAACAAAACCATGTGCACTTAAGGACTAGATAAATGAATTAAAACGAATCTCCTTAATATGTAATACTTGGTAGCAATAATGAAACAGTGATTGAATATTCAGATAGTAAGCAGCCTGAGCCAACAGATTTATTTTCCACTGAACATAATTAACTTTGTATGAACTTGGCTGCTACATAGTGTGCTGAACTGGACAATGTTGGCACATTTAGCCACATCCTTTTACCAGCCATGGCGCATATAAACAGTAATCATTGAAAATATTACACCAGTACAGGAGAAGAAAAATAACTTGTTTTTTTTTCCTTATAAATAATTTCTGTGGGGAGATCACGTGGTGCAATGAGCTGAGCAGATGCGTTTTGCTGCAGCTCGAGGGCCCTCACCTTGAACTTACATTTGCATCGCTTTATTAGCGGTTTGAAATCGATCGCTGGCCGCGGCGAGACTATATGGACAAATATATAAATAAAACTCCAGTCGGAATGGCGCTGCGCACTGGGAAAAAGGAAAAAGAGAAGAGTAAAGTGCCTACCCCGGAGTTCAAAATGGCGGGCGAACCGCTACAGGCTGACCCGGTTTTTTCAACATCTCAACTTGAACAATTGACAACGGCGGTAGCGAGGGCCTGGCAGCCTAAATGGGACGTTCTAGAATCTAAGATAGACGCCTACCATACCAAACTAGAAGGATTGGAGACACGTATGGAAGATCTGGCAACAAGGGTCTCGGCCCTAGAAGACGATTCACAGGGATACAGCGCAGATATTCGTGAAATAAAGCAACAACTCCGGGAACACGCAGATAAACTAGATGACCTAGAAAATCGTTCCCGGAGAAGCAACATACGAATTGTGGGTATCTCAGAGAATATTCCAGATAGAAATTTAGTGACATTGCTTACAGATTGGTTAACCAAAGAACTAGCACTGTCAGACTCGCTGGGGCCCTTGGTGCTTGAGCGCGCGCACCGCGTGGGACGTAAAAATGATACCCAGACAAGACCACGAGTGATAGTGGCGCGGATACTTAATTATCGCCACAAATTGGAAGTTCTAAATGGATTTAAGATCCGCAGAGGAGATTTAAAACACGAGGGGCGACCAGTACTTATGTTTCAGGATTACTCCGCCGGGGTCCAGGAACAACGGAAAAAATTTCATCAAATATGCGCAGCATTAGCGCAGAAACAAGCTCGCTTCATACTCCAGTATCCAGCATTGCTGAAAGTCTCACTACAAGGACAATGGCGCTTGTTTAAAACTCCAGAGGAGGCTAAAGTTGGATTGCAGGAACATGGCATCTCTGAGGAGGACTGAGGGCACATTTAGATCTGGCTGTGAGGCAGCGATTTAATATAAAATAATTACAGTAAGTAAGAAGTTGCATGTTGAATGGAGGTGAGGGCTCCCTGCTAATCAGGTGATCTCGAGCCGAAACCAGGCTTTGGCCCGGCAGATGGCTAAGGGTTGGACAGAGAGGGGGGAGTTTAGGGGGGGGGGGGAAACCAGGGAATGGGTTAAATAAAGAAGTTAGAGGTACCAAAAGTTTGGGCAGGAGGCAAGACGGGGTCACAGGAGTTTACAAAGGGGCCAATATTAAAGGGGATAGATGGAATGAGAGAACCTGGAGCTGGGGGGACCATGAAAATCTCAGGGGAGGGAGTAGAGCCAAAACAATGAGGGGTAAATTTGAAGAGGACAGCAAAATTGGACTTTATGACCACTAGAATAATATCCTGGAATGTTGGTGGCATAAGCTCCCCGATTAAAAGATCCAAAATTCTAACTACGCTAAAAAGGTATAAAGCTGACATAGCATGCCTACAAGAAACACGCCTGACAGACAGAGAGCACCTTAAATTACAAAAATTATGGGTTAGAGAAGTGTTTGCGGCCCCTCCTCAGGGTAGGAAAGGGGGAGTCGCTGTATTATTTCGTAAAGGACTGCCATATAAGGCTACAGTGCTGGAAAAAGGATCCAAAGGAGATTTCATTTTACTAAAAGTATGGATGTCAGGGAGGGATTTGTTGTTGTTGGTTCTCTATGGGCCTAATAACTTTGATGCAACATTCTTTAAAACTCTAGCTGGGAAATGTTTGCAGAGTGGGGGAGGAAACTTGATAGTAGTGGGAGACTTTAATGCAGTAATAGACCCCCTTCAGGATTGTACAAACACTGTGGCTTCTCAGTACCGAGGAACAGGGGCTCGAGAATTCCAAACTTTTAACAGAACCCTTGATCTGGTAGATCCGTGGAGGATATTACACCCCGGAGAGAGCGATTATACGCACAGATCAAGGGCTCATGGCACGTTTGCTAGAATCGATTATATCATGTTAGCTCGCTCTCTTTTTCACCTGGTAGACACAGCAGTCATTGGCCCAGAGGTAATATCGGACCACTCTATAGTGTGGGTGGACCTCAAACTTACGCCAGACCCAGGAGGGGGGACAGGGTGGAGATACCCAGCTCATTTGCACTTTGACCCTCATTTGCGGGAGCATATACAGAAAAGCTGGGGACAGTATATAGAAAACAATAAAATTCATGCAGATACCCAGCCTGAACTATTTTGGTCAGCTTCCAAGGCAGTTTTACGAGGTGCTATAATAGCCTATTGCAGCGTCAAAAACAAAAGGAAAACAGCTAGCATACTACTATTAGAGAGGCAGTTACAAAAAGCCAAAAGAGGACATTTGCGCCACCCCACGGCCACCACTCTAGAAAAATTGAAAGTCACCCAAATAGCATTAAATAGCTTGCTTCATGAGAGAGAAATGAAATCAGCTTTGTTCTACAAGTACAAGCTGCAGAGATTTGGAAACAGGACAGGTAGAATGCTGGGACGTCTAATAAAAAATGTAGGTGCGCCAAGAGTGGTGACCTCACTCAAAGATTCCAAGGGTAACCTCATCACAGACAGCAAAAAGATAGGGCAAACATTTACAGAGTACTTTAAAGACCTTTATCAGGCAAACTCGCCCCCCAATGAACAAAAAATGCGAGAATATTTACAGAAGATAGGCCTTCCCAAGCTGACGGAGGAGCAGTTGGCGATCTTAAACAAACCCCTAGCACTGTCTGAGCTACAAAAAGGGATTAAAACTTTAAAACTGTGGTCAGCGCCAGGCCCAGACGGGTTATCCGGGGAATACTATAAAACCTTACCAGGGGAAGCACTGGCGGCACTCTTGGAGTACTACCAGGAGGTCATTGAGGAGGGAAGTTTCCCAAGATACGCCAACACAGCGCTGATAACATTAATCCCAAAACCAGGGAAGCCCCTCGATAAAGTTGAATCTTATAGGCCGATATCTTTGTTAAACGTTGACATAAAGATACTGGCAAAAATGATGGCAGAGCGTCTGGCGCAATGCTTGCCATCGCTGGTAGGCCCAGAACAGGTGGGGTTTGTGAGAGGCCGCCAGTCAGTTCACAATGTTAGAAAGACTGCTGGCTATAGCGTCCAGTCAGCAAGTTGAGGTGCCCACCTTGATCCTGAGCCTAGATGCCGAAAAGGCCTTTGATCGGGTCGGGTGGGACTTCATGTTTCAAACGTTAAAAGTAATGGGCCTGGAGGGATGGTTTATGCAAGCTATAAGAACACTCTATGAACAACCTCGAGCGGGAGTACTAATGAATGGCATTAGAGAGCCGGAGTTCCAGATCGGGCGGGGTACAAGACAGGGATGCCCCCTGTCCCCATTGCTGTTCCTCTTGTCTCTGGAACCCCTGATACGGACGGTCCTCGCAGCTCCAGATCCACAGGGGGTCACACTGGCGGGTCACACCATAAAGATTTTAGCTTATGCAGATGATTTGTTGGTGGTAGTGAGGGAGCCCACTAGAACGTTGAGGAAACTGTTAGAGATTATTGAGATATATGGGGGATACTCAGGCTTCCGATTAAACCTGCATAAATCCACTGCCCTCCCAGCGTTCCCGGAGGTGCGCACGACATGGCCTGGGACCTTCCCTCTGCAGTGGGCACAGACCTCACTGAAATACCTGGGAGTGTTGATCCCCATGGACCTGTCCAAGCTTTATGAACAGAATGTGTTGCAGTTATTACGAGAAACCAGCAAGCAGTTGCTAGCCTGGGGGCCACTACCGCTTTCCTTGCTGGGACGGATTGCTCTGGTCAACATGGTCATAGTCCCCAGGTGGCTATACACGTTTCAAACTCTCCCATTATTCCTAAAGAAGACTGACGAACAAAGGCTGATAAAAATCATACAGACTTTTATATGGAAAAAGAAAAGTCCTCGACTTCCTTACTCTACATTGTGTATACCGAAAGAATATGGCGGTCTGGGACTCCTGAACATTAAGTACATGACTGTGGCCAGTGGTATGCGCCACATAAATGACTGGTTTAGAGACACACAAGACTACACAAACACGTCCTTGGAGCTGCAGATATACCCTGGAACTCATTTCAGTAGCTACTTGCACACAAAAGGTTCCCATATACCTTACATATTGAGAAGAACTGGAATAATGGGAGCAGCAAAAGCAGTATGGAAATGGATTTGCAAGCTTCATAAGTTCTCGGCAAAAACCACTCCGTATTTATCAATATGTGGAAACCCAGACTTCAGGCCTGGCCTACTCTACCCAGCATTCCAGCGATGGAGGCGGAAAGGGATGGTGTTTTTATCCCATGTTATCACCTCGGAGGGAAAGCTCAAGTCGTTTCAAGAACTGCAGAAAGAATTTGCATTACTTCCAACAGATAAATTCCATTACCTCCAGCTGAGACACTATGTACAGTCCCTGCCATGGGAGGACCTAGCAGAGGATGTTCAGGAGGAGTTGGCATCGGCCTTTTCTCTGGCGGCACAACAAAGGGTCCCACTTAAATTTCACCACAGACATATCAGAGATACTGCTGAAGAATTAGATTATGCTAAAATGTTGGACATGTGGCAACAGGACATACAAATAGATCTGACGGTCTCACAATTTAAAGCGCACATCCTAGCGATATGCAAGCAGTCTATTTTAACTTCGCATTGGGAAACCCAATATAAAATTGCGCTCCGTTTATACATTTCTCTGAGAAGAGCCTTCCACATGGGACTTTCCCCCTGGGGGGAGTGCCCTAAGTGTGGGGGAGATGGAGCCACACTGGGACACATGCTCTGGACTTGTGGGGGCTTGGTTCGTTTTTGGACAAACTTGACTCAATGCATTTCAAAAATCTGGAAGACAGATTGGAAATATGACTCTGCCCTACTACTGGGGCGTCCAAAACTTATACATCCTGTCCCGACGGGGTTTGTAGTCTTCGTTCAGAAATCTATCATAGTAGCTAAACAAGTGATACTAGCAGAATGGATGTCCCGACAAGATCCCACTTACTCCCAGTGGCGGACACGTATGATAACATTGTTGAGAATTGAAAGATTGGGAGTAGCAGACTTCAAATCCAAAGCTGGACAACAATTTCAGAACATCTGGAGCCCTTTCCTCAATACAATGACCCCGGCTGCCAGAAGCAGACTTGTTAATTATTAAGGGTACCTTAGTGTTTGCATAAGTAGGGCGGGAGGGATAAAGGGAGGGAGGGGGATATAAGATAGGATGGGGGGATAGGGAGGGGAAGGGTAAGGAAAGGGAGGGTGTTGGTAGGGGGGGATGTTGATAAAAACAAGTCTGTGATAATTGCGTTATTGTAATGTCAATATTTTTCTGCAATAAAAACGATTAAACATAAATAATTTCTGTAAGCTGTTACAGTTCCAGTATACCCAAAATGACACAAACCAAATTAGCATACAGATTCTGCATGCAGCACAATACCAGAAAAACACAACATTGCTATACATTGCAAAATAAGACAGCAGATGTAAATTCTCAAATTGGACATATTCCAAACACTAAAATTAAAATAAAATGATTTTTTTCTACCTTTGTTGTCTTGTGACTTTGTTTTTCTGATCATGTTGGTCCCAGTCTCTGATTCTGCTGCTCTATATCTGCTCCCTTAACTCCACTTCCAGGGCTTCCTTTCCATTTATGTGTTTCTTTTTCATTTCTTGCCCTACATCCATAGGTAAAAGCTGGGTCCTCCGCGGACTTGACTGGAAGAGGTATAGAGTGGACCCACTATTTTCTCCAGCCATGTGCAGTTTTTCTCCTCTTTTCCCTTTCCCTCATCTCCATCAGTATGCATCTCCTTCTTCTTCTTTCTTCCCTCCCCTCCATCCATATGCATCTCCTTCCTCTCCAAGGATGGAGGAGAGGGAAGAGAGAGGAAGGAGATGCATATTATCTCCTTCCTCTTTCTTCCCTGTCCTCCATCCATGTCCAGCATTTCTCCTCTCCTCCATCCATGTGCATCTCCTTCCTGTCTTCCCTCACCTCCATCCATGTCCAGCATTTCTCCTGCCCTCCCCTCCCCTCCATCCATCCATGTCCAGCAACTCTCCTCTCTCCCATGCCCTCCCCACCCATCCATGTCCAGCAATTTTCCTCTGCCCTCCCCTCCCATCTATGTCCAGCGATTCTCCTTTGCCCCCTGTCCTCCCCTCCCATCAACATCCAGTGATTTTCCTCTGTCCCCCACCCTTCCATCCATGTCCACCATTTCTCCTCTCTCCCCTCCCCTCCATCCATATGCATCTCCTTCCTGTCTTCCCTAACCGCCATCCATGTCTAGCATTTCTCCTGCCCTCCCCTCCATCCATCCATGTTCAGCAACTCTCCTCTCTCCCCTGCCATCCCCACCCATCCATGTCCAGCAATTCTCCTCTGCCCTCACCTCCTATCCATGTCCAGCGATTCTCCTTTGCCCCCTGCCCTCCCCTCTCATCCACATCCAGTGATTCTCCTCTGTCCCCTGCCCTCCCTTTTCATCCACATCCAGTGATTCTCCTCTGTCCCCTGCCCTCCCCTCCCATCCCACCCATGTCCATGCATTTAGTGAAGGGAAATCTTACCTCACCAATCTACTACATTTCTTTGAAGGGGTGAACAAACATGTGGCTAAAGGTGAGCCAGTTGATATTGTGTATCTGGATTTTCAGAAGGGTAGTTAGTGGGGTTCCCCAGGGGACCACTGCTTTTTAACATATTTATAAATGACCTAGAGATGGGAGTAACCAGTGAGGTAATTAAATTTGCTGATGATGCAAAGTTATTCAAAGTCGTTAAATCGCGGGAGGATTGTGAAAAATTACAAGAGGACCTTACGAGACTGGGAGACTGGGTGTCTAAATGGCTGATGACGTTTAATGTGTGCAAGTGCAAAGTGATGCATGTGGGAAAGAGGAACCCGAATTATAGCTACATCATGCAAGGTTCCATGTTAGGAGTCACGGACCAAGAAAGGGATCTAGGTGTCGTCGTTGATGATACGTTGAAACCTTCTGTTCAGTGTGCTGCTGCAGCTAAGAAAGCAAATAGAATGTTAGGTATTATTAGGAAAGAAATGGAAAACAAAACTGAGGATGTTATAATGCCTTTGTATTGCTCCATGGTGCGACCGCACCTCGAATATTGTGTTCAATTCTGGTTGCCATATCTCAAAAAAGATATAGTGGAATTAGAAAAGGTGCAGAGAAGGGCAATGAAAATGATAAAAGGGATGGGACAACTTCCCTATGAGGAAAGGCTAAAGCGGCTAGGGCTAGATGTGAAGCGTCTGTTCACGCTTTCCAAAAATACTAGGACTAGGAGGCATGCGATGAAGCTACAATGTAGTAAATTTAAAACAAATCAGAGAAAATCTTTCTTCACTTAACGTGTAATTAAACTCTGGAATTCGTTGCCAGAGAATGTGGTAAATGTGGTTAGCTTAGCGGAGTTTAAAAAAGGTTTGGCCAGCTTCCTAAAGGAAAAGTCCATAGACCGTTATTAAATGGACTTGGGGAAAATCCACTATTTCTGGAATAAGTAGTATAAAATGTTTTGTACTTTTTGGGGATCTTGCCAGGTATTTGTGATCTGGATTGGCCACTGTTGGAAACAGGATGCTGGGCTTGATGGACATTTGGTCTTTCCCAGTATGGCAATACTTATGTACTTATGATTCTCCTCTGCCCTCCCCTCCATGTCCAGTGACTCGCCCCCAACTTACCCCCCCCCCCCCCGAGTTTCAGTTCCCAACCCCAGCCCCACCTGTGCCCTCAATTTCCACAGCACTCCTTTCCTTCCAGCCGCCCTGTGTTTAAAAAGTCGCAGCAGCGGTAGCAGCGAAAAAGCAGGCTCGCCTCTACCCTTTAAGCCTTTCCCTTCTCTCTCAGTGTGCACTGTGCCACCTTTCTCTGATGCAATTTCCTGTTTCCGGTTTCCACAAAGGCGGCACAGTGCATGCTGAGAGAGAAGGGGAAGGCTTAAAGGCTAGAGGCGAGCCTGCTTTCTTGCTGCTGCTGCTGCCGCTGCCGCCATTTCAACTTGCATTGTCCCGTATGGACTAGAAGGAGGAGGAAGAGAGGCTTGACTGCCCTCTTATCATCTGGCACAGAGGAACAGCAACAGGCTCGTGGTATCAGATTAACAGGTAGGAGTAGGAACCAGCACAGAAACAGGTTTAGTTAGAGGCTGGTAGGGGCAAGCCTGCAGGGGAACCAAAGACCATGAAAATAGCCAAACTGGATCAGACCAATGGTCCATCTATACCAGTATCCTGCTTCCACCAGTGCCTATTCAGGTCAAGTACTGTGAGACGTGTAATCATGTCTAATTATTTACTTTTTCAGAACCAATTAAAGGTATGGCTCTTTAATCAAATGTATGAATAATGTTGAGTTTTGTTTTATCACATTGATGTAAATGTTTAGTGTATTGTATTATTTCATTTTGTATTGTAACAACCTAATTTTTTATACATAGTAGTATATCAAGTTAATGGAATGGAATAATTATGGACGCATACAAACATTTTATTAGAATCTGTTACGGGCGTTTTTAAGGTAATATAATTTCATCCAAAATGTTTATGGCTTTATATGTCATTTAGATGTTATGTTTACATTTTAAAATTTGTTTTTTAACATTTATGGGTTTTACTGTTTTTAACGATCGGTATATGTGAATTTACAGTTAGATATGTACATACATGTATATTATTAAATTGTTTATATTTGATGTAGACCCCTGATGCAGGCGCTGCGCGCAGAAACACAGACCATGTCGGGTCCATTCAAGGATTGTTTTATCCAAGTACATAATTAAAAGATTTTTTGACCTTTTTAGAGGGCCCCTGGTACTTTTTGTTTTTCTTTCTTAATTTTTACATCTACATTTTTCTGTCTCTTTACATGCCACATGGACAACTGCTCAAAGACGATTTGTTCCTCTCCCCCCCCCCCCCCGCCCCCCCCCCCCCCACCATACTGATTTTACTGTCAATGGGCTCCACAAACAACTAGCTCTAGGGACTGTGTACTTTAGCATTGCTCATCTGCCAGCAAAAGCTATCCAAATAGCATGTAGTGGCTGTTCTTTCCACCAGTGGCATAGGTACAGGGGGCCATGTGGGCCTGGCCCCCCAAATTGGCTCTGGGGCTCCTGGTTTGGCAGGTGGGGATCCCCAACCCCCACCAGCTGAAGCATTTGTCCCACGCTGGTCTCGCTGCATTGCCTACCCTGCTCTTTTCAATTGTGCCGTGCACGCTCGTTTTAGTGAAACTGAGCATGAACGACACTTTGCACATGCTCAGTTTCATTAAAACGAATGTGCACAGCGCAACTGAGAACAGGACAGGCTATTTGAGACCAGCGTGGGAAAAAATGCTTCAGCTGGCGGGGGTTGGGGACAACTGCCAGCCAAGGTACCTTTGTGCAGTGGCGGGGGGGGGGGCAGAGGCGGCAGTGGGGGGGCGGTGAGGTGGGCCAAAATGTCCCCCACACACACACTTTGGGCTCTGGCCCCCCCTCACATCAAAGTCTGGCTACGCTTCTGCTTCCCACATGAACCCCAGATGGAAGATGGTGATCAACGTAGGAAAAATAAAAAGGGGCCCATGCGCAAAAGTTTGCCCAGCACCCCTTAAGTGATTAAAGTAAACAGGATGACCAAACTGAGGAGTCTTTCATTCCCTTGAGATAGGGGCAGAGTCATGGGTGGACCATGGCCTCTCCACTTTAGAGTCAGGAGCAGCAGAACAGGCGAATAAGAGGAGACATTGAGATGATGTCAACCTCCACTCTGCCTATTTCCCACCCATGTTTACCTCAGGCCTCACCAAAAAATCAGACCTGGCTACACCACTACTTTGATAAACTATAAATCAGGGTTGAGATACCCAGAACTGCTAATAACTTCTTTATAAGAATAGCCCTGTTTCCGGGATGGGTGTCTCCTATGCTTCCGTCGGCTTTACTGAACGGGTGTAAGCACACTTCTGATGCGCGGAAAGGATGTAAATAAAGAAGGATGGAGAAGCACTGTGATTAATACTCCTGTGTTCCTGTTATAGATCCCTGCTGGCCTGTGATCCTGAAGCAGAAGCAAAACATTGGCCATCGTCGATCACAGTCGGGGCCTTGGGAAGAATACAAAGACCAGTTAAACTAAGCTAAGTTCTTCTACTTTAACTAAATCTATGACTAGTGAGCAGCTTAGTTATTCCCTAGAGGTTTTTGCCGATGATGAGTGAGTCCCGCTCCCGTAAGACAGCATAAAGGTCTAGGAGCCTCTCGAGGCTTTTCCTCTACTAACACAGAGTATGTATTCATTGTCTAAGAGAACCCCATTAATTGGTTACACCACTACTTTGAAACCAATGTGGATTTGATATTGTCTCTGGAAGCCACGGTGCCTTAGCACTGTGTAGAAGTAGGGGAACCCCATGGATACTGCTGAACTCATGAATTAACCTAGGGAAATCAGAAGCAGACAAAGTTGCTTCCCACAAGCAGATTCCCTAGATTCAATGTGATGACAGAGACACCCCCTCCCATATAACTGTAAATTGTAAGTTTTATGTTAAAATGTACCTGCTGTACACCGCCTTAGGTGAATCTGTTCATGAAGGCGGTTAAGAAATCCCAATAAATACAAAAAATAAAATGTATAATACAACACAGACACCCCACCATATCTCCATGCAGAATGCTGGCAGAGACAGCCCTCCCCCATGCAGGGGCGTAGCCATGGGTGGGCCTGGATGGGCCCAGACCCAGCCACTTTCCCTCCAGGCCCGCCCATCCACATCCTTGCTCGCTGACGCTGTCGCTGCCTTTTCTCCCGCGGCTCCGCCGGGTAAGGCCTTCCGGTAGGCAGCATTCAGCGTAGCCTGCCTGTCCTTAATTCTTCTCCCCAGGCTCTGCTTCGCTGCATCGCTCCATCGTTCCCTGCATTCTTCTCGCTGGTCACGCAGCGCTGCCATTCACACAGGCAGCTGCGCTCCCCCCTACCACGTCCATCCGGTCCTAACAGGAAGTGCATCAGAGAGGACCGGATGGACGAGGCAAAGGGGAGCGCAGCTGCCTGTGTGAATGGCAGTGCTACGTGACAGGCGAGTAGAAGAATGCAGGGAGCGATGGAGCGATGCAGCGAAGTGGAGCCTGGGGAGAAGAATTAAGGGCAGGCAGGATTTGTACATGTGCAAAAATTGAGCACGCACAGGATAGAGCCAGTGGCTGACAGCTGTGGCTCGCAGACACTGCCACTGGCCACCCAAGAGGTAAGGTTCTTCAGCAGGGAGGAAGTCTTAAGCTGGCGGGGCTTGAGGATCCCTGCTAGCACAGGTATTTTGTTTACTTTGGAGGGGGGGGGGGCACAGGTAGGGGGAGGAGTGGAGATGAAATTTTTGGCCCACCCACTTTGGCCTTGGGCCCACCCTAAATCAGCTGTCTGGCTACGCTACTGCCCCCATGTCTGTATGCAGACTAATGACAGTGTCAAACCCCTCCTCCCCATCTCTATGCAGAATATTGGCATAAACTGCTCTTCCCCAACCCCATGTGATTCTCTCTGTGAATTGTTTCTGTTGTGTCAGTCACACAATCTTAAAGAACATGAATACAATTAGCTGCTCAGCACATTTTCCTATTGATTTTCTGTTTTTACGAAGCACTTTAGAGCCAGAGACATCTCAGCAACATGATCTTCATCAGGAGTGGTGCCACCCATGGGTACATTTCCCAGGAAAAGGACTCCAGAAACACAGCTATGGTCACGTCTCCTGGGCTACATGAATAACATCCTTGGCCCTGCTTTTCTTTCTAGCCTCCTGCCCTCGCCTCTCTTTTCATCTCTCACATTCCCCTCCAGCCCTCTCCCACCTTTCCCTGTTTTGGTTTTTTTTCCCTTCTCTCTTCACCCCAACCTGATTTTAAAAGACTTTTTAGACACTAATTATTCTTGATCATCATCTACATATTGTTGTTTAAATGATATCTATATGTTTATTATCTTACTTTAATACTGTTTGATTATACTCTACTGTAGCCTTCATACAGTTTTGTGTAAGCCACATTGAGCCTGCATCTACTACTACTACTACAAATCATTTCTATAGCGCTACCAGTCGTATGCAGCGCTTCACAATTGAACATGAAGAAAAGACAGTCCCTGCTCAAAAGAGCTTACAATCTAAATCAGGACAGACAGACAGGACAAATAAGGGATAGTAATAGGGCTTACAGATTATTGATAGTGAAACTTGATAGGGAAAATATAAGTTAAGTAACGCAGAATAATAGAAGATATAGGTGGGTAGAGATGTGCATCTAGCGGGAAAATGTGGGGTATAAATGTATTAAATAAATAAATAAATCTATAGGATTACCTTCACCTCACTCACAGTTCTCAACACTGGACCCCTAGAGTTCTCCAGCAGGGTTAGTTATCTGGCTCTGCACAATGTTATGAGATCTACATGCATCTGGTCTAAGAGACACCTAAGGTTCATGCTCTTAAGAACCATAGGTTCATCAGCTCCTAAGTACCAAAGGGGACACTTAACTCCATTCCCTCCCTCCCCCTCCAATCACAAAAGGACAACATTCAGTCTATGTGTCTGGCTCTACCTGAAACCTAGACCTGTGTGGGGTCCACAGAAAATAGCAAATTGCCTCTAACCCTGCAGCAGAGTTTTAGGATACCTTTCTTAGAGTCCATGTATTAAAAGGCAGGAGGCTTTGCAGTGCACACAGCTTAATGCGGCTTCTGCATATAATTTTGTGTGGTACCCTGGGGCCCTATGATCAAATGAGTTTTGTGTATGGCTACCTGTGCTCGAAGATTCAGGTAGGTATCGGTATATAGCTCACAGACATCTCATGATTATTTTATTTATTTATTGGGATTTATTAACCGCCTTTATGAAGAGATTCACCCAAGGCGGTGTACAACAGGTACAGTTTAACATAAAATTTGCAATTTTGTTAACAGCATAACAATAATAAAATTAACTAAGAATAAACATAAATACAATAAACTTGAAAACAGTAAATTGAAACCTAATAATAGACCTACTGTGAAACAGTGTCAAAAATATACACATTTATCCATTGGAATTCAAATACCAGAAATATAATACAACGTTAGCATAATACTGATACACCTAATAAGCATGCATTAGAACATTCAACTGACATAGATATGATGCTAAAGATTTTCTACAATAGCTTACCATATAACTGAAGGACCAAGGTATTAGATCTTAAAGCCATATGCAAAGATATGCACAAAAGATCTGAAGGCTGAGTGCAGAGTTTCCTAATGCTGGGGCTTTAATGCCAGGTTTGAGGAGGAGTAAATGGTTAACTCATTCTTCTGCAACCAGTTTTGCTGAAGATTTCATGTGTTTCTTCTCTTTGTGCACAAAATGGCATTCCAGTACGTCCACATAGGAAGCAATTCAATAAACTGCACCGAAAAACGAGTACTAGGCGCTATTCTGTGAAGGGAGCATGCTCTTTATAGATTAGCGTTCAGCGCAGATCCTGCGCCTAACTTTAAGGTGCCATACTTACGCCTGCTAAAAGCAGGTGTAAATGCTGGCGTGCTTCGGGCAAATTCTGTAAATTCATGCACAGAATTTTGGAACGCACCCGACATGCCCCTGGCCACACCCCCTTTTCTGATACGCACAATTGAAGTTAGGCGCTGTGCTTTATAGAATAACATGCAGTGAGGTGCACGTGCAAATTTGTAAAGGCCAATTAAGCTCAATAATTGGTTGTTAGCACCCAATTATTGATGTTTCTGAGATGCAGGCACAAAGATGGGCACAGAAATTTGGGCGCAATATATTGAATCCAGGGAATAATGTTAACACACGTAATCGGAAGTGGCCCAGCAAGATGCCGCCCCCCTCCCCTGGGCCAGGCCACAGTCTGGCATTTCTCCCCCTTCTTTCCTCCACCCCCTTTCCCATGTGTACCTTATTTTCCCATTTTCCAAAATGCCCACCTCTGAGGAAGCAGGAAGTTACATCAGAGAGGCGCAGTGGCGTACCAAGGGTGGCTCGGTCCACCCTGGGTGTCAGCAGGTGGGGGGGTGCTCCGCTGGCACCCCAGTCCCCACCTGCCTACCAGCTCTGTCGACAGATGACCCTCTTCTCCTGCCACCCGGCACCTGACCCAGCCTTTAAAACAAATCTGTGAAGCGGCAGCGCAGCGCCTCACGTCTGCTCTGCGTGTAAAGGAAGAAAAACCTCCTCATCGACCGGCCTTCCCTCACTGTGTCCCGCCCTCTAATGTAACTTCCTATTTCCGCGAGGGCGAGACACAGTGCCTGCTACCACTTCACAGATTTTTTTTAAAGGCTGGGTCAGGTGCCGGGTGGCAGGAGAAGAGGGTCGTCTGTCGACGCAGCTGGTAGGCAGGTGGGGACTGGGTCAGGGAGGGGGGCTGAGATGAGAGAAGGGGGGCTCAGATGGGAGAAGGGGATTCGGTCAGAGAGGGGGGGCTCAGATGGGAGAAGGGGGCTGGAACTGGGGTCTTAGAAGGGGGCAGGAGGGAGAATGGGGCTAAGCCTGGGGCAGGTGGGAGAATGGTTCTGGGGTTGAAAAGGATTGCCCTAATGCAAGGCATGTGGATGAAGGGGACTGGAACTGGGGGCTGAAAAGGAGGGTAGATGGGATAAGGGGGCCAGTACTTTAACTGAGGGCTGAAAAGGGGCAGGGGCTGAAACTGTGTGGACTGGGGGCTGAAAAGGGGACAGGGAGAAGTGACTGGGGCTGAAGCTCGGCACTGGTGGGAGAAAAGGGCTGGTGCTGAAACTGGGGACTGGTGTGGGAACTGGGGGCTAAAAAGGGGGGGCAGGGAGAAGTGGCTGGGGATGAAGCTCGGGACTGGTGGGAGAAAAGGGCTGGAACTGAAACTGGGGACTGATGGGATAGTGGGGCTGAAACTGGGGGCTGAAAAGGGGGGCAGGTGGGAGATGTGGGCTGGGGCTGGAACTAGGGACAGGTGGGATAATGGGGCTACAACTGGGGGCCGAAAAGAGGGGGCAGAGAGAGGGGACAGATTCTGGATGGAAGGGGGAGCAAGAGGGAGGGCAGACCCTGGATGGAAGGGGGAGCGAGAGGGAGGGCAGACCCTGGATGGATGGGAGAGGGAGGACAAATGGTAGATTGAAGGGGCAGAGAGAAAGAGCAGACAGTGGATGGAAGGGATAGAAAGGGCAAACAGTGGATGGAAGGGGGAGAGAGAAGGGGCAGAGATAGAAGGCAGATGTGGATGGAAGGGAGAGAGAGAGGGCAAACAGTGGATGGAAAGGGCAGGGAGAGAGGGCAGACATTGGATGGAGGGGACAGCAGAGAGGGCAAACACTGGATGGCAGAGAGAGAGAGCGAAGACAGATGCTGAATGGAAGACAGTGAAAAGAAGATGAGGAAAGCAGAAACCAGAGACAACAAACTGTAAATAAAATATTTTTTTTTAATTTTTTTGCTTTAAGATAAAGTAGTATTGTAGCTGTGTTAATAAATGTTTATAAATAGAACATGTTAGTCAAAATGTATTAAAATTAGTCCAATAAAAAGATTACCTTATCTTTTTATTGGACTTATTTTAATACATTTTGACTAACCTTTGAAGAACAAAACCCCCTTCCTCATGTCAGGATAGGATACTGTAACAGTACTATACTGTATTGTCCTGAGGAAGGAGGTTTTGGCCTCTGAAAGCTAAATATATTAGTTCAATAAAATGGTATTATTTTATTTTCGATATTTTCTATATTTGTTTTATTTCTATTTATTAATTTGTAAAGTGGTGATTGATATTTGTTAGTTTTTTTCAAATTTACATCTGCTGTCTTTATATTTTGCACAGTACTAGGGGACATTTTCTGTTTCTGTGGTGTTGCATTGTATGCAGACTCTGGCATCTTGGGGGTTCAGTTTAATTTTTGTCTAAATAGAAAGTTTATGATTACGTATTCTGTTGTGGATTAGGGTGGATCTGTGTTTGTGAAAAAGACAAGGCTTTCAGTTGGCATTGACTGTGCAGGATCGATGATCTGTACTATTCTGTCTGGTTTCATTTTACAATAGGTGAATTGATGTTCTACTGCTCACTGTAGTGTTTAAGATGCTTTCCTTTTCCTTGTGTGACTCGTAGAAATTACTGCTTATGGTATAGTAGAATTGCTCTATAGGTCCTGAGTGTTTTGTATTTTCGGTATGCCTAGTACTGGATTTTGGAGGGGGGTGTTAAAAAATGACCAACCCCGGGTGTCAACTACCCTAGGTACGCCACTGGAGAGGCGAGCCACAGTAAACAGAAGAGGCCGGTGCCAGCGGCAGGCAGAGTATGGGAATTGCTTCCACAGCCTTTTGATAAACGAGAAAAGAAGGTAAACTCGGGGAAAGGGGTGGGGGAAGAAAGGGGGAGATGCCGCTCCAGGAAGAGAGCCACTTGAGGCCCCTGCCTCAGGTGGCCTAATGGTAGGGCCGCCACTGCATGCAATTTCAAGTGCCAATGCAATTTCTGTGTGCACAGATATTGATGCTGCTGCTAGCATCCACCCATGTATGCATGCTTCTAGCGTACTCTGCCATGTTAGAACACAGTTTTTGCATGTGTCAGACTTGTGAGTTCTTGTTCCAAGTAGAGCGGTGCTGAGCCCGGTACTCGGACCAGGTTCTGCCTGGCGGCCGGACAACCCCGGGTTTCACCTGTGCTGACTGCCGTTCCCCAGAGGTTGAGCCCCTAGGTGCGGGCAGCCTGCAGGACTTATGAGACGGAGCTGGAAGCGGGGTGGTAAACATATTGGCCAGGCAGGCAGCAGACAAGAGAGTGATCCAGATAAAGGCAAAGTCAATAAGCAGGCAGCAGGCAGGGGAGTAATCCAGGAACAGGCAAACATCAGGCAAGAGAGTAATTCAGGCACAGGTAAAGTCAATAGGCAGGCAGCAGGCAAAAGAGTAATCCAAGTACAGGCAAAGTCAGCAACCAGGGACAAAGTAGAGAAGAAGCAAACTACTAAGCAAGTAACACCTACCAAAGTAGAAGCCGAAGCATGGAGTCCAGGAAGAGCTCAGCTAATAAAGTGCTGGGGTCTGACATCAGCAGGAACCAGCAGGGAGAAGGAGCACAGCCATAGGACAAGAGCAGGGGAAGGAGAAACCGGAAGACCAATAGGAGAGAAGCAAGGGAAGACAAAGGATGTTCCCACCAGAACTCAGCCAGCCCAGCACACACAGCTGACAGGGAAAGGAAAGCCAGGCATAGGGAGAGCAGACACGGGTGCGTGGAAGCAAAGCAATCAAGGAGCCTGCAACCACTGTCTCTCTGAACAAACCCAGAGAAGAACTACACACACATGGCTCAGGGCTGTGCCAGTCAAGTGTGTGTGTCGACAGGACCCCACGCAGCCCAAGGACGCTGCTTGCGTTGAGGTAGGGGACATGACAGCATGCAAGTCATTTGTATAATATTTGGTTATAACATTTTTTTACGCATACTTTAGAAAGCCGTATCCTGAGCTCTAACACACAGACCCCTTAGAAAGCAATTCTGCCTTATAAAGAGGTAAAAATATCACACTGTAGAGAATCTCTTTTTTTAACTTTTATTTTTCATGAATATGTATAACACATCAGAAACACATGAGCAATCGCTCAGCGCTAGTCTACACCTTTAGAGAAGATCCAATAAGAAAAGAAAAGATAATCAAAACATCAAGTACAGAAGCAAATAAAAAAGCAGTCAAACCATACTCCAGTTGAAATCATAAACAGCTAATGAGATGGCACAGCCACAGAGCTTTCATCGGGGATAACAGGCCTGTTTGCGGATGTAAATGCAGATAAGTTAGCCAGTTCAACAAATATATATTTCTTATCCTTAATAATACATTTGTGTGAGAAAACGTGCACCCATAATAATAAGAATTACAGGTTGATATAACACAAAAACTTTGCTTTTGGGTGTCTTTACAAACATCAGAAAAAATTCTAATGTGGAAATTCATAAAAGTTTCTCTACAGTATCTAAAGTATAATCGAAGCAACCAATCTCTTATCAACAACCAAGTCTAATTGTACTAATAGTGTAGCCACAGGTTGATTTTTCAAGTAAAGCAGTAACATCCAGGACATCCATTGTCTGGCCTTCCTCCCAGGGCTGCCGAGAGACTGGGCCGGGCCCTGGACAAGGTCGCCACCGCCGCTCCCACCCTCCATCCCCCCCCCCCCCGAGGTCGCCGCCGCTCCCCTCTCTGTCCGCCACCGGGCTGGGCCCCCTGCATTGAAATCACAGTGCCTCTCAGCTCCATGTGAAAGCGCTGCAGGCAGCAGGGCAGCAGAATGCCTCCCTTCAGCCCTCCTTCCCTCCTTGTGTCCCGCCCTCGCGGAAGTTACGTCAGACGAGGGCGGGACACAGGGAAGGAAGGAGGCCCGAAGGGAGGTGATCTGCTACCCTGCTGCCTGCAGTGCTTTCACATGAAGGTGAGGGGCGCTGTGATTTCAATGCAGGGGGCCTGGCCCGGTGACAGATGGTCGACGACGGAGGGCGGGTAGGACTGCGGTGCCGGTCCCCCCTTGGAGGCCAGGGCCCGGCGAATTTTGTCCCCCCTGCCCCCTCCTCTCGGCAGCCCTGCTTCCTCTTCCTTTATAATGTCTTTGATCCAACTTGGTATTGACATGCCACAGTACAATATACATATAGCAACCTCAGGGGTGAAGAACCTAGCTATTAAATTTGGATCCAATTTGTATAAGAATAAGGAAAAAGAACAATCATTTTTGTGGCTTACTTAGAGGTCCAGGGACAGGAGAAAAAGTGCATGGCTTAAGAGTAACACAAAGTCCTATCTCATTGTTCACTGTCCTCCCCACAGAAAAACTGGCAATAATGGAGAGTCATCTTTCCAAGCAGAGTCCCAACATAATCAGATTAGAGGAGAATGGCCTTCTGCACATTACCTGCTGACACCATTCCCAGTATCTAGCTAACAAGATGTGGCTGGTGTGACTGCCATCTATCAACCCCCTAAGAACTGTGTTCTGAAAATTAATCCTCAACTCCATGGTGGGGGGGGGGGGGGGGGGGGAACCATATGACTTTAGAGCATATGGAAGGTGTGACTTGAGAACCAGCTCTGAAACACACAGGTATGATGACTATATGGTGGAGCCTTGATTTTATCCTTGAGCCCTGGGAACCATGAATACCCCAGCAGCACATCAAGAGAGGTTGTTGTGTCCCATTTCTAAAGAAGAGCTCAAGGGGTGATAAAAGGATCCTTCAGGTGGCTTGCTGGAGCTAGGCAATAAATTAAACTTGGCCCATCCACGCCTGATTCCTGAAACTTAATCTTGTTTGAATACAGTCATCATGTGCAACAGACTCAGAGAGGACAGTGCAACGACACAGTTTTGAAGGAATGGTTTTTCTATTTTCAGGCGTTTTCAGGGGAAGGCGGCCGGAGACTTAACAGTGTGATGGTACCTTGAAAGAGTGAAGCAAGGACTTAAAGAGAATGCTGATAAAACGTTGCAAGATAAGTTCATGTTTTTTTTAATTTTTTTTATTTATTTATATTTTGAGTTGTAGCACTATTTGATTAGTAATAGCACATTCACAAAATGAAAAAAAGAGAGTAGCCCGATGAAAGACGGGCTATGCCACTTGGCAATAGAAATGCAATTGCCTTAAAATAGTGGTTTCCACTGAGGGTACTCTTGAGAAAAAGTTTAAATAAATAGAAAGTAAAAAAAACAAATGCAGAAGTAATTACTTCCACATATGACTTTTTAATGTGTGGTTAAATTATCGGTGGCTATTCTAGTGTAGTAGCAGTAGTCTTGGTTCTTGTTCTACATATTCATTTTTTACCAAAGACTGTGGGATTGTTTGTGAATTTTCTGTTTTCAAAACATTGCTGCTTCTGGGTGTTCCATTTTTATGTCTCTCTTAGGTCTCTGCCCAAGAATGACTGAGAGATAAGGTTGGAAGGGGACCTTACGAAGTCATCTAGAAAAGAAAAAACTGAAAGGGTCTTCAAGAAATAATCAAGATAAAGCTGAAAAGGGTCCTCTGAGGTTATCTACAGCATCATAGAAAGAGAAGGCTGGAAAGGGTCCTCACAAAGTCTTCTATACAAAGAAGGAAAAGGCTAGACTGAAGAAGTCATCTACAGAGTCATAGAAAGACAATGCTAGAAAGGGTCCTCAAGAAGTTATCTACATGGAGAAAGACAGAGAAGGAACACGTCTTCAACATATCATCTAGACTCATAAAGAAAGGGCTGGAAGGGGCTTCAATAGGTTATCATCATAGAACGACAGAGCAGGAACAAGTCCTCAAAAAGTCACCTAGACTCATAAACACAGGTCTGGATGGGGGCCTCTTGAGGTCATCTAGACTTGGAAAGAAAAGGCTGGAAGCGGACCTTGGAGGGTCATTTAGATTTAGATAAACAGGACTGGAAAGGGGACTCAAGATCACCTTGCCCAGGGTTTCTCCAAAGTTAAGCCTCGAGGCCTTTTAATCAAATCTGGTTCTGGGTAGATACAGAGTTAATATTCATGAGATATATTAATATCTATTTGTAGCTAATTTTGCACATTTTGCCAAAAAAAACAAAAACAAAACAGACCTGATACAGAGTTCTAAGAACTAAGTATGCAAAACTCAAAATGTGGCCCAGTCCTCTCAACCATTTTCAAAAGAGGATGGTTTTCTGACCTGTCCTTAAAAAGGTCCACAAACAGAGTTCTATCAAAAGGCAGGGACAGGACTAGTGTTAAACATGTTGGGGCCCTGGGCAGAAATTTAGGAGGGTGCTCCAGATCCCATCAGCAGACTATATTTCTTTCATCTTCAGACAGGCTTCAGGCCTCCTGTAGCATGGACACTCAGGACAATTGACCTGTTCGCACCCCTCTAATGCTGGCTGTGGGCAGGGGGTTGGACATATAGGAGGTGCAGAGAGAGGAAGCCATGGAGCTATTCCCAAAACACAAGTATTAACTTTTCTTTAAAATCTAAAAATCATCTTTATTGAAAAATTTCAAAATAAACTCAACCCATCATAACAGAACAGCAAGTGAACAGGAACAACATGGTATGCAATTGAAAAACTCACTACCCTTTCACATTAACAACCATTAACTACCTTTCTCTCATAATCCCCCTCCACCAGTTACTTCTGTAAAGCAAAGTCAGATTGTGTTTAAGATCGTACTTCTCAGTCTTCAAGGAGTTCAGAAAAGGTTTCCGAATTTGAATGAATTGATTTTCTTCTCTCCCTTCCTGTAAACTGACATTCATTCCATTCTTTGTAGTGGTGACATGTAGGTGGACCTAGATGTATCCATTGAAGCAAGATGCAGAGATATTAACTTTTTTTATTGCCTGTTTTAATTTTGCTACAGCGTCTTTTCTTTCCCTTTGCATTCTCAAAGGTGCTATGGACAATCCTCCAAGATTGAAGGTTCTGGATTACTCCATTCTGTCACATGACCATCTGCCAGCTGTGAACACCTGCAGACTTATCTAAAACTGATACAAACACAATGAAGGTGACATGAATAACCAGACAATTATGTTTGACTTCAGTGTTTGACACTACGATAGAGTGATAACTCGTGGCGGATCGTGTAGTAGGTCCAAAATTGGCAGTTTGAGAAACAGTGTACATGCTGTAGCTCTACCATGTTTATTTATACATAGATGTCATAAACATCAGACTAATTTCTTCATCAACGTCCTATAAGACTCCTGATGCAGGCCTAATAGTCCGAAACATGACCCGTGTCAAGTCTTGCATATCAATAAACAGCTGTTATTTTTTTAACATCATCTGGTTTTTCTAGTCACCTTCGCTGTGTTTGTCTCAGTTTGGTGGACTGCAAGGGCTTTGTTCTTTGTTTAGATTATCTGAAACAACAACCTGGCCAAGTAATTCATCAAACAGCTTCTTTGTATTACTTTTAATATCTCCTCCTTCATAGACCACAGCACAGTTCCATGCCCTTCAGGCACCAGGGCATGTGCAGCACACACATAAACACATGATGGCATAAACCTTATACCACAGCAAGACACTTTTCTTAGCTCCTTCTTGCCATGGGGTTAGCCTTTAGCAGTAAGCTCGCCAGTCCCTTTAAAACAGTGGTATTTACTCCCAGTCCTCAAAGGCCACCAACGGGTCAGGTTCTCCTACCTCCACTGTATGCAAATTATACATATTAATTAGGGCTATCAAGGGGGTCCTCAAGGACTGGGAATATCTTCACCCAGATATTTCCCCTACATCTCTATTGTGTTATTTAGTTTTCATGCATTAAATTCTCTAGAAATCCATCCACAAGAAAACATTTCTCTCTCTCTCTCTCTCTCTCTCCCTCTCCTAGATTTCAAAGCCATTTATTTGGAAAGAAAATATAATCATTATAAGAAATAAAAAACATATGGCTCTATGAGCTAGTTTCATCACACAGATAATTTATTTATTTTATTTATTTGTTGCATTTGTATCCCACATTTTCCCACCTATTTGCAGGCTCAATGTGGCTTACCTAGTACTGTGATGGCCATCGCCGATTCTGGTAAGAGAAATACAGCCCTTATACATCTGCATCACAGGGCTGGTTAGATCTAGGATGCTGTGCTGGTTTTCCTGGAGGGAGGGGAGGAGATTTGGCTGGGATGCCCTGAAGCAGTAAACAGTATTTGTGCAGGCCTCATGTATTGGAGGGGGGAAGGCAGCAGCTCGGATCTTCTTCCAAATGATGAAAACAGAAGGAATATTAAAGTGGCTTTCCAGCCAGGAGCGTAGCCAGACAGCAGATTTTGTGTGGGCACCAAGTGTTCTCCACCCCACCAAAAAAATATCTCAGCTGGTGGAAAAATGCTTCTCTCCACCTTGGCAGTCAGTCTGCAGCAGACATGAAATGAAAACTGAGCATGCGTAGGTGCCAGTATCATGGAGAGCAGCATTTTTGTTACCATCAGGGGGAAGTCTTCAGCTGGCAGAGATTGGGATCCCCACCAGCTACCGCTAAACATATACAACTGTTGGGTGGGCCTGAGCCCTATGTGGGTGGGCCCCGGCCCACTCAAGCCCACCTGTGGCTACACCACTGTTTCCAGCTCTGGGTTAAAGAAAAGATCTGCTATACTGAATTGCACAGCACTTCTGCATGGGAATATCCATAATGTAGCACTTCCTAATCCTGTGTCTGCCTATCTCAGATACCAAGTCTATGCCATGCAACCAAGCAGAGCTGGTCCTGGTTTTACCCAATGCTATCTTTGAACTTGTCACTCTGCACTTTCAGAGATGCCCAAATAACTAAGTTCAAGGAAGGAGATTTTAAATCAACCCTGAATTACTTATGCCCCTTCCACCATGAAAATGAATCTTGGTATCTGCAGCACTGATTTTCAAAGAGTGGAAGCCAAAACTACAAATCCCACAATGCACTGGGATATGTTTAAAATCCAGGACTGATTAAAAGGCTACCTCCTTGAACTGGATTGGCTCGGGAGTTTTTTGTTTTGTTTTTTAAGAGAGAGGTTAGAATTATGTGTCCATGGATATCTCACGACCTGGAACCAGTTGGTAATCCTGCTTTTCAAGTATGTATTTCAGATCTAGCTTTCAACTTATTACCATCCACCACAGAGCTGCCAAGTTACCCATTCCAGGAGGGAGACTTTTTGGCTGGTCCTAGATTTCTGCCAACCTCATCCTGGTACATTATCAGACTCATTTTCAAAGCACTTAGCCTCCCAAAGTTCCATAGAAACCTATGGAACTTAGCCTCCCAAAGTGCTTTGAAAATATGCCTCTATGGGACCTGCAGCACTGATTTCAATGGATAGAATCATGGACGGCCAACACTACACTGCTTTGGGGTGTAAGTTTAAAATCAGGACTGGCCAAAAAATCTCCCTCCTGGAATACACATCCAACAGCTGCCTAGAACTGTAGTTGGGGTGGCCTACAAATGTTTTAATTCAATTTTAAAAAATCAGGTTAAGGTCAAAGCGCCAGCCAGTCAAAAAATGACAAGTGCAATGCTGCATCCCAGAACTTAAAGGAAAAACAAAAAGGAAAACTCTGATGTAGAAACCCGCTGTTCAAAGGCTGTTCTCCTCACTTTTTTGTCTTATATCTTGCATCCCAGAACTTTCCATTGACCAGTGGCAACTACCTCTGAGGGCCAAGAAAATTAAAATTTAAACTCTTCTTCCACTTTGTCCTTTTTATGATTTTTTTTTTTAGATACTGATAGTTTTTCATAATTTGAAGGAAGTTTGAGACATTCAAAGTTACTGCCAGTGGGTCTTCTATTACAGCTTACCTTCTGTGTATTTTGTTTTCCCCACTGTGATCTCTCAAGGATTAGTTTTGCTCACTTACAAATAATTACATTCCTTAGAAAGAGAATTATATATCTTTTTTTCATTATGTGTAGGGCTGGCTTAACCAATGGATCAAGTGAAGCACTGGTGATAAAGGGTGCCAAACTTCCCAGCCTTTGACATCACTGGTCCAGCTTACTGTACTTTATATGAATCCAATCAGGCAGAGACAGGTTCAATAGTCGGGTCGGCATGCAGGGGCTGCTTGAGGCTGCTTGATGCCCACTGCTCGTCCTCCCCCCACAGCAAGCTGCACCCTGGTCACAGGCTGTTTTGGAACCGCACCCCACATGTCCCCCACCTACTCCTGCCTTCCCCGTGACACCCAAAAAATCTAAGGACCCCCAGAATCTCTTCCCTCATGTGGAGCTCAAATCTGTGATAGTCCAATGGGCCCGATGCCGAAAGTTCCTCAAACCCTATCCCTTCTTCTCCTCCTCCCCACCCCCACATCACCCCAACATTCCTCCCAGAACCCCTACTCATCCCTTGGCTCCCAGGACCAATGGGCAGGAACGATCCCCACTCACCCAAAATGGCACCGCTGACCCCTAGCTGTAGTCATGCAGTACTACTGCTAGAGGTTTAAGCTGCCATACAAGGGCTTGTTCCCTTATATGGAGCTTGATTCCCTAGTGGTAAGATGTGAGAGACTAGCGCTAAGGGTCAGTGGTGCCATTCTGAAGAAGGCAGCCACCAGGGCAGGGGTGAGTGGAGATCGCTCCTGGGACCCTGAGGTGAGTCGGTGTATGCAAGAGGGTGGGTGGGCATGAAGCTGGCTGGAAGAGAGCTGTGGTGGGAGGGGGGTGGCACTGACGTGGAGAGAGATGCTACCGCAAAAGTTGGCTTAGGGCACCACATTCCCTTGAGCCAGCACTGATTATGCAGTACTGTACACTCTGTGGAAGGTGAAAAAAAATGCTTTTGTGTTGAAAGCTGACCTTTGTGATTGTTGGAGCCTGGAGTTCTGGTCACTCAGAAGTCCCAGAGTGCTCCGAGGCCTCCCAAAAGATTTGGCATGTTTCCGAGTGCTACCACAGAGGAAAGGAAGTTCCAGCTGCAGATTTCTCTCCCCCTTTAAGCATGCTTGTATTTCCTTTTTTCCCCCATTTACAATGATATTGTTTTCCTTCCAAAGAGTAACAGAGTTGATGGCTCTTCCTCTTTGAGATGGAGACTCTCCTGTGTCTACCATTGTTGCCCTGCCCTAGAATGAATGTACTCACCCAGTGGCGTTCCTAGGGGGGCTGACACCCGGGGCGGATCGCCGATGTGCCCCGCCCCCCCCCGGGTGCAGCGCAGACCCCCCCTGGCGAAAGGACAGCCCCCTGTGAAAGAACCCCCCCGGGTGCACACTGCTGGGGGGGTGCTGCGCGCACCTGTCCTTCATTCGTTTAATGCTCCCTCTGCCCCGGAACAGGAAGTAACCTGTTCCGGGGCAGAGGGAGCATGGAACGAACGAAGGACAGGCTCGCGCGGCACCCCCCCCCCAGCGGCATGCACCCAGGGTGGACCGTCCCCACCGCCCCCCTCGGTACGCCACTGTACTCACCACATCCCCAAATGCAATTCATTGTAGTAAGAAACTGATATACACCCACTCTGGTTCAGTCCCAGCACAGGGGACTTAGGTTCAAATTACCTGTTTGATGAGTAGAGGAGTGTGGTAGCCGTGTTAGTCCACTCTTAAGGTTATCAATAGAAATCAAACAAAATAAAACATGGAAAAGAAAATAAGATGATACCTTTTTTATTGGACATAACTTAATACATTTCTTGATTAGCTTTCGAAGGTTGCCCTTCTTCCTCAGATTGGAAATAAGCAAACGTGCTAGCTGACAGTGTATATAAGTGAAAACATTCAAGCATTACTATGATAGTCTGACAGGGTGGGAGGAGGGGGGTGGGTAGGAAGTATGCATGGGGACATCAAAGCATATCATTGATATTCTAACAGGATGGGTGTGGATAGGTGAGGGGAGGGTGATCAACAGAGACATACAGCTTTATGGTTTATAATGGGCTAGGAACCCCCAGACCCCTGTTTGATGAGATAATCCTATATTCAACCATAAGGGGAGATGGGACTTGATATACTGCCTTTCTGTGGTTACAATCAAAGTGGTTTACTTCAGGGTTGTAGCCAGACAGTCAATTTTGGGTGGTCCTGAGCCCAAAATGAATGAGCACAGAATTCAGCCCCTCCTCCACCCCCCCTCTGCTGTCTGCATTCTGCTTCTCCCCCTACCCTCAAATGCAAAATATTAAATACCTGAGCTGGTGGGGATTCCCAAACTGCACCAGCTGTAGATTTCCTCCTCCTCCTCGGGCAGCCAGTGCTCTTCCAAACAGCAGATGGCAGCACTTGACTTGAGCTGACGCCGCTGACAGTAGTCCATACTTGCTCAGTGCTTCCGCCTGGTGAAAACTGAGCATGTGCAGAGGGGCCGGTGTGTGGTGCCAGCTTCCATTTGGAAGAACACTGGCTGCCTGAGGAGAAGGAAATCTTTAGCTGGTGGGGTTTGGGGATTCCCACCAGCCACAGCAAGAGTGCCACAATTTTGAGTGGGCCAGAGTACAAACTGGGTGGGCCACAGCCCACCCAGGCCCACCTGTAGCTACACCACTGGTTTACTTGTTATATACAGGTACTTATTTTGTACCTGGGGCAATGGAGGGTTAAGTGACTTGCCCAGAGTCATAAGGAGCTGCAGTGGGAATCAAACCCCATTTCCCAGGTTCTCAGGCACTGCACTAACCCTTAGGCTACTCCGTTAGGGTACTCTTATTATTTATTTTCAGT
The DNA here is from genome assembly GCF_901765095.1 of Microcaecilia unicolor. Lineage (NCBI taxonomy): Eukaryota > Metazoa > Chordata > Amphibia > Gymnophiona > Siphonopidae > Microcaecilia > Microcaecilia unicolor. The sequence continues at coordinate 94,486,117 of NC_044041.1, read as the reverse complement.
ATTTATATTTCACCTAGACCTAATCGATTTACAGTTTTCTTTTTCAGGTACTGGTACTATTCCAAATGGGCTCACAATGTAGTGTTATATTGTCCTTGGGGTAATGAAGGGTTAAGTGGCTTGCCCAGGGTCACACAGAGCTACAGAGGGAATTGAACCTGGTTCCCCAGGATGATGGATCTCAACCCACTGCTGACCATTAGGCAGTAGGAATAAAACCCAGTTCCCCAGGTCCGCAACCCGCTGCACTAACCGTTAGGCCACTCCTCCACTTTTATTGGCCAAGCATGGACAGTGGAACAGGATCATGGACCTGACTACCATTTTGCCTCATGTAACATTAGCAACTAGGGAGCTTGGGGGTGAAGGCAAAGATTAGTTTGTTTACCTCCCCCCCCCCCCTCCCATCCTCCACACCAACCCAAAAAGGTATTCAGCAGTCCCCGAGCTCAAGCATGTCTTCTGGAGTGAGGGGGTGATATGAAAGACCTGAGTTGGAGAGAGGGGTAGATTTCCCTCTCTCTGTTTCTCCAAAGTCTCTCTTTTGGGAAGTACAGTACTATATTTATTTATTTTTAATTATAAATTTTACAATAAAGAAGGTAATATACAGTGCTTTATAACAGCAATCAATAGCTGCAGCTGAAAAAGTCTGACAGACTTTTTAAAGGAATTGTTTAGAAAATACATTTTGGGGGGGTGAGACTTAAAACACTGATACAAAATATGGAGACTTTATTCTAATGCGATTACTTAAGCAGCGCTTATTAATCTTTCTGTGGCTGCTTCAACCAGCATACATCTCTAAGTTATTTGAAACTTTCTAGGAATAGAGCAGTACATCATGACAAACCAATGTTTGCAGATTAATTAAAAAAAACCCTAAAACAAACAAACTTTAGAAAAGTTCATAGACCTTTGTAAATGATTCAGCATTTACACAAAAGAGTTGACTTCTAAACAGCTGGACTTACTTCATTCTGGGTGCAAACAACCAAAATACAACAATTTTACACTCAACAGATAAATACTTCTGATTAATGAAGGTGTAGAAACCAGGTAGATCTGAACTAGGCCAAAGATACCCCCTGTATATGAAAGCAACTTGCCCTGAGCTTCTATTGAAAAGGCATGAGCTAAATCTACCCATAGGGTGTGGTACAACACTGCAATCCCCAGTCTATCAGAGGTAGTTCATGGTGTGACAACCCTGCTGCTAGGTGGAATTATTATGTCCTGCTCTCCTTCCCTAGTAAACTACTTTATTTGCATTGCCTACATCTTTTATTATTATCATTTGAATAATTTTCCCTAGGAAACTCTTAGCCATGACAAGGCTAGACTCCAGAAAAGTGATGCGTGGGCCACCTCCTTCCCATCCCTCAAAGTCAACTTCCTTCCTGACCTTGGGAAACAGGCAGACAGGATTCAATTGTTTATACAAAGGGTTTTTTTTTTTCTGCTACGTTGCTATGATATGATAAACTTTCACCTTTTTTTCTGGTACTGTTTGTTCTGTTTGCTTTCCTCTAGAAAGTACCATTTAAAAAAGGTGAGGATGCAGCCTTTTACTCAGCTTTTGATCTTTTTCCAATACCTCTCACACACACAGAGGCAAACAGGCGCCTTTGTTATGCCTAATTTATAAAGGTTACTAAACATAGTAACATAGTAGATGACGGCAGATAAAGAAAGACCTGTACGATCCATCCAGTCTTCTTGAGAAGATAAACTCATTACATAAGGTATAAGGTATAATAAATAAATAAATACAACATATGTATACCTGATCTTGATTTGTCCATACTATTTTCAGGGCACAAATTGTAGAAGTTTGCCCGGCACTGTCCTTGTTCTAACACTTCTGAAGTTCTCCAGTCCAGCTCATCCAAATCTATCCAGCCATGATCAGGGCACAGACTGTAGAAGTCTGCCCAGTACTGACTTTGCTTCCCAATTACCAGAGTTGCCACCTAGTTGCCGCTAAGGTTCTTTGGATCGATTCCTTCTAAACAGAATTCCTATGTGCTTATCCCATGCATTTTTGAATTCTGTTATGGTTTTCATCATCCCATGGCAGGGCATTCCAAGTATCCATCACCTTCTCAGTGAAAAAATACTTCCTGACTTTATTCCTGAGTCGGCTCCCCTTCATCCTCAATTCATGCCTTCTAGTTGTATCACCTTCCCATTTCTGGAAAAGGTTTGTTTGCGGATTTATACCTTTCAAATATTTGAATATCTGTATCATATCACCCCTGGTTCTCCTTTCCTCCAGGGTGCACATGTTCAGGTCAGCAAGTCTCTCCTCCCACATCTTGCTACACAAACCATGTACCATTTTTGTAGCTTTTCTTTGAACCACTTCCAGTCTTTTCGCATCTTTAGCAAGATTCGGCCTCCAAAACTGAACACAATACTCCAAGTGAACAGTAAGGGACCCTTTTACAAACCTGCAGTAAGCACTACCACATGCTTACCACAGCAAAAAAAATGGCTTAACGCTGGCCACACTGAGGTATCTCACAGTAAATTTAGGATGTGTGTACACTACCCACCATAGGAGCCGACTCTATGGGTGCTGTGGGTGCTTGAGCCCAATATTGAGAAAATTCCTTGTATGTGTCCAAGGAAGGGTTACTTACACTGAGCTTAGCACCCCCAATAATTTTGAAAAGTTGGTTCCTATGCTACCCATGCACTGGGACGGAGAGTGAATGTGTTCTGCACTAAGGGGGTCTTTTACTAAAGCACGCTAGTGTTTTTAGCATGCGCTAATAATTAGAATGTGCTAAACGTTTAGCGCATCCTAATCATTAGCATGATGGGCATCTCTAGCGTTTAGCGCATCCTAATCATTAGCACGATGGGCGTCTCTAGTGTTTAGCGCGTCCTAATCATTAGCGCATGCTAAACACGGTAGCGCGCCTTAGTAAAAGACACCCTAATCGATTAGTGTGTGGGCGTTGCCGTGTGCTAACAGATTAGCCCAGCTTTAGCGTGGGAGCCTCTATCGCCTACCAAATAGGTGGCAGCAGAGGCTCAAAAGCTAAAAATAGGAAAATTGGCCATTTTACGCCAGCAGTAAAAATGGCCTTAGTGCATGGGAATGACCCAAGTAAGGGTGCTCTAAGGCCACATTTTACTGATGTTTGGTAAAAGGACCCCTATATATGAAAATGTTTTTCAAAAAAATAGACAACTTCCAGCTGAAAGGCTTATTTGGCCAAAAATGATGTCTGTGTTGAAAGTTGATGTCTCTCTTGTGTAACAATTATTTTCATATGAGGAGGGTTCTGGTATGGTTCGATAGCCTTCGTTTTTGAACACGGTCACCTAAGTTTTGGGTTTGTTTTTACTTGATAAATGCAACATAAACATCTACGTTCCTCCTTCAAATAGGCTTGTAGAATGACACTGGTAGTACCCAAATGCTCTTGAATTCATTTACACCTTCTCTGAAGAAAGTGTTATGCATCTACACCCCAGCTCCATCCAATCTACACCCCTGTGAAAGTTTAAATTCAGATACAACCCAGCTCCATCCAAACTACATCCCTGTGAAAGCTTAAATGCAGATCACACTAGGCTCCAACTTTCGGTCTTCCTAAATTTAGAACATAAGAATAGCTATACTAGGTCAGACCAATGGTCCATCTATCCCAGTAACCTGCTTCTAATAGTGGCCAATTCAGGTCACAAGTACCTGTCAGAAACCCAAATAGTAGCACCATTCAATGCTATCAATCCCAGGGCAAGCAATGGCTTCCCCATGTCCATCTCAATAGCAGACTATGGACTTTTCCTCCATGAACTTGTCCAAAACCATTTTTTAAACTCAGATACACTAACTGCTGTTACCACATCCTCTGATAGCGAGTTCCAGAGCTTAACTATTCGTTGAGTGAAAAAATATTTCCTCCTATTTGTTTTAAAAGTATTTCCGTGTAATTTCATTGAGTGTCCCCTAGTCTTTGTACTTTTTGAAAGAGTGAAAAATCAATTCACTTCTACTTGTTCTACACCACTCAGGATTCTGTAGACCTCAATCATATCTCCCCTCAGTCCATCTCTTTTCCAAACTGAAGAGCCCTAACCTCTTTAGTCTTTCCTTATATGGGAGGAGTTCCATCCCCATTATCATTTTGGTCGCTCTTCTTTGAGCCTTTTCTAATTCCACTATATCTTTTTGGAGATACAACGACCAAAATTGAATGCAATACTCAAGTTGAGGTTGCATCATGTAGAAATACAGAGGCATAATATTCTTGGTCTTATTTTGCATTCCTTTCCTAATACAGCTTAGCATCCTGTTTGCTTGTTTTGGCCACCGCTCCACAATGGGCAGAAGACCAGCATATTGTCTATGACACCTAGATCTTTTTCTCGAGTGCCAGCTCCTAAGGTGGACCCTAGCATCAGGTAACTATGCCTCAGATTATTTTTCCCAATATGCATCACTTTGCATTTGTCCACATTAAATTTCACCTGCCATTTGGATGCCCAGTCTCCTCGTTTCCTAAGGTCTTCCTGTAATTTCTCACAATTCGCACATGGTTTAACAACTTTGAATAGTTTTGAGCCATCTGCAAATTTAATCACCTCACATGTTGTTCCAATTTCCAGATCATTTATATGTTAAATAGCTCTGGTCCCAGTACAGGTCTCTGTGGCACTCCACTTTTCATCCTCCTCCATTGACAGAAATGGCCATTTAACCCTAACATCTGTTAAAAAGGGGGGGGGGGGGGGGTTAGGGCCAGGAAATGGATGTGTGAGAAAATGAAAACCAGCATGCATCTATTTATGGCCTGAGCCCTTAACGCCACCCATTGACAGCAGTAAGGGCTCATTCGTTACCTCTGCAGTAACCGTCCACCATGCGCCAACTGCTGATTACTGCCGGGAACGCTCCCGCAGTAGAAAATAGAAAATTATTTTCTATCACAGGTTTTTGAAATGTGCCAAACTCGGAATTACTGCCAGGCACACATGCTGGCTGGGAAGTAATGCCAATCTGATGCGCACTGCACACGCCTTTGTAAAAGGGCCCCCTAGTTCTTTGAGCAAAAAAGACTTAGCTATCCTATATAATAACTAGCCGTTAAGCCCGTTAAAACGGGTGAGATTTCCAGCTACCCTCCTCGCCGCTGCTCCCTCCCCCCTCCGCTGCTCCCTCCCCCCTCCGTGCCGGGCCCCCTGCACTGACCTGACAGCGCCTCTCACCTCCGTGTAAAAGCGCTGCAGGCAGCAGCAGATCGCTCTGCTGCCTGCCGCGCTTCCACAAGGAGGTGAGAGGTGCTGTCAGGTCAGTGCAGGGGGCCCGATACAGAGGGGGATGGGAATGGCGGCGAGGATGGGAGGGTAGGGTGGAGGTTGGTGCGCGCGATGTTCGTTTCCAGGTGGCAGAGGCAGCGTCCGACAGTCCGACTCCATTTCCCTCTCTGTTCTGCCCTCTAACATCATCACGTCTTGACGCGAGGGTGAGACAGAGAGGGAAGTCTGTACTGCGCATTTGCAGGTGAGTCGGTCACTTGCCATTTATATGTTTGATTCTCACCTCCAACGTTCTTACTTGCTGCCTGGGACCGTGGCTCATTCTGAGTTGGTTTGCTAGGCTCCGTAGATCAGGCTGACATCACCATAGCCATTATGTTGTCAACTTCAGAACCCGGGGGGAAAAAAAACATGCCTCACAGCTGATCCATGTCCAGAGGAGGGTCACTGGACATGGGTGGCTGGAGGGGGGCAGGGGAGAGAGGAGGGTCGCTGGACATGGGTGGCTGCAGGGGGAGAGGAGGGTCGCTGAACATGGGTGGCTGCAGGGGAGCTGAGGAAAACCTTGCTAGCGCCCGTTTCATTTTTGTCTGACATCAGACGCACGCACAGAAACTTCAATAGATGATCATTCAACAAGCATCGCCGGCGCAGAAAAGAAGAGAACTTTGGCTGTCTTCAGCACAGGTACGCGGCAGGGGAGGGTTTTCTGCGGGAAGGGGGGGTCGAGAGTGTCGCGGCACGGGGGTCCAGGGGTCAGTAACGCAGAAGGGGTGGGTGTTGAAATCGGAGGGAGGGGGGAGTCTGGAACTCAGAAGGGAGAGAGGCAGGGGGGTCTGGAACTCAGAAGGGAGGGGTGTCTGGAACTCAGACGGAAGGAAAGGAAGGAAGGGAGGGGTCTGGGGAGGGGGGTCTGGAACGGGCCTTTTATACTAGTTATTAGATAAAACAATCTGGACATTAACAAATAATGTAAAATGAACAAAATAAAAAACACAGAGGGCCCGATGTTCAGCCAGTGGCCATGTCCGTGTACCAGCACTGAATTTCCAGGTTTGCAGAGTCAACTAACAGCCGGTTAAGTGCGATATTCAGCACTTAACTGGCTATGTGTTACCACATAAATATAAGACTGACTTTTATGCAATCTAATTTATGTGGTTAATCTGGACTGTTAAATGCTGAATATCAGCGCTTAACTGGCCAAGTGCTGACTCTGCCCCCAGAACACCCCCAAAATAGCCAGTTCTGAGTTTGACATTAACCAGTTATTTTCAGTGGCACTAACAGGTTAAGTGACACTGAAAATGACCAATTAGCCTTGAACAGATGATTTAACTGGCCAGGAGCCATTTCTGGCCAATTAAATTGTGTTGAATATCAGCCACATAGGTATAAAATCAACCTTAAAAACAAATGCTCGGCATATACAACATAAATGCAGTGTATACAAAGCGAACCATAGTTACATCATGGGATTGATTCTTCTTGCTCCTGTTTGGATATGTTGATACAATTCTTCCTGCTGTTTTGTCTTTCTTTTTCATTTTTCCTGGCTTTTACCCACTGCATGGTGGACTTTGGTGAGGGCCAGATGGTTAACTTTCTTGTTTAAGATCATTAGTTGTTTGTTCTTCTTATTTTCTTCTTGTTTAAGTGATTCTTGTTGATTTTCTGAGAAGATATTCTGGTCTTATTATATAATTTGTAAAGTTATAAATATAAAATTTAAAAAAAGAAAGAAAAGTACTGTAAACCACTCTGATGGTTGAGTGAAGAGTGGTATTCTAGAATAAACTTTAAGGGGTCAGCATTCAGCTTTATTCCAGGATATTCAATTTATTTATTTTTATTTATGTGTTCTTGTGTCCCACTGTTATTCCAAAAACACGTTTCGGTTCAAAGTGGCTTACAATTTACATTTGAGGTGAGGTTTACAAATTAGCTTTATTGTTATAACATGGATAGGACAAAGATAATTTCTTAGATATCTATACAATGTTCGAGGGTAGTTCTGAAAGGTAGGACTATAATTCATGTGGTTATCTGAATAGGTTTGTTGAGGTAGATTATAGAGGTAGGACGCTGATGGAGGTATGCCGATATTTTAGGTGATTATCTGACGAGTTTTGATGAGGTAGATTTGTAGAGGTGAGATGTTGCTCGCAATGTCAGGCCATGTTTGGACGTCGGCATTGAATATCTGGTTTATGCGGAGTCGGCTAATGCATAGCCGGTCAAGTCGATGGTCAGAACTTAAGCAGCTATGGCTTAGCGTATAAAGATAGGACTGTGCTTTATGTGGTCCCATTTATGCGGTTATTCTGGCCGGTTAAGTGCAACATATTGGTACTTAACTGGTCAACTGCTGACTCCACCCCTGGAATGCCCCCAAAATAGCTAGTTTTCACCAGCTAAGTGACACTGAAAATTAGCAGACAGTCCCGAACAAGCAATTTAACCTGTCAGCAGCTGGTTAAATCATTTTGAATATTGACCAGTATAAAAATATTTTAAAAGAGAGGAAATATCCCAGAGCAGTTGCAAATGAAGGCTGCTAGAATCAGAATTCCAGCTCTGGTCCAACTGAGTTGGAAGAAAAAGAAAGAAAGGAAGAAATATTGGGGCAAGAAACCCATCAATTTTTATAATCTTGCGGCTGGTTCCACAGGTTACGTGGTAACGTAGTAAGTGACGGCAGATAAAGACCTGAATGGTCCATCCAGTCTGCTCAACTGTCACATTCATTATCAATTCAAGATTTAAACCAACATTTAACATGATATTATTTACTTGATCATGGTCTTTCTTTGGTGTTTCTGGGACATAGACCATAGAAGGTTGCTCAGATAGGATCATTTGGAGGCCAGGGGTGGACACTTCTGTTCAGCCAAATCAAAGAAAATGCATGCGGATAAGTGAATAAGTTGCTGCACCCTCAAAATCCCCATGACCATCTGAGATCAGGTCCACTGGCTTCAGTGGAATGGTGATAGCCTGCCGTTCAGCTGCACATTCCCAGCTGGCTTCAGCAAAATACCTTTGAAGAGAATAGAAAGGCTGGAAGAGACAAAATCATGCAGAAACAAATGATGAAGGGTGACGGGACTGAGGAGGCAATGGAGGACAAGTGCTGTTCAAAGACTCCACGTTTCCAACACAACACATAAAACAGAAAGTCTCTGACTTGGCTCCAGTTTTCCTTCATGACATGCCAGAAGACTTCTCCAGCAGTGACAGACAGCAACAGAACAGCACATCACACATAGGATGAAGAGGAAAGTACCAAGAGCGTCCTGTCATCATGTCTTCTGATCTAATATATGAATGAAGCCATGCCAAATATGCATCGCAGCACAGTATCTAATGCAAAACAGCTTGGGATAGTGATAGAAGGATACTCAATACTCCCAGAATCCTACTGTCTTCAACAAAGGCTCTTCTAACATGCAGCAATGACAAAGAAGTCAGGATGTACATTCCCTTCATTTCTTTCACTTATGTACATACATTTTTAATGCACATAAATCTGGGTTTTAATTTTATGTGCATAAATCTCTTTTATGTATGAAAAAGCTACGCACAAAATGAAATTTAAAGAAATTACAATGTTTTAAAAACCCCAAAACAACATTTTGAAAAATGGGAGGCTGCACACCCCTGGAAAGGAGTGTCTTTGGAGAGTTGAGTGTTGTAAAAGTTGGAGAGTCAAGTAGTAGGAACTTAGAGGAAGTACGGAGAACTAAGGTCTTTCCTCTCACAGTTTCAAACAGTCTTAAGTTTGTGAATGAACAATGAATCCAGACTGATACCTGATGCATGATGGAAACTAGAGGCCGACCGCATTTCAATTTCGGTTTTGGCACTTCAACGAGCCCATATTGCATACTCGGCCATGTTTCAGGGGTCCTTTTACAAAGGCGCACTGAAAAATGGCTTGTGGTAGTATAGGTGCGGGTTTTAGGCACGCGCCAATCCTTAGCATGCCTATAAAAAAGACCTTTTAAAAATTTTTTTGCCGAAAATGGGTGTGCGGCAAAATAAAAATTGCCACATGTCCATTTTGGGTCTGAGACCTTACCGCCAGCCATTGACCTAGTGGTAAAGACTCATGCGGTAACCGGGCGGTAATGACCTACGTGCACCAAATGCCATTTGGTGTGCGTCCGTTATGCTCGCCCGAAAATAAAAATATATTTCAGACCACGTATCGGACGCGTGCCCAAAATGAAATTACTGCAAGAGCCACGTGTTAGGTGGTAACTCCATTTTGGCGCTCATAGATGCTTACACGGCTTAGTAAAAGGACCCCTCAGGTTCTGGCAAAAATGCATTTTTGGCTGAAAATGAAACTTCCACTCTCCCCCCGCACGTCCAGACAAAAAGTGTGACCACTTTCTTACTCTCTGCTCCTCTTCCCCTGACAAAAAGCATGACCACTCTCTGCTTCATCCCCAACCAAAACTGTCACTCTTCCATCACCCATAGGCCCTTTTCAAGCCTACCTTAGAGGCTTTGGTGGTCTAGTGGCCTCATCAGGGCAGAAGTGGTCCCCAGTCACTCCTACTCATGCCGGCTCCACAGTCAAAATGGCTTCTGCAACTTCCCATGGCTCCCTCGTGAGGCTACTGTGGAAGCTCATGGCAGCCATTTTGAGATTGGAACCGGCATAGGCAGGAGCCCCCAGAGCAAGTGATTAGTTAGATTAGCTGGGTTTAGAAAAAGGTTTGTAGAAATTCTTGGAGGAAAAGTCCATAAATCATTATTAAGGTAGCCCTGAGGAAAGCCACTGCTTATCCCTGGCTTTAAGTAGCATAGAGTCTTACTACTTTTTGGGACTCTACCAGGCACTTGTGACCTGGACTGGCCACTGTTAGAAACAGGATACTGGGCTACAAGGGCATAGCCAGATACTCAATTTTTGGTGGGCCTGAGCCCAAAATGAGTGGGCACAACCCCACCCCTGCCCTACCTGACATCTCTCCCTCCCCTCCCTGGCAATCCACTCCCCTAACCCCACCCCCGGTACCTTTTAAATCCTTTAAGGCTTTGCTGGCAGCGAACAACAACTAATTCCCCTTGCTTGCGCTGGCTCCAAATCTTCCCTTTGATGCAGCTTCCTGGTCCCTTGAACAGGAACTTGCATCAGAGAGAAGGCTTGAGCAGGGGAATGTGTTGCTGCTCACTGCAGCAAAGAACTAAAGGATTTAAAGGTATTGGGAGGGGGGAGGGGTCAGGGGAGTAGTGTTAAGAGACCCACCAATCTCCTGGAGGGAGACATGCCTGGAGTCTTCAGCTGTTGGGTCTTGGGGATCTTCGCCAGCCATATCATTGCTGTACCTGAGTCCAAAGTAGGTGGGACTACTATGGACGTCCTTGAAGTCTCCAGACTGAGTAGGTAAAATAATAGGAAGGTTTACCACATCTCTGTTGTCCTGGAACCATCCAATAACCCTATATTAGACTTAACAACTTGTACTCATATAAGATTGAAGGATGTATCAAATGCAAAAGCATTAGAACTGTATAAGGAATGATTCCAGCACTGTCCCATCTTTACTGCAAGAATGACACTTAACAGAATGAGGTCTGTTGTTCAGAGAGATCCTGGCAAAATGGCATCACAAAAGTTCAACTGGAAGTAAAGAGTAATGTACATTAAACATTTATACAATGTATTCAATAGAGCCAAATATTTCAACCGTTTCTTGTTAAGATTTGCAAGGTATACTCTTTACTGTGGTGAAAAAATTTGTATTTTTACTGATGTAGCCAGAACAACACAACTCATGAGTAGGGCCTTTTTGGTTCTGATCCTTAAGTTTCCATTTAAACGCATTCTTGCTTTTCAGGGTAAAGAGGTTGTGTTTTGGGATTCTTTGCAACTGGAACAATTTCTAAAAGGTCATGAGAAATAAGTGCTTTGGGATATTGTGTCTATAAATTGATGAGGTGCCAAATTAGAATTTGGGTATGCTATGGTCACGTGATGCCGTGCTAGTGAGTGGGCACATGTGGGATGAGCTCCCAGGCCCTGGCCTCTAAAAATCAACCCCTGGGCAAATATTTCAAGTTCTGGTGTCTCAGAACTGTTATATCATCATTGTAGGACTGACCTCTCTTTGTCGGAGATGACACTGCTTGCATCTATGGCCCCTACACAGCACTGAGAAAAGGAGAAGCCATGCCTGAGTGAGACGAAAATGGCAGACAGTAATGGCATTAGGCCATCCATGGTCAGCTCCGCATGGGTGGCAGAAATTGTCTCAGAAGTGAAACAGCAATTGACTCTTCTTTAGATAAGCGGCTCCAGAGTGTGGCAGACAAACTGGACATTGTTGATGCAAGGCTGCAGGCTTTGAAACGGGGGGGGGGGGGGGGGGGGGGGAGTTTGGGGGAATGAAGTTAAAGAGATGCCGGATCAGTGGGGGTGGGGTTCCCATGCCCACCCAAGTCTGCCCAAAATTGGGTACAACAGATAACCAGAATGCAAAATGTGAGGATTGACCCAAAGAATCCCTCCAACAACTGGATCTACTCTCAGCTCTGTATTTGTCTTCACTGTGCTTTAATTCATCCCATCATTACTTAATTGCGATAATACTTGAAGAATGCAACAGAGCTTCCACATCCCTCTTAAATTATAGGGCAACATAAATCAGATGTATTATCTTTAATAGCTCTGGGCACTAGAGAGTGTTTTGTGTGCTTTGTTAGATGTCCAGCAGAATCAGTGTTATGGTGATTTTCCAGATGACTTCTGGAGAAGACAGACTGTGTTTTTTTACACAGCATCAGAATACAGATTGATAGGGAATCATGGAACTAAGAATGAACTCCAACCTGTTATGGGATTTGACTTGATTTTGTAATACCCTTTTCCAAAAATGTTATGGGACTCGTGACAGTCTCGACATGTCCCTGGGATGGCAAGAATTTCTAAAGTAACATTAAGAGAGCCTGGAATATCCAGGGCACTGATGTTGGGTTATAATAGCTTTACCTCTTGGGCTGTAGGTCAAATAAGGCTCAAGTTGGTAGACACCAAAATTGTTACTGAGGGGTCCTTTTACTAAGGTGCACTGAAAAATGGCCTGCACTGGTGTAGACGCGTGTATTGGACGCGTGCAGGTCAATTTCTGCAAAAAAGGCCTCTTTTTTTTTGGACGAAAATAGACATGCGGCAAAATAAAAATTGCCACGCATCCATTTTGCACCCAAGACCTTACCACCAGCCATTGACTTAGCAGTAAAGTCTCACATGCGAACTGGGTGATAATCATCAGCGCACGTACACTGCCAAATGCCGCTCGGGTAGCGCCGCATGCCAGAAATTTTCCAGTGCACATAGTGGATGCACATAAAAAATGAACTTACCACCTGTGCCATGTGGTAGCCGGATGGTAGTTCCAAATTGGCTCGCATTGGGCACGCGTAGGCACCTATGCCACTTAGTAAAAGGGCCCCTGAGAGTCCTTTGGTGGGCCATGTCAAATAAGTATTTTATTTTTATTTATTTATTTGCACATTTATATCCCACTTTTTTCCACAGGTATGCAGACTCAAAGTGGCTTACAATGTACTGATAAGGCTAAAGTCAGACCAGTTGTTTTACAATTACAATTACACGAATTAGGATAGAAGGAACAGTGTAAGAAGAAATAGGGAAAGGACAAGAGAGACCAAAAAAGGGCTATGGACATTTTATTAGGAAGGACTGTAGGTATTATGTGGAAAGTCTGAAATGGGCATTCAGAGATAGGCTGGTCATTGTTAGATTCCAGGTGCTGAGATGGTTCAGAGTTGCTTGTACAACTGTCAGCAAGGCAATCCATGATGGGGAGCAAGTGTAATACCCATCCAGACCAGGAGAAATAAGCATACCTCGATAAGAACCATTGAAGGCAGGTAGAGATGAGAAGTGGCCGGACTGGCCGTGTCGAAACGGCATGTTGCAAGTGGTGTTGAAATCTGCTTCGTAACTGTCCACACCAACTCCCTAAACGATTGATGCAGCAACCAGGAGATGAGGTTCAAAAGGCCCAATGGCGCTGCTGTGATGAACAATGGTTGGTGAACGGGCAGGAGCAATAAGAGGCAGGCTGAGTACCAGGAGGCACAGACAAAGTGCAGAAGAAGCATGAAGCGGCCCGGAGTGATGTAAAGGGAACCGGAGGTGAACGGCAACAGCTGGAGGTTGTCAATCCTGGGAGAGAGAGCAGGGACAGTAGTTGCCTGGAACAAATGCAGACGCTCACAGCACGAGCGAGTCAGGCCGCATTTGGTCGTCAGCAACGAGCCGATCCGACTAGACAGACAACAGCCCAACCGGTTCATCACAGCACCCCGGACTAAGACAGGCACAGGTCCAGCCATGAGGAGCTGAACCACGGCCAAACGCTGGCGGATCACCCGAGGGCCCCCGAAGTATAGTGCAAGGGGCTCAGTCCAGCTACCAATAAAGAAGTGAATTTCTGACACAATTTGTTCCTAATTTCTACCACTATTGCCAGTCTCAGCAGAGAGGCCAAAGACTACACAGGTGTGGAGACCGAACTACTCTTTACTCTGTAGCTTCGTTTGACATCGGCCCACATGTGGGAACAATCAGCCTGCTGTCCTCGGAGAATACCTGCTACAGGTAAGTATCTTCACTTTTTCCCCATATACAGCTCTAGATCCTATGACAGTCTGACATTTGTATTGTTTTCTTTGTATTTTGTTTCAAGATGTTGATTCCAATGCGTATCCAAAAGAACTCCCAGCAGAAAAAATGTTTGCAGCCTTAATTATAGTATAACCAATTTGCTGCAAATATATGATTCCTAAGCATAGAACACACTTTATGTTTGATATTATACAAAAATATTTTGGCAAATCCATATTGATTTTATTTGTAATAAAAGTCAGATTGCAAAAATAGGCATCAATGGGTAGTGCATTATCCAGTAAATGTACACAAGTCAGCTCATATCATGCAAAATCACCTGAATTTTCAGGAATTTACATGCACTTATATTTCTGGAAGAATGCTTCTTGCTGCAGGTAAAAATAGGAAAAATTAAAAAGAAGGAATGAATAAAAAAGTCAAAAATTCATTCTGATCAGGGACATTCTCTGATCTCTTATTACTCTATAGGAAATGTCTAGGGTTAACTCTTCTGGTCAGAGCCGCTACAACCATCAGTGAGGCAACTTTCGAACCTTCTTGTACAGATACACAGTGTGCAGGTACTTTTATACATGGGCTTTGTACCTGTCTGAACATAATTTCCCTTTGAGATTTGTCTTGGGAAAAGATACCTCTGCTGATTTGCACCTGCTTTTGTTGAAGTCTCGCGAGGCTGCTGCTGGAAGTCTCGGCGGCCATTTTTAAAGAGCAATCCTACAGCGGGGGAGGGTCAGCACCAGCAGCGGGCAGTCAAGATTGCCTGCCCCGAAGAATTCGCTGGACAAGGGAGGTGAGGGCCCACCGGACCCTGTAGGAGAGAGGGAGGGAGGGAGGAAGGAAGGAAGGAAGGAGAGCCGGCTCGCCCTCAGGAACAACCGGCTCGCAAGTCGGTAAAAAATCTAACAACCGGCTCTTGCGAGCCGGTGGAAGCCGGCTCCAGCACACCACTGCCCATGACCCTCCCATGGCCCCACCCTCTTTAGTGTTGCACGCCATGAGTTTTGTGCACATAGGGGCCCTTTTACAAAGGCACACCAAAAAGTGGCCTGCTGTAGTGTGGGCACATGTATCAGACGTGCGCTAGTCCATTTCTCCACCGCGTCTGGAAAAAAGGGGGGTTTGGGGCTGGGAAATGGACGTGCGGCAAAGTTTAAACCAGCACACATCAATTTACAGCTTGAGCTCTTAATGCCACCTATTGACTTAGCGGTAAGGGTTCATACATTACCCGCACAGTAACCATCCAGCTTACGCCAATTACCGCCGGTAACACCCCCACAGTAGAAAACAGAAATGTATTTTCTGCCATGGGTTTTTGGCGCACACCAAACTCAGAATTACCACCGAGTGCATGCGCTAGCCAATGCCAATTTTACGCGCATTGCAAGCATGTATGCACCTTTGTAAAAGGGCCCCACAGTGTTCTAGATTAGCGAGATATGCACACAACTCCCAATTGAGGCCAATTAAAACCAATAACTGATTGTTAACATTAAATTAGTGACATTAAGTATCCCATTAAGCAATTAAGATGTGCATGCATCTCAGGATTGCACACAAAATTCAGCGCATATCTTTTAGCGCCATATATAGAATCCGGGGGATAATCTTTCTCCTGTGTGATAAGCTCCATACCTCTGTGTCTTGTATGAAGATGTCCACACTGAGTGTTCATCCCCATTTTACTGGTCTCAGTTCTTCAGAAGTTTTTAAGCAGTTCTCTTGGGTGTCCTCTGAACCTCAGGGTGAGCTGCTGTATAATAGACTACCCCACACTACCTGTATCTGATTGGTCCTTTTTTACTATGATGTCACAAATTATATCACACACACACACATGCAGATTGTGAGGTAATTTGTACCAGGATTCCAAACAATTCTGCCCTTAGCAGTTCCTGGGAATTGCAAGGGAGCCTCATTTAGTAGGGTAGTTTAAAAGCAAAGATAAAGCACTCTCCTGCATGCACACACACATGGCAGCATACCCTGATTTCACCACAATTATAACATCCAAGCCCTTCTCACACTCATTTTCTGATGTATGCTGGCAAATAATTACCCAAATAATTATTTGCCAGCTTGTCTGTCTATCCATGATGTACCTGAATGTAATTCACCTTGACCCACTACCAGAAAAACATAGGGCTAAACCCTAAATGAGCACAGTGTATTCATCTGTCCAGCTACTCCATCCTGTCCATCCATACCATCAGTTTTCCTTCCATATACCATCAATGCCTGCGTGTAGGGCTCTCCTAGGGGCCCCGCATCTCTGGCACGTCTGTCCTCCTATCTTGGAACACCTCCCTGCTCCGTACCTTAATGTGCATCCAAATTTCAGTAGAGAGCGTCAGGCAGCGGCAGCGATTTTCATATCCCATCAGCTGCCAAGCCCAGAGCCTCCTCGCTGCTGCTTCCCGCCCCCTTTTGATGTCACTTCCTGCTTTCGCAAGGGCGGGATGCAGCAGTGAGGAGGCTCTGAGCTCGGCAGCTGACAGGATATGAAAATTGCTGCTGCTGCTGTCTGCTGCTCTCTACCGAAATGTGGTGGATGACATCAAGGTAGAGGGTGAGGTTGGGTTCTGAGAGCTCTAAACTTCCTTTTAAACTGATAAATTATGGCTTATAGTGGTGGGCGTGGGTGGAAGGTGCAAGCAGTGGGGCAGGGGGCACGGGGCCCTACTGAATTGGTCAGCACAAGGCCCCGCAATTGCTAAGACCAGCCCTGCCTACGTGTAATTGCTTACCCATATATATCAGGGTAAACCCACCATCAGGAGCAGATAAAACTGTCTGATTTGCAAAATATGTATATTGTCTATGATTTCTGCTTCCTCCCACCTGCAGGTTTATTCACAGTCTGAATGTCTTGTGCATGGGGAAGGATTACCTACCCAATTGCATTCCATCAGGTAGTGGAAGTTCCAGGGGAATGTGTCTCAAGGATGTCATTACACCTTTTCACTGGCATAGAGGAGTGGAGGAGTGGCCTAGTGGTTAGAGCACCAGTCTTGCAATCCAGAGGAGGCCAGTTCAAATCCCACTGCTGCTCCTTGTGGTCTTGGGCAAGTCACCTAACCCTCCATTGCCTTAGGCACAAACTTAGATTGTGAGCCCTCCTGGGACAGAGAAATATCCAGTGCACATGAATGTAACTCACCTTGAGCTACTACTGAAAAAGATGTGAGCAAAATCCAGATAAATAAATAAACAGCATGCATCAGAATCTCAGAGGAAGGAAGCTATCAAAAGCATTGTGTGCAGGGAGGTAGCATCAATGGCATATGAGAGAATGCACCCATGTCTTAGTTTATCCACTCTCTTTTCATCACCAATGTACTTCCTTGACTCTTTCCTCCATCCCCACTGAGGATGTGCTTCCTGGCAGCTGTGGACGTCACTTGCTGTGAAATACACATCTCCTTTTCCTGAAATGGGTAGCCTTTTGCCCAAAGGGCCTGTGAAGTTCCCGTAAAAGTCACAATGCGCAGACGTCACAAAGTTTGTAAAGGTTAACATGGTGCTTGCCAAAGGATAAACTGGGTATTGAGTTCAAGAAAAGTAAAATCTATTTCAAGATACTACATGAAAATTGTCATTTGGTTTTAATGTTTCCAGTGAATGGGATATGGATTCAGCTCTCTGGCAGTGATATGTGCCTTTCTAGAAGGACAGGCCTACAGAATAAAGAAGCTCCAGGGGTAGTGTCTTATTGTAGCTTAAAAACTGGTTAAATAATAGAAAACAAAGAGTAGGGTTAAATGGGCAGTATTCTCAATGGAGAAGGATACATAGTGGGGTTCCCCAGGGGTCTGTGCTGGAACCATTGCTTTTTAACATATTTATAAATGATCTAGAGATGGGAGTAACTAGTGAGGTAATTAAATTTGCTGACAGTACAAAGGTATTCAAAGTTGTTAAATTGTGAGAGGATTGTGAAAAATTACAAGAGGACCTTATGAGACTGGGAGACTGGGCGTCTAAATGCCAGATGACGTTTAATGTGAACAAGTGCAAAGTGATGCATGTGAGAAAGAGGAACCCGAACTATAGCTACTTAATGCAAAATTCCACGTTAGGAGTCACTGACCAAGAAAGGGATCTCGGAGTTGTTGTTGATGATACGTTTAAACCCTCTGCTCAGTGTGCTGCGGCGGCTAAGAAAGCAAATAGAATGTTAGGTATTATTAGGAAAGGAATGGAAAACAAAAGTGAGGAAGTTATAATGCCTTTGTATAGGTCCATGGTGCAATCGCAGCTCGAATATTGTGTTCAATTCTGGTCGCCGCATCTCAAAAAAGATATAGTGGAATTAGAAAAAGTACAGAGAAGGGCGACAAAGATGATAAAGGGGATGGAACGACTTCCATATGAGGAAAGGCTGTAGCATCTAGCGCTCTTCAGCTTGGAGAAAAGACGGCTGAGGGGAGATATGATAGAGGTCTATAAAATAATGAGTGGAGTGGAATGGGTAGACGTGAATCATCTGTTTACTCTTTCCAAAAATACTAGGATTAGGGGGCATGCGATGAAACTACAAAGTAGTAAATTTAATACGAATCAGAGAAATTTTTTCTTCACTCAACATGTAATTAATCTCTGGAATTCGTTGCCAGAGAATATGGTAAAAACAGTTAGCTTAGCGGGGTTTGAAAAAGGTCTGGACGGCTTCCTAAAGGAAAAGTCCATAGACCATTATTATATTGACTCCCAGAAAATCCACTGCTTATTTTTGGGATAAGCAGTATACAATGTATTGAACTTTTTCGGGATCTTGCCAGGTATTTGTGACCTGGATTGGACACTTTTGGAAACAGGATACTGGGCTTGATGGACCTTTCGCCTGTCCCAGGGTGGCAATACTTATGTACTTATGACCTCTCCCTCTTTGCCACCATACGTGTTCCAAAACATTCTTCCAGATACCTTTCTAAAACTGGCAACTTTCAGATCAAATATTATGGATAAGAGGTAGGTTAGGTCAATAGTTTCCAAAGTTGGTGCTATTTTTTCCTCTCCTCTCAGGCACTGTAATCTACACACAATGTATTGTAAAATGAGGAATCTTCAAAATCCAAATAAGCTTGTTGGCCACCATTTCAATGCTATAAATGTGATACCTTACATTAAAATAATTTAGAAATTGAAAGTTTACTGTCCAGTCTTCCAGAATGAGTAACCCCTGTTTGCGGGTGTCTTAATTCAGGACACACCTGCCAGGCTCCCGGAAGGCTCAAACAGGTCCAAAACCACAGCTTGAATCACTTATTTTAGGCTGCTGTAGGCAATCAGAAGATGGTTGACCATGATGACTTCATAGTAACATAGTAAATGACCGTAGATAAAGATGAGTATGGTCTACTGTTCCCTCTAAACTGTGTATGTGTACACATGCACACAGGTCACAAAGGGAGTGCACATGCCTAGCAACTGCGTACACACAATTTTTGCTGGCTTTCTTTATTGTGAACATAGGCTAAACCGCACACATTGAGTTGAGGACTGAAAACGTGTACACAAAGGAGCAGATTCTATATATGGTGCCTGGAAAATCCATATGGAAATCATTTTCGCCTAAGCGTATTCTATAAGATCTAAGCACAGTATATATAATACACGTAATTGATATCCCAGTGCCTAAAACTACACACATCCATTTACACCAGCGAAAATGTTGCATAAATCCCTGCATGTAGATTTACGCAGTCTAGGCCATATTCTATAATAACATGCGTAAATTTGGAAATGCCCACAAAATGCCCATTTCACCACCCATAATCAAGCCCCTTTTTGGATGTGCGCATTAGAATTTAAGGAGTTCAATAATGAAAAAATATTTTTTGTTGGTTTTTTTTTTTTTTCAATTTCTTTTTATCCATTAATAAACTTATTGTTCTTTTTTTCAAAAATTTGTTTGAAATTCAAGAATCTCATCTTCAAAATTCTCAATTGGTACATTTTAAAGAACAACAGCAAGAGGTCAGAGCTTTACAAAATCCAAATGTTGGGTCCCTCCGATGACAATTAGTGTTTCGCCTAATCAAAGGCTGCTTCAGGGTGTTTGAGACAAATCAACTGTTATGTCAGCTTACTGCTCACCAGAAGCCGTCGTTGGTGGGACCAATGGTATTCAAACCACTCCTTGGAACCAGCACTCACAATCAGTCTAGTTTTCAGGATACCCCTAATAAATAGGAACTGATCTTTACCAATTGAAGAATCCTGAGAGTTAAATAGAAGTTTAAGCAACTGTACAGCCTATGCATATATATAGCTTATAAGTGAGTGTGGGTATGCATGAGAGTAAGACTGAAGTAACAGTAATAGCAAGAATAAGATTTAATTTTTTCAATATTAATAAAAAGTTGAAGTAAAAGAATAGTGATTACATTGTAATAATGAATTACATGTGTAATCAGAGTGAAATTAAGATAGCTCAGGGAAGAGTTAGCATTTAATAAATAAGCATGAGATATATTTCCATACAGTGGGGCTGGGGTCCATCAATTGGTTGAACATACTGAGCTACAGTACAGTACTGTGGCCAGCCTCAAGGATCTGGAGCCAAAAGCCTTTGTTTATAACTACCTCGGGATTTTCCCCACTTTATTTACTTTAACTCAGTCACTGCAGCATCAGGCCTTGACTGGGGTCCTCACACTAGGGCTCCTTTAGAAACTTGTTGTCATGGTAGCCGATGCTCAAAACCTAACATCGGCATTGAGGCAATTTGTGCCAGATTAGCAAGCATGTTATTGTATGAAGAATGTTGAGAGGTCTCTAGCACAGGAAACATGTGTACCAAAGATGGTCACAAATTGTGTTTAAATGTACTGAAACAGATGTTAATGAGATCATTTAGATTTCCTCCCAATGCTCAGAGAACAGCACAGAACCAAATTCTGCCCTTAACGCTAGAAACTTACCGCCAACTTGGGGGTGGCGTTGAAGGTTTTAACAGAGGATTTCTTCAGAATTTCTCACTTTTGGAAGCAGAAGGAAGCAAAAGTCCGAGCAAAACAGAAAGTGCAAGCACACATTGGCACCTGTTCTTCTGGGCTTAAGTATGAGCTTTTCAAGTGAGGACAATTTTTGAAATGCTTATATTTAAAGTCACAGAAGAATGGTGCCAATGTGTGTGTGTGTGCACTTCCGGTCTTACATGGGCAGGTGCAAGTGCGCAAAAGCTGCACTTACTGCAAAACTCTTGTGCGCTTGAGTCAAGCACGTTCCTGCCCCTTGCTTTCAGTTTCCTAGCACACATATAATTTGAATGCCATTTCCTTTGAGTATTGGAGAGCTGACTGTTCTTGTACTATGGGGTCTGCACTGTTCGCTTTACAGCCAGACCTTTGAGAATGGGGGCCATGGACTCTAAAGCCATTCACTAGGGGTTAAGTCTGTTTTATATGCATAAAAGGGCTTTTAGGAAATTGTGGGGGGTGGTGCTTCATTATTGTGTTTTCAAGCAGGTTCCCTGGAGTCCTGCAGAGCTTGCTTGCCTGTCCCTTGCTATTGAAAATGTGATAGTGAAACAGCGTCCCCCCCACCACTGGCAGGACTATAGGTGGAGGACTCCTGCTCAGGGAACAGGGCTGTATATGAATATATAAGTGCATGTGTTGAACAGATGCCATTGTACTTATACACATGCTACAGGTAGATGTTTTCAGAGGCGAAGTTTGGCCAGAGCAAGGGTGAAGTTGTGATGTATGTGCAGATTTATAAAATATGTGAGTACATGCATAGAACACACAGAGCAGGTGTAAGTTTGTGTGTAAAAATTTGTGTGGTAGTGGCTATTTTATAAAGGCACAAGCAGTGGCGTAGCCAGACCTGACATTTTGGGTGGGCCAAGAGCTAATATGGGTGGGCACTATATATATAAGTATGAGTAGTATTTCTTGGAATACTACAAAATAATGCCTTAGAATGCATTTGATCATGAATTTCTAAGTAGTCTGCCCAACAGCTGCCCTGCATCAATATAAACCACAAACATACTTAACAGAAAAAAACAATATTTTATAGAGTTACATTATCCAGTATCTTAAACTTGACCAGACATAAGTCTACTATAATGGCAAACACCTCAACATATGACAAGGTCTCCACCATCCATCCTGTAGCCAGGCATTAGCCCTACCCTACCCCCACCCCTCCCTGTAGCCCAACATCAGCCCTGTCCTAAGCAAGCCCTACCCATGCCCCGTCTTGCATCTCCCCTGCTCTTCCTAATCTCATCCCCACTCCACCTTAAAGCACACTAGCATTAAATATAAAACATTTTGTATTTTAATGTCCTGCGCATGGCAGAGCCCACCTCCACCCAGAAACCCACCTACATTAATACAAAACGTGTTGTTGTGTTTTTTTAATCCTGGGTTCTGCAGTACCCAGGCCCAGGTTAAAATAATTTTTTTAACGTTTTTGTATTTAATGTTGGTGGGTTTCTAGGTGGGGATAGGCTCTGCAGTGCCCTGGTTAAAATTAAAAAAGCGACCATCCACACCAACATGAAATCTACAACCTTTTTTAAATTTTATTTTAACCTGGGCACTGAGCCTATCCCCACCAGCAGTCCAGCATTACACATAATAAAAATTAAAACATTTGCTTTTACCTGGGCTTGAATGTTGTTGCAGTTATGCAAACTATGCAGTCAGTGTGCACGTGGAGCAGAGCACTGCAGACTGCGCTGGATCCTGCACCTGGCCCTGTTTGTGGCAGCACGGGAGTGCTGAGGCCCATCTGAGGCTGAAGTGACACAGCATCGTGGATGCCAAAGTTGCTGCCGCCATAGTGCCCCCGCCTGCACTCCGCATCCACTCCCACCGGTGCCTGCTCAGCACTTATGTTGTTCCAATTGTAGCAAAAGCACCCCACTGCCGTGGGGCAGCCCATCAAATCAAGTCGTAGGTGAATAGAAATCCAGAAAGTCCAAAAAGATCACAGTCACCAAATGAAATAAACCAGTCAATAGAATGCTTGAAAACCTAGGTAGTCCTCCGCATCTTCATGTAGGTTGCAAGGAGACCTGTTGCTGCGAGACTCTGGTTGCGGCATCACTGGATTTGGCACACTGTTTGGCCTTGGATACCCTAGGCCATCTAGCAGATCTGCGAGTGGCTTCCCATTTCTGTGGCAGAGCCATCACCTCGGATTCGGAAGGCAAATTTTCCACATGTAGCTGCTGTAACACCTGCCACGTGTACTCTGGGGTTTTAACTCAGTTATTCCAGTAAAACTCAGGCAAAATGGAAAGCCACACTTATATTGGCCTCACAGGAATTTTGTCACCCCTGAAAAAAGTCTTATCGTCTCCTCAGCGTTAATGCAAAAATATCTTTAAAAATGTCTACTTGCAGGGCCTTCCGTTGAATCAGGCTGCATAACCTACTATTTCAAAATTTTTTCTTTCAGAGGAAACTCAGAAAAACATACCAGTGTATCATGTGGCACACTGTCATGTTTGGTGCCCAATGATCTGTGCGCTTTATCAAGTCTAATCTCTGGGGTCTCCTGGGTCTAAGATTCAGCGGATCTAAGCAAATGTCGCACAATTTCTTACACCACTACAGTGCAATCTGCAAAAACAGGCTCTTCGGGTATGCCCCTAAACCAGAGACTATGCCTATTTTTGAGGTCCTCTACATGGGCCTATAGTGCTTTCATTATCAGCGCTCTGAGAATCGTGATAGGCCTTATGTCCTCCATCTGTTCCTCACACTGTGCTACTCATTCCTCCAATTCTTCCTGCTTGGTCGATAAGGCTCCAATTTCTTTCTTTATACCCTCAAGAGACTCAGATCCTGCCGCACTAATTTAAAGTCCACTTTCAAGTCCAACATCTATTTCTTAATATCAGAGCCTCTTACCACTTCTGATCCCCCCGCTACATTGCTGTCTGATGGCGCCATCTTAGAAGCACCAGAGGCAGACGTGGGATTTACCACTGCCTTTTTTGCACTGGGGCATAGAGGTGTTTTTTTTTTTTTTTTTTTTTACAGATTTCAATTTCTTGCACGAAGCCCTGCTGCCCTGTCCCCCACATACCCCCTCCCCCCGCAGCGCGAACGTGGCTCGTCGGGCCCCGTCCCCTCCACCGCCAGCACCGAGCTCCTCCTAGGATCCGACCCAGATTTGGGACAGGTCCCAGGAGAAGCCCAGCGCTAGTAGTGGCACACAGCCACAGCCGGAAGAGACCGGGCCCAACGAGTCGCATCCACACCGCGGGGGGGGGGGGGGGGGCAGGGAAGCAGGCACCGGTGAGAGCAGCCGCAGAGCACAGACAAAGCACCACGACAGCAGCAGCATCAGCAGCCGCGATGCATTCAGCGAAGGTCCTCCCAGCTGCTGCAGACTAACTACACTGCCGACTTAGGCTGAGCGATCCGGACCCAAGCACTGCAAGAAAACCGGTAACAATCCAGGCTTGTGCAGCTTAACCGGCGCCTAGAAGATCAGCGCCAGTTGGTGGATCAGACAAACTGGGCGGGCCTAAGCCAAGATTGGGTGGGCCTGGGCACAAGCACCTATTTATTTATTTAGATTTTGCTCACACCTTTTTCAGTAGTAGCTCAAGGTGAGTTACATTCAGGTACACTGGATATTTCTCTGTCCCAGGAGAGCTCACAATCTGTGTACCTAAGGCAATGGAGGGTTAAGTGACTTGCCCAAGATCACAAGGAGCAGCAGTGGGATTTGAACTGGCCACCTCTGGATTGCAAGACTGGTGCTCTAACCACTAGGCCACTCCTCCACTCCTTTGTGAAATGTCACCTTTATGAAATCGGTGCCATTTTGGACTTTCTAAATAGATGCCCCATTATAAAATCCCCCCCCCCCCCCCCAGATGTTCTCATTGCACAATGACTATATTTTCCTGTAGGGATAAAAGCTCCTGCCACACAACATAACACATGTATTACAAAGCTTGATTATACCAGTCCTGTGGTACCTGCTACACAGTTCACAGAATATACAGTGCTATATGCTCTAATAAAGTGATGTAGTAGCTGTGTTAATCCACTTTAAAAGGTAATAAATAGAAATAAAACAACACTGGTCTGACCACAAAGTGTCTTCGCCAGCTCCAACTGATTCAGAATGCTGCAGGAAGACCAATAGAAGGTTGTAAGCAACGTGATCATATCACACCATTTTTGCAAAAACTTCACTTGCTACCAGTATATTACAGGGACAAATTTAAAAATGTTTGACATTCAAGGCCCTTAAAGAAAATGGCCCAGAGTACTTGAAGAACAGGATCTCCCTCTACACACCTTCAAAGTCACTAAGGTCCTCCCAAGGCGTATCCCTAACCACACCCTCTCCAAAGGACATCACACAGTATGATTCCTGAACCTTCTGTGGAGTAGCCCCCACACTCTGGAATGCACTCCCTGAAAGGCTTTGCTTAACACAAGACCATGTCTACTTCAGGAAGCAAGTGAAAGCTTGGCTCTTCAACCAGGCCTTTAATGGAAGAAGTAACTAACTTGCTAGTCACACACACACAAGGAGTGACACCAGCTGAACATACTATAGCCAGACATGTTTATCCACTCCTACCCTAGCTAAAATAATATTCAAGCACCTTACTGATCTCAAGTGCAATATTCTTAAATTATTCCCCCGTTTTCTTACTCCTGATACTCTATCTTACCTATCTATATGCTCCATCTTTACTTATACCCTAGTCTGTATATTAAAATGTTTTATTATGTATTGTGTTGACATTGTAATGTAGCATACTATGCCATACTTTGTATTATTTGAATATTTGTAACAGGGGCGTAGCCACGGGTGGGCCTGGGTGGGCCCAGGCCCACCCAGTTTTGGTTCAGGCCCACCCAGCAGTGGAGGCAGCGGAGCGGAGGGAGCAGGCTGAGCTCCGTTCCCGCATCTGCCTCCCTCATTCTCACGGCAGCGCTTCCCAAACACTGCCCACCGCCGCCATGATCGCGGGATTTACCTCCCTCCTCTCAGCACTCAGCAGCAGCGGTAGCGAATCATACATGCTGCCTCCTTCTAACCCGGAAGCAGCAGAGGAGATGCTTCCGGGTTAGAAGGAGGCAGCGTGTATGATTCGCTACCGCTGCTGCTGAGTGCTGAGACGGAGGGAGGTAAATCCTG
This sequence comes from Microcaecilia unicolor, assembly GCF_901765095.1. Lineage (NCBI taxonomy): Eukaryota > Metazoa > Chordata > Amphibia > Gymnophiona > Siphonopidae > Microcaecilia > Microcaecilia unicolor. The sequence goes on along the minus strand of NC_044041.1, from coordinate 94,460,031 downwards.
CGGCGGTGGGCAGCGTTTGGGAAGCGCTGCCGTGAGAGTGAGGGAGGCAGATGCGGGAACGGAGCTCAGCCTGCACCGTAAATTGTTTTTGGGGGGAGAAGAGGGCTCCGGGTGGGCAGGTGGAATCGCAGGACATGGATGGGAGCGGGAGGGGCGAGAAGAGAATCACTGATGGCTGGAGGGAGGGGACAGGGGAGAAAAGAGAATTGCTGGTATAGATGGATAGAGGGGGGCAGGGGCAAGAACAGAATTGCTGGGTATGGCTGGATAGGGGCAGGGCAGAGAGGAGAATTGCTGGGGATGGATGAATGGAGGGGGGCAGGGGAGGGAAGAGAATTGCTGGGGATGGATGGATAGAGGGGGGAAGGGGAGAAAAAAATTGCTAGGTATGGATGGCTGGAGGGGAGAGGAGAGTTGCTGGACATGCATGGATGGAGGGGAGGAAAGAGGAGATAGGAAGGTTGCTGGACATGGGTGTATGAAGGGGAGGGCAGGGGAGATGAGGGTTGCTGGACATGGATGGAGGGAAGGACAGGGGAGAGGAGGGTTGCTGGACATGGATGGAAGAGAGGGAAGGGAGAGAGAAGAAATGCTGGACATGGATGGAGGGGATGGAAGAGTGAGGAAGGAGATGAGGGAAAAGGAAGAGAGGAGAAAAACTGCACATGAATGAAGAAAATAGGCAAAAGCTGGATCCACTGGACAGTCAAGTCTGCGGAGGACCCAGCTTTTACTTATGGATATAGAGCAAGAAATGAAGAAGAAAGGAGGAAAGTAAAGAAATAAATGGAAAGGAAGCCCTGGAAACGGAGTTAAGAGGACAGATAGCAGCAGAATCGGATACTGGGCCAGCATGATCAGAAAAACAGTCACCAGACAACAAAGGTAGAAAAAAATCATTTTATTTTCATTATAGTGTTTGGAATATGTCCACTTTGAGAATCAGGTGCTCAACATTAAAAGTTTATATTTATTTACTTATTTATGGCATTTTATCCCACATTAAACATGAATTAAATTGGAACCTGGGATCATTTAATTTATTTTTCCTGGAGAGAGTAATGCATTGCCCCCCCCCCCCCAGGCTCTCTCCCTGGCTATAGCCAGCTCTGCAATTTTGAGGGGAGGTGCACAGGTGGACGGGGGGGGGGGGGTGCAGAGGTGGACCGGGGAGAGAGCCTGTTGTTAAGCGTTTACCAGCACACCACTGTCTAGTGCCCACCCATCCAACCTGTTGGCCCACCCAAAAATTGACTTCTGGCTACGCCACTGATTTGTAATTCTGTAATTGGCGATTGCTTATGTTTGACTTATTCTTGCTGTATATCGCCTTGAGTGAATTCCTTCATAAAGGTGGTAAATAAATCCTAATAAATAAAACAGAGAAAAGAAAATAAGATTGTATTTTTTTATTGGACTAACAATACTTTTTTTGATTAGCTTTCGAAGGTAACCCTTCTTCTTCAGATCAGATCAATTCTAATAGAGAAAGACACACAACTGTGTCCTTGTATTATCCAGGGGCTTTTTGCAGTGAATGTTATGGATATTTTCTGAGAGTAACAGGGTATGGAGGGCTTTATAGTTTGAGGCACTTCTGTAGTCAGATCGTTTTAACAATTCTATTCATTACATTCATCATTTGTACAATTTTAATAATGTTGAAGATTGTAATAAAGATTTAAATTGTGTTGGGTTAATTTATTATATTATATTGATTTGTCTTTATCACTTTATAGATTGTGAACCCAGTTATTTTGTTACATGTATATTCATTGTGGAAATCTTGAAAACCCGACTGATTTGCAACCTTCGACAGAGGTTGAATACCCCTGCCCTATTGAAAAGTCATTTTGTGAGAATGAAAGTCCCAGATGCAATAGTATGAACGCAGTTCACGTTCAGAACTTTCCACTGAAGAGCCAAAACTCTTAACCCAAAAAAGCAAAGCAGCTGTATTGGACCCAAAGAGGGGCATAATCGAACGGGGATGACCATCTCTAAAGATGCCCATCTCTGAGGATGTCCCCGCGAATGAGCGGGGCATCCCATATTATTGAAACAAGATGGGCGTCCATCTTTCGTTTCGATAATATGGTCGGGGACGCCCAAATCTCAACATTTAGGTCGACCTTCGAGATGGTCGACTTAAATATCGAGATGGTCGACTTAAATATCGAGATGGGCGACCTCGGTTTTCGCCGATAATGGAAACCGAGGACGCCCATCTCAAAAACGACCAAATCAAGGGCATTTGGTCGTGGGAGGAGCCAGCATTCGTAGTGCACTGGTCCCCCTGACATGCCAGGACACCAACCAGGCACCATAGGGGGCACTGCAGTGGACTTCACAAATTGCTTCCAGGTGCATAGCTCCCTTACCTTTGTTGCTGAGCCCCCCAAACCCACTCCCCACAACTGTACAACACTACCATAGCCCTTAGGGATGAAGGGGGGCACCTACATGTGGGTACAGTGAGTTTCAGGTGGGTTTTTGAGGGCTCACATTTACCACCACAAGTGTAACAGGTGGGGGGGGGATGGGCCTGGGTCCACCTGCCTGAAGTGCACTGCACCCACTAAAAACTGCTCCAGGGACCTGCATACTGCTGTGATTGAGCTGGGTATGACATTTGAGGCTGGCATAGAGTCTGGAAAAACAAAATTTTAATTTTGTTTTTTGGGTGGGAGGGGGTTGGTGACAACTGGGGGAGTAAGGGGAGGTCATCCCCGATTCCCTCCAGTGGTCATCTGGTCAGTTCGGGCACCTTTTTGAGGCTTGGTCATGAAAAAAAAGGGACCAAGTAAAATTGGCCAAATGCTCGTCAGGGACACCTTCCTTTTTTCTATTATCGGCCGATTACGCCCATCTCTTAACCACGCCCCCGTCCCGCCTTCACTACGCTGCCAACACACCCCCGTGAACTTTAATCGTCCCCGCGACGGAAAGCAGTTGAGAATGCCCAAAATCGGCTTTCTATTATGCCGATTTGGGTGACCCAGAGATAAGGACGCCCATCTCCCAA